>NC_091246.1:248561250-248890833 GCF_042477335.2 Ovis canadensis
AGTAATATTCAATCATATATGACTGTACTACATTCTGTTTATGCGTTCATCATTTGATAGACTTTGGGATTGTTTCCAGTGTGGGTTTATAATGAGCAAGGCTGCTATGACTGTTCCCTGTACAAAGTTTTGAACAGACATATGCTTTCATTTCTCTTGGGTGAATACCTAGAAGAATGGCTAAAGTCATATGGTCAATTAATATTTAACTTTATAAGAAACTGCTAGTTTTTCAACGTCTTACATGCCCAGCAGTAACGTATGAGGATTGGCTGAGAGAATTAAATGAGATAATTAACATAAAATGCTTAGCACTGTGCCTGATCATAGTGAATCTTCTATAAATGGTAGCTAGTAGTAGTAGAGGTCTTAACAGAATCTTAATAGAATAGTGCTAGAATCCAAGGTACTCCTGCCTCCTTTCCTGGAAAGAAAGTGAATCTCCAAAAGGCAGTCCCTCGACAGTATTAAAGCCCAAGCACCCTTTATCCTCCTAGCCTGGCATTCAAGGCTCTCCACACACCCCGTTGCTCCATTTGCCCATCCAGTCTTGGCCAGCACTCACCCTGCCCTCTAGCTTCTGCCCAGCCAAGCTGATCAACACCTCTGCTCCTACCATTCTCTGCCATCTCCCTCTTGCTTTCTCTTCAAGTGTTAAAACCCTACTTGGCCTTCAAGACTCAGGTCTAGCTCAGGTGTCCTTTCCTCTCCAAGGTCTATCTTGACTTTTATTTTGGGGGGGGGGGTCATGCTGTGCGGCATGTGAGATCATAGTTCCCTGACCAGAGGTTGAACCCATGCTTCTTGCATTGGAAGCTTGAAGTCTTCATCACTGGACCGCCAGGGAAGTTGCCTATACTGACTTTCTAACTAACTAGACCAGCGCTGTCTGAGTGCTGTTGAGCACCTGAAATGTGGCTAGTCTGAACTGAAATGTGCTGAATTATAATATATACATCAGATTTTGATGATTTAGCATGAAAAAGTAATATAACACCAAAGAATTGATGCTTTTGAACTGTGGTGTTGGAGAAGACTCTTGAGAGTCCCTTGGACTGCAAGGAGATCCAACCAGTCCATTCTGAAGGAGATCAACCCTGGGATTTCTTTGGAAGGAATGATGCTGAAGCTGAAACTCCAGTACTTTGGCCACCTCATGCGAAGAGTTGACTCATTGAAAAGGACTCTGATGCTGGGAGGGATGGGGGCAGGAGGAGAAGGGGACGACAGAGGATGAGATGGCTGGATGGCATCACGGACTCGATGGACGTGAGTGTGAGTGATCTCCGGGAGATGGTGATGGACAGGGAGGCCTGGCGTGCTGCGATTCATGGGGTCGCAAAGAGTCGGACACGACTGAGCTACTGAACTGAACTGAACTTGGTATTAATTACAGGTTTAAATAGTATTGGGGCTATATTGGGTTAGGTAAAAATACATTATTGGAATTAATTTATTAAAAAGTTTAAAAATGAGCCTGCTAGAAAACCTTAAATTGCACATATGGCTCACATCTGTGCCTAAATGCTAGTTCTACTGGACAGCATTGGTAAAGAGCATCAGTAGCTTAACAGCTGCTGTTTATTGAGCACCTATTTTCTTACATTGTTGTACCTGTTATCTGATGTAATGCTCAGTGCAACCCTGTGGGGAGCTGTTACGAATATCTCCTTTTTACAGATAAGGAAACAGAGGGAGGGTGTGATCTCCCCAAGGTCACACAGCTGGACACTAGCAGGATTCAAACCCAAGCTGTCTGCCGCCAAAGCCCATAGTCTTCCATTTTGCCGCACATACCACTGAAGCATCAAGGGGGGTCTCCTGGGGTGCCTTTGGCTGGAATCAGAACAGCTCTTCATGGTAATGAATCATGCTAATCAGAAGCTCTGACTGAATGCTTGTCTTTCATAAACACGAAAGGAGAAAGCAGATTAATTAATAGAAGCAGTGCACTTGGAATAAGTCAGATCGTGGCACCTCTGGGTGTAATAAGACTGAGAACCACGGATCTAAATATGTATCTCATTTGACAGGTGGGGACACTGATGACCAAAAGGGAGGTTTGTCCAGGGTTGTCAGCCAGTGGCAGAGCCACATGTGAAAGCAGGGCTTCTGGGCTCTCAGGCCGAGTTCCCCTGCATGGACCTCACCGTCTGTACATGGAAGGCCCCTGCCCCCAGCCACCTGGAAGCCTTTTGTCTTGAGCCAGCCCCCTTCCTCTTCCCAGCCTATGCTGAGGACTAGACAGAAGAACGGGGTGGGGGGAGTCAGGAGGCCCAACCCATTCCCCCCAGGGTCCCAAGGCCACCGTCCGGTCCTGGGCCAGGAATTCCTTTCAGGGACTGAATTAAACTGAGCCGGAAAATAATTCCGCACCCTTGGACGCCTCCAGGAGCTCTTTATTACTACTCTGCCCGGATCTAGCGGGCCAGGCCTCCCCAAGTCTCCTCTCTTCTAGGCTCCCCCAGACTTCCCCTGCAGCTCCCGTCTCCACTCATACGTGTGTTAGGGAGAGGGGGTGTTTAAATGTGTAAAGACTGCCCACATCCCTGTGCCCTCTTCCCAGCCTCTCCAAACAGGCAGGAGAAAGGGCGAGAGAGACGTCCTAAACCCGGCATCATCATCGCTACGAGCCAACCCAGGAGGGCCCGAGCCAGAGGCACAGAGAAGAAACCCAGACGCAGACACAAAGGGGAACCAAGAGTGTGCCCCAGACGAGAACAAGGATGGACGCGTAGATCAAGATCAAGGCGCGGAGCAAGAGACGAAGAGAAGGGACGGAAGAGAGAGAAAGGAGGTGGAGATGGAAAGGGGATTCAGAACAAGGAAAACGAGAGGAAGGCAGAGCAAGAAGAAGAGAGAGAAATGAGAACGTGCGGGAGAGACCGCAAGAGCAAGAGAGGCGCTCTTGCGAGGAGGCGAGGGCGAGGAGGAAGGGGGCACCCCGAGGGCGCGAGGGGCGATGCGGACGATCGGGGGGCGCTCAGGCCGCGGGGGTCGCGGCGGGGGGGCGGCGGGCCTTCTTCTCGGCGCCTCTCCCCGCCGCGGCGGTCGGAGCAGCCGCATTCCTCCGGGTTTCCCACACACTCGCCATCAAAGAGTCCCCAAAGCCCCGACTTTTCCCGCGCCCCTCCCCCGCCAGGGCCGGAGAAGCTATTTTTCACCCCCTCCTGGTCTTTAATCTGTTGTGGGGGAAAGAAAGCGGCTTTTGTTGGGCGAGGGGCTGCGCGAGGGGGCGGGGCGGGGGACCCGGCGATTGTGTGTCCCCGCAGCTGCGCGCCCCGGGCCGCCCGGGTGGGGCCGCCGGGGCGCGGGCGGGGAAGGCCCCCCCAAGGTCGCGCCGGGCCGGGGTGGGGCGCAGGGGCGCGGGTGCGGATGGCCGGGGCAGGTTGACCCGGCCCGGGATGGGGCCCGCGGGGGCGCGGGGTGCGGGCGGGAGGGTCGCAGGGGCCGAGGGAGTGGAGGAAAAGGGCCACCCGGGCGCGCAAGCCCATTGTTCTCTTGGCCCTGTTCTGCAGCTGGCCCCGAGATTGGGGGAAGATGGGCACACGCGGAAAGGGCACTTGGGGAGAAGGCTGCACACCCGCAGGAGGTCGTATACTCAGGCAGGGGGCCACGAGAACTCTGGAGACGCACCGCACTTTTAAGTAACACTCAGGGAGACACGTGCGCACACACACACACACACACACTGTCTCACCAGGGACACAGACACACAAACTCTCAAGAAGGGTCCCACAGCCAGAGAGGGGCCAACACACACTCTGTGAGGAACACACTTATTCAAAAGAAGAACCCACTTACACACATCCACAGACACCCACACACTACCTGACACCTCAAAGATCTGTTCAGCAACGTGAGTTTCCAATATGAATTTCCTTTTCCTTCCGGTTGGATTCCTGGGTGGGGAAGATCCCCCTGAGAAGGGATAGGCTACCCACTCCAGTGTTCTTGGGCTTCCCTGGTGGCTCAGCTGGTAAAGAATCTGCCTGCAATGCAGAAGACCTGGGTTCGATCCCTGGGTTGGGAAGATCCCCTGGAGAAGGGAAAGGCTACCCCCTCCATTATTCTAGCCTGGAGAAGTCCATGGACTGTATCCTCCATGGGGTCACAAGGAGTCGGACACGACTGAGAGATTTTCACATCACTTCACTTCTCCTTCCAACCCCCATTCTTCCTTAAGACTGGCCCGCATTCTCCAGTATTAGCTTCCAGACCCTGCCTGCAGTTGGCAGCCTGGCTCATGCTTCAGAGCACAAGCTCTGGACTCAAGCAGCTGTGCTCTGCCTCCTAACAGCTGTGTGACCTTGGGTGAGTCGCCTCACCTCTCTGAGCTTCAGTGGATATGTGGGTTGTACGAGACAATATATGAAAGATGCCTGACTCATCATTGGCACTTGGTAAAATGAACCCCTTATAAGCCTGCTGATGCTGGAGCCACAGTAACGAAGACACGCAGGGGCAGCAGTGGCCGGCTTGTCTTCGGCCTTCCCGCACCCCCGCACTTCTACTGCAATGCCCAGCTGGGCGTGGAATTGACCTCAGCAGGGTCAGCCCTGTCCCCAGGCTGGATCCGCCCCCATCCCAACCTCAATACCTACCCTTTGAACCGCTGCTGGGGCCTGGGCCAACACAAGACAATATCGGGGCAGGGTGAACATTGCTTTTCCATGATCCCTTTTTTTTTTTTTTAACCTTCCTCTCTTCTTGCCTTGGTTCCATCATCTTTCTAAAGCCCTTCCTGGACCCCAGTAGTGAGAGCCCTAATCCAAATGTCAGTATCTGTCTGTGGTAAAGAACATCCCCTAAGGGGTCTCCCACGAGTGATCACTGGGGTGGAGCTTAATTCAGTACATCCTTACTCATTGCCCATTCTCTGCCAGGCACTGTGAGGGATAATGAGACCAGGGAGACAATATGACATAATTACAAAGCAGGTGAGCTATAAACCCCACAGGATGGTTGGAAGAGTTCAGTGAAACTATGAAGGAAAGTGCTTTGGAAAGAGCAAAACCTCTGCAATAATTCCTTTTCCTTTTGCTACTTGTTAAACCAGATTCCCACATAACCTACTGATGTTCTCCAAAGACTAGAAGCTCCAAACCTTTCTTTTTTTCTCCAAACTTCTCTTAACAGGGGAAATGAGGTTATCCCTATCTGTCCTCATTAGCCTAGAAGTGCTGGAGTGAGGGAATTAGTCCTTGTGTGTCTGGACACTGTGTGCAGTTTGAATGTCTGTCTCCATCCTTTTATTCATCAATGTTTGAGCCACCAGACTTGAGAGTTCAGATTTTGATTGTTGGAATTTTTTTTCGTCTAGCTCTGTGGACAAGTCTCTTTGACCTTCAGTGCCTTTGTCATAATACCTACCCTCAAAAGAGAAGATTATACAAGACAGAATTTATAAAGCACTAGCACATGATAGGCTCTCAGAAAATAAATTCCCTTCGTACTTCCCTGTGGTTGTCCACCCACCCACACACCTCCCAGATGCCAAGCCAGCCCCTGGACATGCCACGGTCACTGCCTACCTGCTTACATAAGGGCTTAGTTAACTTCAGGGTGGTATGACTGGACCAAGCTAGGCTGGCTTTGGGTTGAAAGGAGAGAGGGAGGAAACTCAACTCCAAAGCTGACTCCTAAATACAGGAGTAGTCAGTTTGCCTTTGTTTAAGAATAAACATCCCTGAAAGCATGGACAGGAAGGTTTTTTTGGGGGGAAAAAAATCTACAGATTTCCAAGAAATTTCCAAAGCTCTCTGAGTCTCTCTCTACTTAGAAAACATTTTCTAATACCTTAGTGTCTGTCTTCCAACCTAATGATTGTCCCCCTTGCTTTTCTCTATCGGGTAGAATAAAACTGTCTCAGGAGCAGACTACTTTCCTAGGAGGTCCCTTGAAAGGGCAGAAGGAAAAACATAAACACAGAAGGATAAAAGCTTTAAAACAGGTACTTGGGTACAAAATTTGGATCTATAGCTTATTAGCCATGTAACCCTAGGCAAGTATATTAACTTCCCTGAGCCTCGGTCTGCTGGAACATGGAATGAATCAATGAGATAATGCATAAGGCAAGCAGCACTTGGCAAATAGTTAAGATTCAGTGAAGGATGACGACGATGATGATGATAATGATGAGACCGAGTACTTCTGAACTGTAGAGGAGCCCATCTTGGAGGCCCCTGATGTCCACATTCCTATAAGGACTCATGCCTAGATCCAGACGCTCCCCATAGTCCTCTTCTCAGTATTGCCCATGTTCCTGAGAACAGTCTCAGCAGGAACCATTAAGCTTCTTGAAACTACCTATCTCACTCACCAGGGGCTATATCACATCACAGCACATGAAAATAACTAATTGATTCCTGTGGCACTTTCTATCCCTTGTCCCCTTGACCCTCCCAGCTGTTAAGTGGGTGGGTATTTCTCCCCATTTTTCAGAGGAGACAACTGAGGCAGAGGCAGGCTAGGTAGTCCATCCAAGGGTTTGAGCCTGGTTTTGAACCTGCATTCCCTGTGATCTTGTTTCACAAGAGTCTCAAGCTGTAGTCTGAGGTCTAGACTTGCTAGGGGGAGAGGGAGGGGTATGTTCTAAGTGTGTGGCTAGGAAATCCTCCTCACACTCTTACAGGTACTTTGTGAGCAGACAGGTGTGTGTGTGTTAGTCACTTGGTTGTGTCCATTTCTCTGTGACTCCATAGACTGTAGCCTATCAGGCTCCTCTGTCCATGGAATTCTCCAGGCAAGAATACTGGAGTGGGTTGCCATTCCCTTCTCCAGGGGATCTTGGAGACCCAGGGACTGAATCAGGGACTCCCGAACTGCAGGCAGATTCTTCACTGTCTGAGCCATCAGGGAAGTCAAACAGGTATATATTAGAAAATGCAGCATCTGAGGATTCCTGAGACCCCTAATGTATCCCTAATACAGCAGACTACCCTAATTCAAAAGAGATTTAGAGGGCAGAGTGGACATGAAGGGTAGGTTTGGGTCCTGGCTACAGGTCAGCCACTGATATCCAGAGTAACTCTGGGCAAGATTCAGAGGTTACCTTGATCCCCACTTTCGACATTAAAAGCAAAAAATAGAAAGGTAGATAGAAGCTCAGTTTAGGCAAAAAGACATCTGCAGTTCTCATCATCATTACTTTGGCTTTGAAATCGACAGCTCAGAGACCCCCCACCACTTTTTAAAATTTTAAAGACAAAACAGTATAACTTAACAGTTCTGCCAACTCTTAAAAAAAAAATCAGAGAGCATAACACTGACTTTTTCTTTTCTTTTTTTTTAATTTTGGCAAAGGAAGATTCAGTTCCTGGAAATGCTTGCAAAATGATTCCTGACACTGGGGGGAGATAGTTAAAAAAAGAAGACGACGAAAACTTATTAAACACGTGTAGTAAAGGACGAAGGTGGGAAGAAAGCGAATCAACGAAAGAAAGAAAAGAAAGAACTAAAAGAGACAGAAGGAGGGGTGAAAGCCATTAAAGGGCCCCAATTCAAGGAACGTTATCAAATTCTCAGCATCTGCAATTCACAAGCCGCTTGTGAGTCGCGGCGGCGCAGACTCCGCCCCTTTCTCGGGTGTCGGACGCTCATTGGTGGGGGCGGCAGTCGCCGGCCGGTGACTGCCCGAGGAAAGGTTGCCTGGGACACGCATCCCTGTGTGAACGCATGACGTCCCACCCTGGCGCCAGGCTGTCTGGGGCTGAGTCTTAGATCAACACAGCTGTGGGACCGGGACCCACAGCTGGGCAAAGGAGCGGATTCCTCAACAAAAAATAGGATTGTGAGAAAAGTTCTGAAACAAAAACAGCGCAGACAAAAGCCTTAATGACATCCTTTCATAAAAATAAAAAATGCAAGAGGGGGGAAAAAGCTGGTAAAAGGAGCAGAACTGGGAACAGAAAGTTCAGAGGCATTTGGAATAAGAGACTGAGGCCCCACCACCGCTAAACAAGTTGCAGAAGGCCTGAGCTAGCCCTTCAGTCCGCTGTTGGGAAAAAGAAGTCTTTTGGGTTCAAACTTTATCCAGTGTTCTCAACCGTAACCCATTTCTTTCAGAATTAGCATCTTACATTGGAGAGTACCCTTAGAGGTCATTTGCTGCCCCCTCCCACAATTTTACAAAAAAATGAAGCCCAGGAAGGAAGGAAATTCTTCCAAGGCCACATTGCAAGTTATTGACATGACCAGGAAAGAATTCTGCTTGTTAATCCCACTGCATCTCTTTCCTGCCTGTGTCGCCCAGCTTCTGGGCATTTTAGCCTGAAAGCATCTTTAGAGATAACGCGAAAGTGCTTTGCAAACTGCTGTACAAGCCTGAGACATCAGTGGTAGTGATGGAGGAGTGAAAAAGAGAGGGGGTAATCTCTGTGGCTGCTGCTGAGTCGCTTCAGTCGTGTCTGACTCTGCGACCCCATAGATGGCAGCCCACCAGGCTCCCCTGTCCCTGAGATACTCCAGGCAAGAGTACTGGAGTGGGCTGCCATTGCCTTCTCCCGAATCTATGCGGACCTGTGGACTAAGCAGGGACCACTCAGCCAGACACATGCACTCAGCAGTCACTTGCCCTCACATCCACTCAACCAGTCCTCAGGCACCAAGGAGACTAATGGATGTGATGCAGACAGTATGTTAAGCGCCTTGCAGAGAAGAGACATTTAATAATTATATGTGAAAGGAAGGAGGTAGATCTAATTAGCTCCATTTTATAAATTGGAAAATTGAGGCAGAGAAACGTGACTTACCCAAAACTCACAGGTTTACTAAAAAAGAATGGAAATTTGAACATAAATCTGCCTAGCCCCAAAGGCCATGATTTTTTCCAGAACCTGGGCTTCACTATTTTGCACAAACCATGGAGGTCTATGTGACAGAAAAGGAAAAGGTTTTCTTTTTGGTCATGCAGGAGTTCTCATAGTCACCATATTCCCTTCCTGAGACCAAATAGCTGACAAGTTCTCCAGTTGACTTCTGTAGCATACATAGACTGATTTGTCCATTCATGGGATATTTGCATCTTCTTATACTAAAGAGACAACATCCATATTTCAGGAAGAAATCTTTTGAAGACCTTTTACCTGGGACACAGATTCCTGTGGTATGACAGCTGGAAAAAAAAAAAAAAAAACAAAGAGGCTTCAGGGATGGCTCTGCCATTACTTGTGGTGTGACCTTGGAAACATCTTATAACTCCTTTCTGGACCCTTTACCATCCCACACCTGCCTGTCCAAATTTCATAAAGCATCAGACTTCAAGAGTTGGAAATGGATTTTAAATAATCACTTGGCACCATTTCTCCATTTTAGTCACAAGGAACCAAGTCCAGGGTACCTGAGCTTGTCCACGATCACAGGACAGATTATTGGCAAGGCTGGGAAGTTGAATCCAGGACTCCTAACTCCCAGTCTAGTGTCCTGTTTTACTATGACTCTTTTGAGATTGTCCTAGCTCTGAGCTCCCATTGTCCCGTTAATCAGTGCCACATAGTATAGAACTCTTAATTGTTTCCGGTGTTAATCTTGTCTCCCCCCATCCTGGGATCCTTGAGAGCAGAAGTCAGTTTTAAGGAAAGCAACTCCATAAATATTCATCAAGTGATCGATTAGAGAAGCAACCATTGAAGGATCCCACCTGGTCACTCCCCAGACGGAAACCAGCATTCAGAGGCTGCACTTTCCCCCAAACCCTTGGAAATGACAAGACAAGCAAAGAATGCAATGTCCCATTGCAATACGGGGCTTACTCGCTGGTCCCTTTCTTGGGGGCTCTCAGATAGAGCTGGAGCCATTTCAGCAAGGCTAAGAATAATCAAGTCCAGGTGGCCTGCCCTTCCACAGCAGAAAGAGACAATAGAGTGATGAAATTACCAAACTATTGTTTTCTGCATAGAGGTGTGTGGAGAATGTGGGGTTGGAGGGAGGGAGAAGGGAGAGTTAAAAAAAAGATTAACTGACCCAAAGGGAGCTCCTAAAAAGGTTATCTAGAAATCAGCCCATCTGTATCCCATATTCAAAACCCTGTCCAAAATTCTAATCAAACTCACTTCCAAAACATAACTGGGCATATATTTGGCTCCTTATGGAATGCATGGGGCCAGAGGGTGGGAGCTTTTTCCCTTCCCCAAGCAAAAAGCACAATTCAAGCTTTTTTTTTCTTTCTTTCTCCTTGTTGCTCAGTGTTCTTTGCTCAAACCCCCTTGCCCTCCTCCTTCTGCAATCTCAGCGCCTAGCCCAAATCTGTTTTCTTCATTGTAACCTCAGCCTCACCGCAATTAATTTTTTCCCCCTCTGGTCACAAGATAATTCCTGACGCCAGTGAGTCTGGAGGTCAGACGAACAGCAAATTGGGGAACAAGGCGGCACTAATTCCTTACAAGTTTCCCTTGAAAAATCTTTTGCTTAAAAAAAAAAAAAAAAAGCTTTGCTGTTCAGGGATTTATGACCTTGGAGGACTACGGGTTCGAACCAGTATTGGGCTGTAGGTGGACTGGCAAGCGGGCAGGGGAGCTCAAAGATATAGGGCGCTGCCAGGAAAAGGCAAATTCTTAAAAGTTAATGGTTTTAAGTGATTTTTTTAAATCCTTGCTGGCAAAGAGGCCCGCCTCTCCCCAGTATCAGCGCTTCCTCATTCTTTGAATCCGCGGCTCCGCGGTATTCGGCGTCACACCGGCCAGAGGAAGCCTGTTTGCAATTTACCCGGGTTGTGAACGTCCAGGGTCGACGGAGGCGGGGCCAACGTGGGCTGTTTTGCATAAAGGGGCGTGTCCTCCAGGCCAACTCTATAAATGCAGACTTCGGCGAACGTGCGCGCGTTGCAGGCTGCTCTAGAGGGTCTCTGGCTTTCTCCTTCCTTCCAGCACTTCCCAACCTCATTGCTCAGTATGAAGGCGCTCAGCCCGGTTCGCGGCTGCTACGAGGCGGTGTGCTGCCTGTCGGAACGCAGCCTGGCCATCGCGCGGGGCCGTGGCAAGAGCCCGGCCGCCGAGGAGCCGCTGAGCCTGCTTGACGACATGAACCACTGCTACTCGCGGCTGAGGGAACTGGTACCCGGAGTCCCGCGAGGCACTCAGCTTAGCCAGGTGGAAATCCTGCAGCGCGTCATCGACTACATCCTCGACCTGCAGGTGGTCCTGGCCGAGCCGGCCCCTGGGCCCCCAGACGGCCCGCATCTTCCCATCCAGGTGCGCGCGGGAGTGCTCGGGAGCCGGGGCGGGGCTGAGCTCCAGGGCTGGGATGCTACGGGGACCCCTGGACCTTCCAAACTCCGTGCGTAAACTCTTCCCCCGTTTTCCTTCTCTCAGACAGCCGAGCTCGCTCCGGAACTTGTCATCTCCAACGACCAAAGGAGCTTCTGCCACTGACCTGGCCCGTCCTGGCGCCTCCAGGTGAGTATCAAAGCCTTCTCCCGGGGGCCGGGAAGGGGGACGGCTGGTGCTTAAACGGCAGATCTTGGAGTTGGTAGGCCTTTTAAAGGATTACCGCGGCCCCCTCGGTTTAGGGAAATTCAGGCCAGAGAGGCGCAAGTGACTTGCCCGTGGTCACAGCAAATGAATGACGGAACCAATTCCGATCCAGAGTTCGTTTCAATCTTAAGTGCACGTTGTTACCGTCTTCCCCCACTGGACAAAGGTGCGAAACTATAGACGCAGGTCCGACTAGATAAAATAGTTTGTGGCTTGGAGTCGTAAAAGGAGCCGCGTTTTCCTCAGCCCCCCTCCCAACTAGTGTCACTTCCAAGAGGGAGGGGTGGTGCAAGCTCCGCCTGTGGTCCTTCGGCGCCAACTGGGTGGGGGCAGTGTGGGGCGAGGAGTTATCAGCTGGAGGTAGAGACCAAGTTTCCTCCCTGGCGCCGGCCAGTCTGCGGACGGCCCCCGCTTCGGCGCGCTCGGCGGAAACTGACGGCTCCCTGGTCTTCTTTCCTCCCCCGCCCAGAACGCAGGTGCTGGCGCCCGTCCGGGACCCTGGGACCCTCTTCGGCCGGAAGCCCGAGGGCATGGATGGGCCTCAACCTTGCCCTGCCCACTTGACTTCCCCAAACCCCTGCCTCGAGGCTGGACCTGCGCCCAGGAGCGAAGGACTGTGAACATGGGTGGCCTAAAGAGCCAGCGCTAGCTCTGGGCACCAGCTGGGCAACCTCCCCTAGCCCTCACGCCACTTCCAAGTTTTAAAGACTGTCTTTCAGTGTGTGGAGGTGTACGGGGTTGGGGGTGGGGGCTGGCTGTTCTCCAAATTCTGCCTTGGCCAAGGCAGCGGTAGAGCTGGTTTTCTGGTCTCCTTGGAGAAAGACTCTGTTGCCCTGATTATGAACTCTATAATAGAGTATTTAGCTTTTGTACCTTTTTTGCAGGAAGGTGACTTTCTGTAACCATGCGATGTATATTAAACTTTTTATAAAAGTTAACATTTTGCATAATAAACGGTTTTTAAACACTTTTGTTTATAATTTGATTCCTTAAGTGCTAGCACTGTTTCTCACAAAGCTGGATTTAGGGAGAATAAATTCATACCTTTCTTGGAGCTTAGGAAAAGTAAACTTGCTTGTTCCCTTAAAAGGGAGACAGGAGAATGCCTAGCTAAGACTGGGTAAGAGGGGGAAGTAGAAGAGGCTCATGGTGGAGCCCCACACGCATTGGGTGCAGAGAAGAGCCTTGTGCTGTCTCACTTTACAAGTGAGGGAAGACTGGAAAGAGAAAGTGACTGGAACAAGCTCACCCAGCAAGTTGGGGGCCTAGGATAGACATCTGCTCTCCTGAGTCCCAGTTCTTTGGTAGTTTGAGAGCTATGTTGCTAACTAGCAGATGGCTGTCCTCTTTAATTCCATTAATGATGTTTCTCTAGCAGGGGATGTGAAACAGGACCCTCACCTGTTAGGCAGGGATGTTGCTGATAGACCCATTTCAGAGATGAATAAATGGATCACTGGGGTTGGTTTATTTCCTGCCTCAAGTTCTCTGGTTTATTTCCTCTTGGGCTTCCAAAGTTGGGGAAAATAGGACAAATCCCTCAAATCTGATCAACCACTCTAATCAGAAGGACTTTGGTGCTGGTTGGGAAATAGGGGAACGGATTATTCTACCACCAGTTAGTTGAAGACTGAGCCTAGACTGGGAGTTTGAGGAAGAGGGCACCACACCCCTCATTTCTGGTATATCCTTCCAATAACATCTCCAATGGGAGTCTCTGTAAGTATCTTTAGCCCTATTTCAGAAATGGAGAAATTGAGGCTCAGTGGATAGTGAGTTGGAGCCAGGTTCACACAGTCCCTCGAGAGGCAGAAATGGGATTTTAAACTTAACTACAGTGACCATGGACAGAGAAGCCTGGTGTTATAGTCCACGGGGTCACAAACAGTCGGACACAACTTGGTGACTGAACAACAGTCACCGTGACTGTAGTGGAAAGGAGCAGGATCTGAGACTGGCTACTCCATGGGGCCAGGCTGAGAGTCAGGCAGAGGGCAAGACTCCCAAACCATGCCATCTTCCTCTGCTTCCCCTCCACCTCGATCTGGCAGTTCCCCAGGCAGGTTCCACCAGGCGCCTGGTCTTACTAGATTCCTGTTTATGATATGATCTCATTCATGTGTCGGCACCTGGCATTAGGTACTTCGGTATTTCATAACAAACAGGTCACATCATCACTCACCTTACATGCCTTAACCCTGGTGAATTTGCCAGGGTGAACAGGGGCATGTGATGGGGAGGCAAACTTTGTCTTTGTGAACCACTCTCCTGATGGACCAGTGTTCTTAACCTGTTTCCTGTCTCTTCCAATGATCTGGTGGAAGGTATGAATACTCTTCAGAAAATCCACACGCACACACAATTTTACCAAAGCAATAGGGCTTCCCAGATGGCTCAGAAGTAAAGAATCTGCCTGCCAATACAGGAGACACAGATTCAATCCCTGTGTCAGGAAGATTCCCTCGAGAAAGAAATGGCAACCCACTCCAATATTCTTGCTTGGGGAATTCCATGGACAGAAGAGTCTGGCCGCCTACAGTCCATGGGGTCACAAAGAGATGGACACGACTGAGCGACTGAGGATGCACGCATGGCCAAGCAAACTTCCAATGCCCCGGGGGAGAACCCTCAGTCCCCATGGGAGGAACTTTTGCTTCAAACCCAGTAAGTACAAGACCCAGGCTGGGTCTACATTAGGTGTCCTGTGCTGGCTCTGAAGTAAGTCAGCCACACAAAGGTGCAAACAGCATACTAGCTGTTTGACTGCAAGCTAGGGGCTGCTGCTACTGAGCCTCAGTGTCCACACCTGTGTGAGACTGCTGATCTTGATACAGTTCTGAGGCACCTGGCCCCACAATAAACCATTAATTGCAGCAAAGCCAGGCACTGAACTCAATGCCCTGTGCCCTTTCTACCACAGCATGCCGCTTCCTGCTCAGAAGTTGCAGGACTGAAAGGCTAGGAAGTGCTGGATGGCTTATCTGCCATGTGACCTTGAGCCAGCCACCTCACCTCTCCAAGCCTCTCTCCTCCCTTGTGCAGCAGCTGGTGCTTCTTGCATTGCTGCCTCCCAGGACAGAAGATAATGGTGGGAAAGTTCTTTGAAATGCATCACACACCTACAAGGTATTATTAAGCTAATTCCAAGGAAATTGCCTGTAAGGTCCTCGGAGACTGAGCTGTTCAGGTGGCGGGGACAAAAGCTGAAACCAGCACACCAATTCATTAGTCATTAGAGAGTGAAAGCAATTTGGCCCTAGGTCAGAAAACTCTGAGAGAGGAGAGTCGTCTTGTGTCACAAACACCTACCAAATGCCTACCAGGTGCCAGGCTCTATTTCATCTTAACATTTTTCTAATCCTCACCACCACCCAGCAACGCATCATTATTCCCATTTTACAGAAGACACAAATTCAGAGAGGCTGAATAACTTGACCCAGGTCACATAGCAAGGAAGGGCCACATAGCAAGGAAGGGCCACAGCAAAGCAGCATCCAGCACCACCTAGCTCCTAAGTCCACGGTTCAATTTTTTCCCTCTCCATTCCCTTCCCCTGGCACATATTTGGTCCCCAGTAGGTGCTTGCTAAATGAAAGACCTAGGCCCACCCCAGGTCTCCCTCTCATTTGTGAAAAGAGGATGATGGTGCCTCCTTTGCAGTTCTGTGCTTCGGATTAAAGATGCATAAAGCATCTACCAGCCTCCCTGAAAATATAAGATTCACCATTAACTGAGTCTTAACAGTTCACTCACTATTGCATCAGCTCTGAAAAACGGACTTTGGGAAGGGATTTTTACTTTGTTTTGTTTTTTTAAAAAAAAAAAAAAAACAAGTTCAGAATAGACGAAGTAACTTGCCCGGGGCCACACAGCTCCTAAGTGACAAAGCAAGGATTCAAATTCATGCGTGTGACAAACCAGAGACGGTGCCCTGTCCGAGAAGGCCAGTGACAGCTCTCCTTAGCTGTGGATGTGCCGGACAACCGTCGGTGGCTGTCTTTCGACCTCATCATCTCTCACGGCTGGCTGGCACTCGTCTCCACTCCCGGGACTACATTCTAAATCCTCGCGTCGCTCTTGCAGAACTGCCTCTGGCGCTCCGCTTCCCGCCAAGGCTTCTGGAGGCCGGGGCAGGGGCGGGGCCTCGGCCCACGTGGCCCGGAGCCCGGCTGGGCGGGGCCAAGATAACCCCGCCCCTGCCCCGCCCCCGGCCCGGCGACCCGCGCTCCCCCCCCCCGCGGGCCCTGGGGGCCGGTCGCAGGTGTTCGCTGGCGCCCGGATGTCTGAGCTCTGGCTCCGCTCTGGCTCCGGCTCCCTCCGCAGCCTGCGGGCGGGGCTCCCAGCCCATCCGGAGCCTCGCGGCGCCCCTGCCGCTCTGCCAGCAGCGCGGCCTCCCGGTTCCCAGCCTCCTGGCTTTGAGGGGCGGGGGGCCCGGGCCACCCCCCCCAACCTCGGGGCCACCCCCACCCAGCCGAGCTGCTGACCCTACTGCTCTCTCGCTGCCCCCAGCTGCGCTCGGACCGCGGCGGCCTCGACGCGCCCCCACCCCGCTTCCTGCCTCGGCAGTTTTGCCCGGGCCGGGCGGCTGCCCTGGATCGCATCCCGTTCCTTCCTTCCTTCATTCTTTTCAGGCAACTTGCATTCCTCGAGCGCCTGCGCCGTGCCCCGCACGAGGCCTCTCCGACCTTCCGAGTGCAGGCTCCCGGCCCACCGGGGTCCTCCGGGAAGATTCCGCCCTCCGCCCGATCTGCCTCGCTACTCCGCCCGACTCTTCTATCTCTGATGTCCGGCTTCACTCCGAGTTTAGCAGTTAATTGTTCTCTGGTTATTTCTCCTGTTAAGGGTCAGTCAGTGGCAGCGTCAGGGGATCACTTTGTGACCGAAATCAAGGGTCAGTCTGAAAGTGGAGTGAGGGGTCAGAGTGTGGCCAGAATTGGGGTTTTAGCCAGTCCGTGGCAAGGTTTGGAGATAGTGTGGGTGGAAGTTGCCAGTGGTCAGTCTACGGCCTGGTTTAATAGACAGAGTGTAGTAGCATCAGTGGCCAAAGTCAGTGAGTCAGTCTTGGGTAGGGTCAGTGAACAGTGTGGATCAGGGTACTAGGTCACCCAGAGACTAGAATTTGGTGGTTGCCTTTGACAAACCAGATAAGCGCAATGGGGCGGGGTGGCGCTGTAGCTCTCTGGACTCAGATTCCTATCCCTCCACAGCTGGGGGCTGGTCATAGCCTCCCCCTGGCATTACTCAGACTGTGGAGCTGGCCTTCCATCTGGGACACTCCCTGCCGTCCACACCTCTCTGCTCCTACCTTGTGCCAGATGCTGGAGGCAAAAAACCCTGGCTGGGGCAGACCCCTGGTCAGACTGGCCATGGCAAGGAGGCCTTAGGCTTCTGAGGGACCCCCCCCCCACACTTGTCACCCATGGGGAACAGGTACCTTGATATTCCCTGTACCTTCTGCCTTTTTTTCACAAACCTAAAAGCTGTTGGGGATGGAAGGGTTCTTAGAGGTCACACGTGTGGCCCAAGAAGGGAAGAAGCTTGCTCAGGGACACCCAGCAAGTTCGTGGTCAAGACAGGACTCAAGGGAACTGCCTAGTGGTTCTGTGGTTAGGACTCAGCACTTTCACTGCCCTGGCCTGGGTTCAATCCCTAGTGGGGGAACTAAGATCCCACGGCCAAAAAAAAAGACAGAAACCCATGCCTTTTACTTTTCTAGCTAGGGCACTTTTTGTGATCCTCTGCCTACCCTGAGCAAGGATTGTTATTCCCACTTTAGAGATGGGGCAGCTGAGGCCCTGAGAGGCTTCTGGACTCAGCCGGCTCTCATAGAGGGACTGCCAGGGGCGAGTGGACTGCACCCACCTGAGGATCTGGACTGTGAAGTGGGGAGCCAGTGATTCCCTGAAGCATTGCGCCCTTGTCGTTGCCACCCAGCCCCGTCCCTGGCGCCCTCATTAGGAGCGAATGAAACAAGGGTGGCCGGATGAAGCTGGGGAGAGGAGAGAACACTTTTTAAAAACTGCTGGGGAAAAGCTTAGCTGGGTTCTTATGGAAACATATGGAACTCATTACCCTAAGTCGAAGTGGTCGCTGGCCAGCTGGCAGTTGGTCGGTTTGGGGCTAAAAGTGTGTGTTGTGTGGTAGTGAAGGGTTCCTAAGGCAGACTCACCAGAATAACCTGCCCACTCACTGATCCAGGTTCTTCCTGAACCAGGTATTGTTTCCATTTTTAACATTAAAAAAAAAAAAAGTGATTTCTAGATACTGGGTACTAGGCCACTCTAGGTTTTGTGGGTAGAATCAGAGATTTAGGGACCATCAAGACAGCCCCCCCCAGAACCACCACACATGTCTTTTCACCACCAGGGCCCCTGCAGTGGGTCCAGGTGTATGAAGGGATGGTCTCAGCTTCCATCCAGGATTCATGGGTGGGGGGGGGGGGGGGGCGGGGCCTTGAGGAGCCTAAATGTTGGTCCCACATCCCGTCAATCACATTTCCCTGGGCAGGTTGAACTTAATATTCAAAGACAGCAGCAAGAAAATGTTCAAAGAGGCCATTTCCTGGTACACAGGATTTTAGTCTATGTGGTTGTAGGATCCTAGGAGGCTGCCTCCATTTCACCCCTGTGAGGCTCAGAGATATTAAGGGACCTGCCAAAGATCACCTTGAAGTAAGCATCAGAGCCCAAGTCTCCAACACAGCTTCCACATCCTGTCTTGTTGCCCTCCAGGCTCCTCTGGTCTATAGAATTTCCCAAGCAAGAATACTGGAGTGGGTTACCGTTTCCTTCTCCAGGGGATCTTCCCGACCAAGGGATCGAACCCATGTCTCCTACTTTGCCAGGTGGATTCTTTACCATTTAGCCAATGCAGCTCTTCTAAAACTTCCTGCTAACCAGTGGTCATACAGAATTGGCCTCACTCAACCCCCACAGCCCTCCTGTACTTGCTGTGAGTTTGGGAATCAGATACTGATGGAAATCCTAGCTTTGTCATGTATCAGCTATGCCATCAGAAAAGTGAAAAGTGAAAGTTGCTCAGCTGTGTCCTACTCTTTGCAACCCCTTGGACTATACAGAACATGGAATTCTCCAAGCCAGAATACTGGAGTAGGTAGCTGTTCCCTTCTCCAGGGGGGGGTCTTCCCAACCTCGGGATCGAACCCAGGTCTCCCGCATTGCAGGCGGATTCTTTACCAGCTGAGCCACAAGGAGAGGCCAGAATACTGGAGTGGGTAGCCTATCTCTTCTCCAGCCATTAGAGGTAGGTTATTTACCCTCTCAGAGCCTCACGTGTTTGCTGTGACGATTAAAGCAGATGACATGTAAGGCGCCTGGCACTTGGTGGGCCCAGGGTGACCCCAGCCACAGAGCTTGTTGGGCATGATTGTCAGACTGCTCACATAATCCCTCCCTCATCTTTCCAGGTGGCAGTGTTCTTGGCATAACCCATCCACGGCATCTCAGCACTGCCTGTCCAGCAGGCGTGCTCTTCAGAGGCCTTTCACACACACACGCAGGAGTATGTGATCAACAGGACGCTTGCTGCCTTGAGGAATAGTGCAAGGACTTAAAAGGGCAGGGCTGCAATTCAGCCTCGCCACTCCCAGGCTGCGCCATCATGGACAAGCTCCTTAACCTCTCTGAACCTCAGAAAACCAGCCTGGAGCCACCGCAGAGTCCTGCTGAGGATTTAGTGAGGACCTAAAGATAGAGCAATGGCACCCCACTCCAGCACCCTGGCCTGGAAAATCCCATGGACGGGGGAGCCTGATAGGCTGCAGTCCATGGGGTCGCTAAGAGTCGGACACGACTGAGCGACTTCACTTTCACTTTTCACTTTCATGCATTGGAGAAGGCAATGGCAACCCACTCCAGTGTTCTTGCCTGGAGAATCCCAGGGACGGGGGAGCCTGGTGGGCTGCCGTCTAAGGGGTCACACAGAGTTGGACACGACTGAAGTGACTTAGCAGCAGCAAAGATAGAGCACCGAGAGGCCCGCTCCCACATGGAGGCACTCAGGAAGTTACAGTTGGAGTTAGAAATAATCCTATTTCACAGATGGAGAGGCTGAGTCCCAGAGGGCATAAGTGATGCACCCGGTGTCATGTGAAAAGACTCCCTCACAGACCCAGGGATTAAAAACCAGATCTTCATGCTCTCACCCTTTGCCCAGCTGCTGCTGCTGCTGCTAAGTCGCTTCAGTCGTGTCTGACTCTGTGCAACCCCATGGACTGCAGCCCACCAGGCTCCTCCATCATGGGATTTTCCATTCAAGAATACAGGAGTGGGTTGTCATTGCCTTCTCCCTTTGCCCAGCTACTACTCTCTCATTACGGGGATTTGTAATCATTTCATGACAAAGGTGTTTTCAGCTGTGGAAAGTCAGAACTTTGAACCCAGGCTCTGCCTGATACAGAACCAGCTCACTGGTGAGCGCATCCCTCTGTAGAAGAGAACAGGGGTCGGGGTTGGGGTAGGATGGACGTGACTCAGAGGCCAGAGAACCTGGAGGCCAAACATAGTGAAATCAGGAGAGCAGGAGCTTTGTGATCAGACAGGCCTGTCTCTGCCACTTCTTAGCTGTGTGATCAGCTAAAGGACACCACCTCTCTCAGCCTCAGTTTTTCTTCTAAAGCTCCCAGTAGTACCTCTTTCGTAGAGCTGTTTCAGGAACTAAGTAAGACAACAGAGTACCCGGCACAGATGAACTGCTTGAAGTTGGCAGTCCCTATCATTTTATCAGGATGAAGTGGAGCGGGAGCTACCTGCGTCTTTATCATCACCTTCATTGTGAATCTTTCTGTAAACTTCCAATTGAACAAACAGTATTTGGCTTCTCATATGCTGTGTGTGTCCACCGTCCCCCAGTAACGGTGTGATCTTGGACAAACAACTTCAGTTCTTGCATCTTCAGTGTCTGCACCTATAAAATGGGGATAATGAAAGTCCCTACTACAGACAGCTGGGAAATTTTTTTTTTTTAACTTTTCTTTTTTGGACACACCATGAAGCTTGTGGAATCTTAGTTCCCCAGCCTGGGGTCGAACCCAGGCCCCCAGCAGTGAAATCACTGAGTCCTAATCCCTGAACTGCCAGGGAATTCCCAGGTGTGAGGATTAAATCAGTTGCCACATCGTCCGCTCGGTCTAATGCTTGGCACGTAATAGGAACCCCCAAATGCTACCTGCCGTTCATTATCTCAGCGCACTCTGTGGAGCTTGTGTTCTCATACATTCTATAGCCATCTGTTTTATGCAAAATCTTAATATCTCAATTTTTAAAAGATTGGCATTTCAAGAAGATGTACAGATTTTTATCATATGCTTTTGTAAGATCTAGTGCCTAACAAACTTCACACAGAGCCACACTTGTGCGTGTGCAGACACGTGTGCATGAACACACACACTCATGATGAGCTGAAGCAAGCCCTCTTGCATTGAAGAGCGGCCTGCATGCTCCTACTCGCTGTCCTCTGTGAAGGGAGATTGGTGGCTCTGTGACCTCTCAGCAGGAGAATTCCTTTGCAAAACTAACCTGGCCCTGGAGAAGGGCATGGCAACCTACTCCAGTATTCTTGCTTGGAGAATCCCATGGACAGAGGAACCTGGTGAGCTGCAGTGCCCGGGGTCACAGAGTTGGACACGATGGAAGTGGCTTAGCACGCCTGCATGATAAACCATAGTAGAAAAGAATATAAAAAAAGAACGCATATATATGTATAACTGAACCACTTTGCTGTAGAGCAGTAAGGAACGAAACATCGTAAGTCAACTACGTCAACAAAAATTAAAAACAATAAAAAGCCGAGAAGTCAGGTGGGGCCAGACCACCTAGGATATGACAGCCTTCGCTGGCAGCAGATCAATTCAGTGCTGTCTTTCTGGGGAGCACCAGGCTTTTTCCACCGTAAGCCCAAGTCTTGACTCTTCCTGTCAGTCAGGACAAAAGCTGCTATAAGGCTCAGGAAGCTCAGCTCGGGGCTCTGTGATGACCCAGGTGGACGGGATGGAGGGGGGGTGGGAGGGAAGCTTAAGAAGCAGGGGATATATGTATGCACATGACTGATTCACTTTGTTGTACAGCAGGAATTAACACAACATTGTAAAGCTTATATTCCAATAAATAAATAGAAGTAATTAACACAAAAATTAAAAAAAAACTGACCTGGGAGGAAGCCCTGACTCCAGCTCTTAACCTGAGTATCAGAGCCCAGGTCTCAGTCCTGGTTCTCTCCCCTCCTTGCTGTGCAACCCTGGGCACCTCACTCCACCTCTCTGAGCTTTGACTTCCCATCTGTGAAAGGGGGCGGACCTTTCAAGGTTGTGAGGATTAGAGAAGTGAACAAAAAGTGCCTGGCACATTGTCATTGCTCCCTATATGAGAGCTCTTCAAAGCATGTTGGTTTTTTTAACTCACTAAGAGCTATCTTTTTATATTCTTTAATAAAACAGGGTTATGATCTGGGTGCCTTATGTAATTAATACCCTTTATTGATTTTTAAACACATCTGTTAATCCAATAAAGGTGGTTTTCCTCCTAAAATTATTTTCTTTCCTAATTTATTCATATTTTACAATGTCTGGGCAAGTCATTGGACCTCACTGAGCCTCAGTTTCCGTATTTCTAACATGGGAGAAATGCCTTCCTCATGAGGTTGTTTGGAGAATTCAGTTGAGATGGCGTATGTAAAAGTGCTTTGTACACTGTCAAGTCCAATAACTGTAAGAGATTATTTTTTGCACCCTCCTTCCCTTTCAGTAGGCTGAATTCCTCAAAGACAGGAGGGAGTTTTATTTACCTTTGTATCTCCTGAGTTGAATGTGTAGTAATAAATTTAATAGTAGCATTTATGGTGATAAGAACTTTCATTTCCTGGACACTTGTATTGTGCAAGACTCTGGACTGAGTGCATCTTAATGGAAGGATGAGTGATAGACGCTTAAAAGTTTTGATTCCCTCTGCTGGGAATTGTTTTAGTTTTCTCTTGAGCAAGTTCTGCCTTCCATCATGCAGACAAATTATTTTTATTCTTGGGCCTCATATGTTGTTTGGCCAATCTAGTCGAACAGCACTGTTTAGTTTCCTTATCTATAAAATGGGGCTAACGATCAACTTAACCTCATATAAAAGTGTCCCATAAATGACAGTAACTTTCCCTTACCCCTTCCTTTCCTCCCCCCTAGACACACCCTTTCCTTGGAGAGGAAGGTGATGACAGAACAAGATGATGAAACTGGGTGGCAGAGAGCTGAGTCCCTTCATTTCTCTGTGCTTTTTGTTTTGTTTTGTTTTGTTTTTTTGCCCATGCCCCTTGGCTTGTGGAGGGGGGGAGGGTCTTAATTTTCTCACCAGGGATTGAACCCTCACCCTTGGCAGTGAATGTACAGAGTCTTAACCACTGGGCCACTAGGGAATTCCCTCTCTGTGCTTTTGTTTCTTTTTTTGATCAGGGTGGCAGATCTTCTTGGACTAATTGCCTGATTCTGAGACCCTCCACGTCCAGCCTCCTAAATAACCTCCCCTTTCTGCCACAGCACCAAAGATTCAACTCATCTGGATGTCACGTGCCCGCTGTGATCATGTGTTGTATATTCCAAGTGCCTTTAAGTCCTGGAAGGCAGAGTGGTGTGTTAGGGTTTGACTTCTATTTTTCTAAGCATTTTCTTATCATCTCATCTCATCCTTTATAAACCTTTCAAAGTCCCCAAGCCACACATGGGGCAGCTGAGGCCCCGAGAGGGGAAGGGCCTTGGCTAAGGCCACAGACTGAGTGACAGCCAGTCCTGTGAGCTGAGGCATGCTCCGAGTCCCTCGGAGCTTAGGGACTCCTTGAGCTCGTTGATACCAGGCTTTGTGCTTGATGCTGCCTCACAGAAATTTTATGAAGTCGCTGCTCCCCGCCACTTTCCCGATGAGCAAACTGAGACCCAGGCAGGTAAAAAGTTATTTCTCGAGTTGTAATCATGATGTAATCAGGGCCAATTCTAAACTGTGTGCTTTTTGCCCAGGACCCCGAGACCTCTGCAGCTGTTGTTTCAGGGCCCCAAAGATGGCTGCTCCCAAGGCTCTAGCAGTGTGTTGGACCCTAAAGCAGGGAGTGATTGCCAAGGCTGACCCCTACGCTCTGCTCTCTCAGCCCCAGCAGCCCCAGGGTCAAGGGATTCACAGAGCAGGGCCCAGGAGGACCCTCCTGCAGCAGTGATCTGCATGGAGTGTCCACCCCCTGCCCCAATCCCTAGAGCCCATTGTCTCCCCAGGAGACAATACAGATAAAGGACCCAGCCTAGTGGGCTGCCTGCATCAATCTGTAACCATGGAAACCTGTAGGGAGACAATTCCAAAGCCCCTCCTGTCGCCCTCCACCCTGCAGCTGTGGCTCCAGGAGCCCAGCCTCCAGCAGAACAGGCATTGCTAGTAATCGCTGCCCCCCACCACGGCCACCCCTAAATGGGACACAGCTAGGCTCCCCCCAGCATACATCCTCCCAGAACTGGTGTTGGCAAAGGGTCTTTGGATATGTTTAAGGTCTATACCTCATTTCATCTGCAGGAAAGTTCCATCAGGTTCTGCATCGGCAAGATGTCACTGATCACAGGGTCGCGGCCCAGGGCAAAGGTCTCTATAGAATTCTTAACCATCCAGCAGTCAACCAGGACCCAGGAAGGTATTAGGTCTTCAGCGCATGACTTCCCCCTGGTGGCCAGTTGCTGCAATTGTCAGTTTCGACTTGAGTAGCCAAACTTGTTACCTCTTTTTCCTTGGTATCTAGTGTGTTCCAGATGCCCACGTACATTTGATCTAATCCTCACAACCACTCTGTGATGTGGGTGTTCTTACCCTCCTTACACAAGCTGAAGCCAAGGCTTTCAGATGGCATGCAGAAGGAAGCAAAGATAGCAGAGGGGTTGAGAGGGTGAATCCAGACTGCCCTGGCTCAAAACCAGGCATCACCAGCCTGATGATCTTGAGAAAAGTACCCGAGCTCTGAGTCTGATTCATATTTGTAAAGCAGGAGTGATAACAATACATTCTTCATAGCGATGTTACGAGGATTATATAAAACAAGATTTATAAGCCTTCAGAACACTTGACATGTCTTAAGCTGTGTGCCTTCAGGAGTATCGTTGAGCTTCTGGCCTCAGTTCTTTCACCTGGGCGTGTATGTGAGCTCAGTCACTGCAGTCCTGTCCAACTCTTTGTGACCCCAAAAGGCTTCTTTGTCCATGGGATTCTCCAGGCAAGAATAACGGAGTGGATTGCTATGCCCTCCTCCAGGGGATCTTCCCGATCCAAGGATTGGCCCGCACCTCCTGCTCCTCCTCCATTAGCAGGCAGATTCTTTTACCCACTGAGCCACCCGGGAAGCCCTTCTTTCACCTGTACAGTGGGGCTAATCGTGGCTTCCTCTGTGGACTATCGTGGTAACTAAAGTGGATTTGAGGTATGAATGTACTTGCTTTGCTACTGTTAGCATCATTTTTTTTTAATCTGCCTTTTTGGGGAGGGCTGATCATGGGGGCAGAGGCATGGGCGGAGAGATGCTACTCTGTCAACAAGCCAGGAGGAGATACTTGAGAATTCTGGTCCCTGCAGTCTCTCTGGTTTGCAGAGTCACAGGGCCTCTGACAGTGGCCAAGGACCTTTCTGGGAAGAGACTGGGAGTGGCCTCTCAACTATTCCAAGAATCTTCCACTGAGTTCATTTCAATCAGCGGTTCTCGGGCTTCTACTCAGCAAGGAACCCTGGGCTGAATATGGGGGTGCGACAATAAAGAAGACACAGAGTGACTTTAATCTGGGGGGAGGGACAGAACAGAATTACAGTGTGAGATGATGACAGGCTGAGATCCCCTACAGGAAGTGTAGAGCAGGGGTCAGAGTCAGCATCTGAGAAACGGGTGCTCTAAGCTATCACCGCTCACACTCACAGTGCGGCCAATACCACTCAGACTCCATAGACTGAGTGTCTTGTTTATTTCAAAATAGTTCTGAGTCTTATTTTTTATGTTAGTAGTTGATCTGGATTTTTGATATTGCTGTCCCAGGTTTCAATTCTATTCAGCTGAAGGGTTAAAACACACTCATTTTTTTAAATTAGTTTTATACTGGAGGATAGTTGATTAACAATGTTGTGTTAGTTTCGGTGTATAACAAAGTGATTCACTTATACATACACGTGTAGCCATTCTTTTTCAAATTATTTTCCCATTTAGGTTATTACAGAATATTGAGGAGTAATCCTTGTGCTATACAGTAGATCCTTGTGGGTTATTTATTTTTATCTTTTTTTAAATTTTATTTTTTGGCTTCCCTGCAGAGCATGTGGGATCTTGGTTCCCAGGCCAGGGATCGAACCCATGCTCTCTGCAGTAGAATCACAGAGCCTCAACCACTGGACTGCCAGAGATCCAGGCAAGTCTCTGGCTACCTGTTTTAAGTGTTATATACCAGTGTGTACATGTCAGTCCCAAGCTCCCAATCTCTCCCTCCCCCAGTTAGCCCGCTTCCCCGACTATAACCATACATTCATTCTCGAAGTCGATGAGTCTGTGTCTGTTTTGTAAATAGTTCATCTGTATCTATTTTTTTTAGATTCTGCATAAGTGAAGTCATATTTGTCTTTCTCTGTCTGACTTACTTCACTTAGTAGGATAATCTCAAAAAGTCCAGCCAGGTTGCTGCAAGTGGCATTATTTCATTCTTTTTAAAGACTGAGGAATATTCCATCGTATACAGGCACCGCATCCCCTTTAACCACCCATCTGTAGATGGAAAATACACCCATTTTATTGAGTGTAGTTTGAGATCACCTGTGCATGGGGGGCATACACAGCATTCTCTGTGACTTGTGTATCTGAGAAACTTGTGTCTCAGAGCAGACCTTTTTTTTTTTCTGGAGTGAGAGGTGGGGAGAAGCCCAAGCAGAGAGAATAATGTGGGCTAACAGGGAGAGCAGGGAGGTCAGAGGGAGTGTCAAGAGAAGGGTGTTTTATCAAAGCCTAAGGTTGTTGTGTGAAGGAGGCTGAAGATCTAAGGGACTTGCAGGGGGTGGGCTGGCCAGGCCATGCCGGGGAGCTATTTGCAAGATCATAAGCTAGAGAGTGACAAGACCAGGTGTGTGTTTTAAAGAGTTCCTTTGGGAAAAGGAGGGAATAAACTGAGAATCACAAGACTCGTAGGTTGTGTTTCCCCAAACTCCTCTGGGCACCTCTGCTGGGACCTGAATCCAATTGCCCTCCTCCAATGAGACCGAACATCTGTGAAAAACATCTTCAGGGCCTGGAAACATCTGGAAAGAATTTGGCTAGTCTGGTAGCCCTGGGCTTCCCAGTGGGCCGCATCTTTCACATTCTTTTTCTCCTCCCCAAGTCTGTAAGGGGTTGGTTCATTGATTAACAGGTATTATATAGCTTTGCAGGCTTCTGGTAGGTACCAGAGTTCACCTCTAGGTGGCAGCCTTACCCCTTTAACCCCACCAGCTTCCGCCTGGAAAGGCCAGAGAGAAGGGACATGATCTAATTTGAAGGTGGGCAACCACCCTCTCAGGTGCCCATCATTACTTCCATTTTTTAGTTGAGAAAACTAAAGGCTCTGAGAGGTGAAGGCACCAGTCCAAAGTCACCAGATAGGTGGGCATAGCGGAACTCAGTTTCTCTGAGCCTCAGTTTCCTCATCTGTAAGATGAAACCAACCCACCCCCGGCAACACTGATCGACTTTCTGTCCCTGTGAAAAAGGTGAAAGTGTTAGTCGCTCAGTTATGTCTGACTCTTTGCGACCTCCTGGACTGTCCGTGGAATTCTGCAGGCAAGAATACTGGAAAGGGTTGCTGTTCCCTTCTCCAGGGGATCTCCCAACTCATGGATCAAACCTGGGTCTCCTGCATTACAGGCAGATTCTTTTTACCGTCCGAGCCACCTGGGAAGCCCTACCCATGTGTGGGGGTCACGAACAGCATCCTCTTATGGCCTGTCTCCACTGGAGAAGCATGGCACTAACATCCTCATGTCGGAATGTTTTCTGTCCCTATAGATTTGCCTATTCTAGACATTTTACCTAAATATAATAATGTAGTATGGAACCTTTTGTGTCTGGCTTCTTTCACTTAGCATAATGTTTTCAAGACTCATGCAGGTGGTAGCAGATATCAGTACTTCATTTCTTTTTGGCTGAATGATATTCCTTTGGATGGATATACATTTGTGCATCCATTCATCAGCTGATGGACATCTGGGTTGTCTCCATGTTTTGCTCATTATGAATACTGCTGCTGTGAACACCCGTGTATATGTTTTTGTATGAACACGGATGTATATCTAGGAGTGGAATCCTTGGTTCATATCATAACTCTATCCTGAATATTCATTGGAAGGACTGATGCTGAAGCTGAAGCTCCAACACTTTGGCTACCTGATGTGAAGAGCCAACTCATTGGAAAAGACCCTGATGCTGAGAAAGATTGAAGACAAAAGCAAGGGGTAGTAGAGGACGAGATGGTTGGATGGCATCATTGACTCAATGGACATGAATGTGAGAAAACTCCGGGAGATATCGAAGGACCGGGAAGCCTGGCGTGCTGCAGTCCATGGGATCGCAGAGTCAGACCCAGCTTAGCAAGTGAACAACAATAATGGTAGCTGTGTATAACTTTTGGAGGAACTGCCAAACTGTTTTCCAACATGGCTACACCAATTTACATTCCCACCAGCAATATATGAGGGTTTTAATTTCTTCATATCCTGGCCAAAACTTGTTACTAACATTCTTTTTGATTATAACCATTCTAGAGGGTATGAGTCTTGTGATTTGGATTTTCATTTACTTAATGATTAATGATACTGGGCACCATTTCATATGCTTACTGGCCTCTATATGTCTTTTCTGGAGAACTGTTCATTCAAATCTTTTATCTTCTCAATTCACTTTGGTAATATTATGCCCAACACACACAACACATTCATGTACCATCCTGGATTTTCTTCAGCTGTCATAGTAACTAGATGAGGAATCCATGATTTGTCCCATTTCTCAGGTGAAGAAACTGAGGCCCTGAGTAGTGGCATGATATGCCCAAGAGGCCCCAGCTTACAGAATGTCAGGGCCCAGAGTTTTATTTACTTGACAAATACTCATATAGCATTTACTATGTGCCAGTCCAGAGAACCCCTGAACCTCACATTTCAACAATTTTCCAGTGAAACTATCGTTATCAATAGAACTTCTCTGCTTCCCTGAAGCAGCAACTTATTGCTTTTCTTTAAAAAAATGACTCATTTTTTAGTTGTTAAGTCACGTCCAACTCTTTTGCAACCCCATGGACTGTAGCTCACCAGACTCCTCCTTCCTTGAAATTTCTCAGGCAAGAATACTGGAGTGGTTGCCATTTCTTTCTCCAGGGGATTTTCTCCACCCAGGGGATCGAACCCATGTCTCCTTGGCAGGCAGATTCTTTACCTCTGAATCACCAGGAAAGTGCCCCCTCACAACTTCTTTTTTAAAATAACGTTTTTTCTCCAGTTACCAAAGTGTGAAAGTGTGAGTTGCTCAGTCGTGTCCAACTCTTTGTAACCCCATGTACTATACAGTCCATGGCATTCTCCAGGCCAGAATACTGTAGTGGGTAGCTGTTCCCTTCTCCAGGGGATCTTCCCAACCCAGGGATCACACCGGGGTCTCCTGCATCGCAGGCGGATTCTTTACTGGCTGAGGAATACGCACTTATTTTAGAATAGTTGAAAAAGACTGCACAGAAAAGTACAAATACGGCAGAGCAGAGGTCCCCCTCCCTTTGCACAGCTCCAACGTGCCTTCCGTCTGATTCTGGATTTTTGTGAACAGATAACACACTGGCTTAAAGCTCAACATTCAGATAACTAAAATCATGGCATCTGGTCCCATCACTTCACGGCAGATAGATGGGGAAACAGTGGACACAGTGGCTGTCTTTATTTTTCTGGGCTCCAAAATCACTGCAGATGATGACTGCAGCCATGAAATTAAAAGATGCTTGCTCCTTGGAAGGAAACTTATGACCTACCTAGACAGCCTATTAAAAAAGCAGAGACATTACTTTGCCAACAAAGGTCTGTCTAGTCAAGACTATGGTTTTTCTAGCGGTCATGTATGGATGTGAGAGTTGGACTATAAAGAAGGCTGAGAGCCAAAGAATTGATGCTTTTGAACTGTAGTGTTGGAGAAGACTCTTGAGAGTCTCTTGGACTGCAAGGAGATCCAACCAGTCCATCCTAAAGGAGATCAGTCCTGGTTTTTCATTGGAGGGACTGATGTTGAAGCTGAAACTCCAATACTTTGGCTATCTGATGAGAAGAGCTGACTCATTTGAAAAGACCCTGATGCTGGGAAAGGTGAGGGCAGGAGGAGAAGGGGACGACAGAGGATGAGATGGTTGGATGGCATCACCGACTCGATGGACATGGGTTTGGGTGGACTCTGGGAGTTGGTGATGGACAGGGAGGCCTGGCGTGCTGCGGTTCATGGGGTCGCAAAGAGTTGGACACGACTGAGCGACTGAACTGAACTGAACTGAACACACTGGGAGCCCCAGAACAGGAGGGCTGTGCCTTTGGGAAGTTTCTATCAAGTATATTATATTTTGATAAGTAGGGCTTTGAGGAGAGGGAATCAGAGGCATTTTTTATAAGAAAATTCACCAGGGATGAGGTACAATAGCTGAAATGAAAATTTGCTTTGTTTTGGGGACTTTTCCAGGGCTTTTGGTTCTTGCTAGAACAGGGCTGCCTCCCTTACCAGCTGTGTAGCCTCTCTTAACATCCCCTGTGACTCAGTTTCCTCATCTGGAAAATGGGGCTAAACATCTGTAATTACAAAGTAATTGATAGTTGTGGGCACACTCTTCCCACCCACGGCAATGTGTGCAGCAGTGGAACCTTGGGTTCAGTGGCAGAACATACCCTGCTTCAATGGGGTTGGTTCTAGCATTGAGTTCTTCATTCAAAATAATAGCTCAGAGTCTTGGGAGACAGAGATCTGAGTTCAGATCCTGGTTTCCCCTTTAACCACTGAGCTTCCTTTGTGGCTCAGATAGTAAAGAATCTGCCTGCAATGCCGGAGACCTGGGTTCAGTCCCTCTGTCAGGAAGATCCTCTGGAGAAGGGAACGGCAACCCACTCCAGTATTCTTGCCTAGAGAATTCCCTGCCCAGAGGAGCCTGGTGGGCTATATAGTCCATGGGATCACAGAGTTGGACATGACTGAGCAACTAACCGGAGAAGGCACTGGCACCCCACTCTAGTCCTCTTGCCTGGAAAATCCCATGGATGGAGGAGCCTGGTGGGCTGCAGTCCACGGGGTCGCAGAGAGTTGGACATGACTGAGCGACTTCACTTTCACCTTTCATTTTCATGCATTGGAGAAGGAAATGGCAACCCACTCCAGCGTTCTTGCCTGGAGAATCCCAGGAACGGGGGAGCCTCGTGGGCTGCCATCTATGGGGTTGCACAGAGTCGGATACAACTGAAGCGACTTAGCAGCAGCAGAGCAACTAACGCTTTCACTCTCCTCTTTAACCAGCCCCAGCTCAAATTCCTCACAGATCTGAGCCTCTGTCAGTCCCTGGGTCAGGAAGATCCCCTGGAGGAGGGCATGGCAACCCACTCTAGTATTCTTGCCTGGAGAATCCATGGACAAAAGAGCCTGGCAGAGTACAGTCCATAGGATTGCAGAGTCAGACGTGACCAAAGCGACTTAGTAGGCATGCACACATGCCCTCATTGTACAATGTTATAGGGTAGTTGGGAAGTTTCAATATAATAATGCACATAGGACTTCCCTGGTGGTTCAGTGGCTAAGAATCCACCTGCCAATGCAGGAGACACACACGAAGATCCCACAGGCTGCCCGGCAACTACGCCCGTGTACCACAACTACTGAGCCCGCCCTCTAGAGGCCAGGAGCTGCAACTACTGAAGCCTGAGTGTCGAGCCGGTGCTCCTCTACAAGAGAAACCACTATGAGAAGACCAACCATCGCACCTAAAATACTCCCTGCTCCTGGCAACTAGAGAAAGCCCGCACATAGCAGTGAAGACCCAGCACAGTTCAGTTCAGTTCAGTCGCTCAGTCGTGTCCAACTCTTTGTGACCCCATGGACTGCAGCACGCCAAGCCTCCTTGTCTATCACCAACTCCCAGCACAGGCAAAACTAAATAAATATTAAAAAATAAGAATGCATATAAAGTGCCTGGTTGGTGCTTTACACTGACGAAGTGTTCAGGAGACGTGAACTCTTAACACCGTCATCACTTACTGCTGGCCTACTATGTGCCCAGCACGCTTAGGGAGAGGGCATGAAGATGAAGACACAGCATGGGTCGGTGGAAGTTTTATTCTGACTCTGTTCCTGCCACTCCACCATTTGAACTGGCCTTGAAGGATGGGTCAGATCTGTCACGTGGGGCTGGCAGGCAGGAGGGGCCTTGTGGATACCGAGGCATGGAAGTCAAGGCTGGGAGACAGGAGCGTATAGGGCGTGAATGGAAAACTGCAAGTATTTTAGTTTAGTTCCTTGTGAAGGTCTCTCTGGTTCACTCACACAAAGCTCAGTGAAAATATATTAAATACCTGCTGTGCACCCCTTATATCCAACACCTCATTGAATCTTGAATGGAAAAGTCACTTTTGCCATACCCATTGCAAGGATGGATAAATTGAGGCTCGGAGAGACCCAGCAGCCTGACTAAGAGCCGTACACTAGGAGCAGAAGGGGCAGGAATTCAAGTTCAGGGCGACAGACTGCAGATTGGCATCCCACACCTCTGGCAGGAATTAGTTCCCAGGCAGTGAAACTCTAAAGGCAGCCCCAGCTGCCCGAAACTCAGCCGCAGAGAGCTGGCTCATGGCCCCCTTGTTGGCTCCCTTCTTTCATCTCAGCCCCACCCTACCACCCCCATTTCCCTTCTTGGCCCTGGGGCCCTGTTCCTTCCCCAAACCTGCTCTTCCACAATTCCTTCCAGGTTCTCTCATCTGTAAAATGGGGATAATAACAGTGCCTGTATCAGAGGGGTGTCACGAGGATCAGAAGAGAGGCCCAAGTGCTTGCAGCCCAGCACACAGTAGGTTCCATAAATATTAGCAATCATCAACACCATCATTAGCCAATAATATCCCTGGAGTCTAGTGACAGCGGCCAACTGGAAGCATTATCAGTATTTGATGGTTGAGGAAACTGTCGTGGAGAGGTGGAGCCGAAGCCTCTCTGAGGGTTCTCAGCTGGGAGGTTGGAGAGTGGGACTTGAATCTGGGCTTGCCGAGCCTCTGATTTCACATCTCATTAACTTCTGCCAGTCTTTGCTGGGAAGATGAATGAATCATTTAATCAATATTTATTATCCATCTTCTGCATGCCAAGCCAGGCTCTAGATGCTGAGGGACATTCAGAGAGGGATACCACCCGGTCCCTTGAGGAAGCTTAGAACCTAACAGATAAACAAAGCATGGAAACAAAGCCTTGTTTGTGGAGGCAGAACACACAAAGGGTCCAGAAAAGGGCGAGAAGCACTCTGACTAGGAGAGGGGAGGCAGGCAGGGAAGACTTCCTGGAGGAGGTGATATTTAAACTAGGGCATGAAACTTTTCCCCATGTGGTTGCTGGGGAAAGAAGTCACCAAGGGCACCATCAGCTGTGTGGATAGGGCAGCAGCACCTGGAGGCCAGTTACCAGACTCTTCAAGGTGAAACAGAGCCTATGAGTTGAAGGTGAGTGAAGGTTGTCATGATAAATGTTTTCCAAAAACTTGTGGTAGAGGATGGCTGTGAAAAAACTACAAAGAACATAGATGCATGTATTAATAATAAGCATATAAGTACTTGCAGATGAATGTTCAAGCCCTTAGCTGTGGTGTTTAAAAAATTCTTCATTGCCTGAAAGATGTGTCATACAATATATGAGAAGGAAAAAAAAAGAATTGGTCAAGAGGACATGAATTGAAGCAAATGATGAAAATTAATATTTTAGTGAACACTGATCACCTCATAATACGTTATATAGAAAAATATATGTTCAAATGGTTTTAATCCCTGGGCAGTAAAGTCTATTTTCATTCGAATAACATAACACAATAATAATAAAACTTTTAAAGATAAACTGAGCCATGAAAGACCAGTGAAATGTGCAGACTGGAGTAAAGGGATCTGTGCACTGGAGATAAGGTCAGAGATGTAACCACAGCTGCCATTTCTTGGGGGTTCCTTATAAACCATGCTCTGTGCTAAGAGCTTTACATGCATTATTTCATGAGATTTCCCCACAGTCTTATGAAGTGAGTGTTAAGAGACAAGAAAACCCAAGTTCAGAGAGTTTACAAAACTTGCCTGGGCTCACACAGCTAGTAAAGTTTGAAAGCAGGGCTATCTGCTTCAAACTCTGGGTTCTTCATTCCCATGCATTATTACCATCTCTTCTTCGAGATCTGAGGATCAAGTATGAAGATCTGGGAACTGACTCTGAAGAAGTGCTTTAAATGCCAGGTTCAGACTTGCATAAAAATCATACAGAAGCAGGCAGGAATCAGCAGACCTGGAATCTAGCAGCACCTTTTAGTGGCTCTGCCACTCACTAGCCAAGGTTACTTCTCTGAGCCTTGGCCTCTCTAGACTGGAGAGATGAAGAATGTAAATGGATTATTGGCCATGAAGGAAGGAAGACCTGTGACGAAAGGATTGTTGAGGAGAAACCTGGAGATGTTCAAATATTTACTGAGTGCTGGGCTCTGGGAATACAACTGTGGACAAGTCAGAGCTCTGCACTCTGGACTTCCACCCAAGCCTGCAAGGGCCTGGGCTCAGCTTGGGAGAGTGTGGGAGGATCCTTTCATTGGAACAAACAAGGGCTCAGGAGCTGGCCTGTCCCAGACTGAACTGTCAGATCACAAATCAGCCAGTCTCTCTGTGTGACCTTGAGCAAGTGACCTAGTCTCTCAGACGGTCCATCTTTGCCAGGAAGATCATCACTCTTCTTTTGGCAATTATTGGATTCAGTTAAATAAAATAGAATAAAGCAATCATCTAGCGGGGTGCTAGGCATGCTGTGGCCGGGCACAGATGTTCAGTTCAGTTCAGTCGCTCAGTCGTGTCTGACTCTTTGCGACCCCATGGACTGCAGCACATCAGGCCTCCCTGTCCATCACCAACTCCTGGAGCCTACTCAAACTCATGCCCACTGAGTCGGTGATGCCATCCATCTCATCCGATAGATGTTAGGATCCCCCTATGAAGAGGTATAAACCTTAGTCTCCGTCCTTCGCCCTTCCCCCACCGCCACCCCGCCCCGTGCCAAGAAAGAGTGGACTTTTCTGGCTTTCATTTCAGCGGGGAAAAGGATATAAATACCTCTACATTAGCGTTAGCTGAGCTATAATGCAAACTAACAAAAGGCCTGCAGCTGGAGCAATGTACCACTGGGTTTGGGTTCAGGCCAAAGACTCTACGCCAAAAGATCCCCTCCACCCCCTGGGTAGTCGGACCCAGTCCTCAGGGCGTGGTTGCCTCTGCTGTCTGGGAACCACCCTCCGGGTCTGTTTCTCGGGCTGCCAGAGCGGGAGGGCACCGGGCGACAGCACGTACGGCGGCCCCTTTAAGCATCAAGCTTGTGTTGCAATCACCACCTCGAGGGACTGGTCCTTCCGGGGGGTGGAGCCTGTGCCTGTAGCACGACCAATTGGAGCCCGGCATTTTCCGCGGGAGATCCGAATTTCGCGGCACGCAGTTTCGCGCTAAAAAAAAAAAAGGGGAAAAAAAAAAAGCAGCGGAGAAAGACTCAGGGACTTCAGATCGAGGCGAGAGGGAGTCGGTGCGATCGGTCCCCCTCCCCCATCTGAGTGCATCGCTGTTTCTGCCGAGCCCGTGGGCATCCCAGAGACCCCCTCCCCGGAGTGCGCCGGACCCCAGGGGCTGAAGCCTTCGGGGGCGCGGGGCCCTCGCAGGTCGCTGGCGCCCCAGGGGCGGGGCAGCCCCTGGCCCTGCCGCAGCCGCCGCCGCCGGCGGCGCCGGGCGATCTCCAAGCGGCGATCTCCAAGCGCTGCCCGGCTCGGCTGCGGGCCAGGAGAGGAGGGTCCGGCCCTGCCTGGCCTGCGCGCCATGCCGCGGGCGGTGTGAGCCGCCGCGGGCTCCGAAGCCCGCAGGTGCCGGCGGGCGCGCCAGGCCTGGCTGGGAAGGGGGGCGCTGCGCTCGCCATGCTGCGGGGGCCTCGGGCCCTGGCTCCTGCAGCCGGGCCACCCCCAAAGGGGCTGCCCGCGATGAGCCCCACGGAGCTGTGGTCGCCGGGCCTCAGCAGCCCCCAGCTCTGCCCGACCACCACCTACTACACCCAGATGTATCCGCAGACTGTGCCTCCCGCTGCGGCGCCCGGCACCTGCCTCGACGCCACCCCCCACGGACCGGAGGGTCAAGCTGTGCGATGCGTGCCGGCTGGCCGGCTGCCGGTAATGCTGGGGACCCCCACCCACCCACACCCAACGCTTCCCTCTCTGCTTTTACGGGTGTGGGGAAGGCGGGAGGGGCGCCTGGGACCTAGTCTAAGTGAGGCAGATCGAGTCTGGGGAGGCAGAAGGGTTGCTTTCAGCTTCCAGAACAACTCATTGCCCCAATATCTAAGGAGAAGAACCTTTCCTTTTCAGACTTGGGATGAAATGAGCTCATCCACTGGAGTGGATTAGAAAGAATACTGGATCAGGAGTGTGGAGACCCAATCCACGACCCCCGGGGCACCTGTGACCTTGGGGAAATCTATGGAATCAGTTTCATTCATTCTTTCATTCATTGTTTGGTTCAGAAACCAGTACTTGGTATCTGCTATTGTCCAAGCACCGAGCTGAGCCTGGGGATACCGTGGGGGCTTTAAAACAGGAGGAGGTCTCAGATCCAGCTGGGCTGAGACTCAATTTACCATCCAGCCAACTCTTTCCCAATTATCTGCACTAGGTGCCACCCCCACCCCCACCCCCACCCCCAGGCCCAGTCTTCTGTCCCAGCCAGCCAGTAGCAGGTGCAAGGTTGGGGCAGCCCTCTGAGGTTCCTTTGCAGATGGAGTGTTCCTTTCTCAAACCCCCAGGCCTGTTGCCAGGGAGGGCCCAAAGTGTGGTGGCACCAGGCACAGGGTGTGTTTTGTGGGAGTGGAATTCCTGGAGCCCAAGCAAAATGAAACAACTATAGGGTGGGGATGGAGTGAGAAGAGCCCTGGGGAGTGGGGGTGGTAGTTGGGGAGCCTGGTTTCTCATCCTGATTGCCACTAATTCACTGTGTGTCCTCGAACAAGTCTTAGCCCGAGTCTAGGCTTCATTTTCCTTGTCTTGAAAATCTGTGTGTGTGTTGGGGTTGCGGGGTGGGGTAGCTGTGGGAACTAATTCACCTCAGTTCTCTCCTAGCTCAAGGTCCAGGGTTTTGGAAGCAGGATCCGGGAGGGAAGATGGTGATGTTGTAGGTTGCTTTCTTGCGAGAGGTGAATCAAGTTCAAGTACAGAAACTGATAACCCCCTCTGCCCCAGTGCCTCTAGAGGCACTGATCAGACTTGTGTCAGTCAGCAGGCTTAGGCTCCCAGGCTGCAGGCAGAGCCCCCACTTCCTGCTTCTGGAATCCTGCTTTGCTCATGATCAAGGCTTTCAACTTTCAGAGCCCCTTCTTGTACATTCTTTCCAATTAGGAGGAAGGAGGCAGAAGTGCTTTTCCTATTTTTACAATTCAAGCACCCAAGGATAACCAGGAGTTTTGCATCTATCTCTTGATCAGTATTTTACAATCTAAAACAGTTTTGTACCCTAGCAGCTCCATGTTGCAGGGGGAAACTGAGGCTTGGAAAGGGAATGTAATCTGTCTGAAGTTATATAGGGAGATACAGTCTCTTCTCTGCTTGACTTTCTCCAGTACCACCTGATTTAGGAGCTGGGTGCCCCCAGGGAGGGGGCTCAGTGGTGGGCCAATCTCTCCTCTGGCCAGCTGCTTTCAGGCGACCCGGCAGAGTTTTAGTAACAGCTGTGGTTTTGAACCGCTTGCCTCCCAGAGGAGCCGAGTGCATCTGTCTGTACCTCCCTCCCGGAGGGGCTCAGTGAGCACAGCAAGAATGGCTCTTTTACTGAATGCCTCTCATGTGCCAGGCACTGCTTGGCACTCTTCACATTCGTTTTCTTGGTCAAGATGCCTGGGATGAGGCATCTCACAGATGAGGAAACTAAGCTGAGTTGTGAAGTCACTTGTCCAGGTCCTAAGCCAAGACGTGGGAGCATCTCTTTGCCTCAGGTCACCCTAAAGGCCTCTGGGGCCCAGAGCCCCCTCTCCGGTCATTCCCCGGCTGCCCTGTGTCCCAAAGCCTTGTGGGCAGGCCGTGGACCCCTGTTACTCATTTTCACAGGGTGTGACCAGGAGCAGCTCCAACCCCAACCCTGGGTGTGGCCACTTGCTTTGTGGCCAGGCTGCAAAGTGCAGGGTGAGGCAGGATTTGTTGGGGAGCTGCTGTTTAAAGGGACCTTAGGCACTGCTCAGGGATGGCAAAACAAGATCAGTGGCAGACAGAAGGCAGGCACCTGGGTCTCCTCGCTCCCTGGCTAGAGCTCTTTCCACCACCTGTGGGGTGATCTGGCTCCAGCCAGGCCCATGGCCTCACTTGGGGTCAGGCTGCCGGAGCCTGGGGAAAGGGTGGGATCCTGCGGACTTCTCCTTTGCTTTTCATTTGTCTGTATTTTCCAAATTTCCTCTGAGAATCAGGAAGGAAAATGAGCATTTTAATGAGCACCCCTACAAGCTGGGTCCGATGAGGAAATGTAGGCATAGGGAGGCTGGGGGGGGATCTGGAAGCGAAGTTCTCAGCTTCTTAACACCAGCTCCTATCCGCACCGTCTAACTTAGGACTTGGGACTCAGGAGAGACGAGGCTCCACGCCCCGTGTGATTTTGGGCAAGTCACCTCCCCTCCTCTGAGCCTGGGTTACCTCACCTGCTGGGGGTGATGTCTGGCATCACTGGCCCTCTCACCTCTAGGGCTGCCCGAGCAAGGAACTTCATTCTTCTCCTGTGGGGTTGCCAGTGTGGACTGGAATCTTAACCAGGCCTTTAGGTTAAGTCAGAGGGGCTGCCTAAGAGGGTCAGGTTGGAGCCCAGCTGGCCTTTGCTCTGAGGCACATCCGCGATGCTTTTGAGCTCGCCTCTGAGCCCTCCCCTCGCTATTGCCCCTGGTTAGCGATCACAGCTCCGCGGCTTGTGCAAGCCCTTTGCTGCCCTCTCACGGGATCCTCGATGACAGGGGATGAGCAGCCATCCCCATTCTGCCGGTGGAGCTCAGGAGGTCTGCCTGGATGGGGACCCAGATGGCTCTGGCTCCAAGGCCTGCACTCAGCCTCTCCTCGGTCCTCATCCTCCTGGGCTTGTCCTCTGCCACTTCTGTTCTCCGGGCTCAGGCGCATCCGTGCTGACTTTTCTCTGGGCAGTGCTCAAAGGTGTCAGCGAGACGTACTCACAGTTTGCTGCTTAGGGACCCTGAGAGTGCAGGATAAGGGTGAAGGGGAGGAAGAAAAGGGAAGGGACCGGTATGTGTGTGCGTGAAATAGTGATGGGGGCAGGTGAACACAACCAGGTGAAGGGGGGAAGAAAAGGGAGGGGACCGGTGTGTGTGTGTGAAGTAGTGATGGGGGCAGATGAACACAGCCAGGTCTTGACTTGAATTTCAGCAGGTTCTTGGGCAATGTGTTTGGTTTGGAGCTGGTCTATGGCTTTGGAGTCAGACAGACCTGGGTTCAAACTCTGGCTGTCCTCTCTGTGTGGCCTTGGGCACATGGCTTATCCTCTCTGAGTCTCCACTTCTCCTTCTGGAAGAGAGATTGCCATAATGAGTTAGGGCTGGTGAGCATGCGCTAGGCCCCGCTCGGGTACTCCGTTCAAGGCCCTCCCCTCCTTGCTCTGCAGGTCGTGTGGTTCTTCCTGGTGTGTTCTGTGAGCTCAGCAGAGGCTGGTTTTCTTTGGGTGGGGGAGGCGAGTGGGGGTGGGGAGACTCTGGGCGCCATCTCTGTCTCAGGTAGAACTCAGCGTGACTCCCCTTCCTCTCCTTGCCCTGGACTCACCAGGTCTCACTTTCTTCAGCTGTAAAATGGGGATTTGCGATATGGAAAAGATTCAGCGAGATGATGAATGTTGGGACTTGGTCTAAGGCAGGTAGAAGATCTCAGTGAATGATTAGGACTTTTTCTATAGACAAGATGGGACTAGAGCAGGTTACCGTCCCTAGAATCTAGCATCTCCCCAGCTGGGAGGTTAGAAAAGGAATATTTCAGAGAGACTTCAACAAGAGATTCAAATAAGCAGAGAGGTGTGGTGTTTGGATCATGTCCAGGTCTGGATGGGGGTGGAGGAGAGGAGAATCATATCCAGGCTCCTCAAACCAAGGAACAGGGCTCCTCAGATCAGTCCAGGAAGACTTCCTGGAGGAGGCATGAGAAGGGGGAAGGGAGCTGACAGCAGCAAGAGCCATCATCACCCCCAACACCTGTCAGCCCAGCTGTGCTCAGCAGCGGTTAGAAGTCTCAGCCCTGTTGAGCATGACCTCACCACCAAAGGTTAAAATAGGCCTCTCTGTCTTAGCTAGGGTAGGGGTGTCTAGGTGACTGGGGGAAAGGGAGAGGAAGGAAATGGGTTCAGCGACCCCCAGAATAGTTTGTCAAAGAAGAAGCTGAGATTAGCCTGAACCCCTACTGAGTGCTGAGCACTTTACAAAGGTTGTCTGTGTCCTTGAAGCTCTAGGACAGCCCCCGGTGGTAGGTATCGTCTACCTCATTTTAGGAGGAGGAAACAGGGGCTCCTAAATGTGGAACGTTTCCCAAGTCACACAGCGAGCCTGTGAAGGAGTGGGGAGACCCAAGCCCATATCTCTGACCTGTGCCCCAGTGCCCCAACCCTGCCTCTGCCCAGCCCTCGCAAAGAGAGAGGCCCCTTCCGGGCCAGCACTGCTTCTGGGCGTAATTGAGGCCGGGCGGCAGTGGGGTGGAGAGGAGCAGATGGGTCTGTGGTTTGATTTCCCCAGCAGGTGTTTCCCAAGCTTGGCGGGAACAGGGAGGGGGGAGCAGGGGGGACCTCAGCTGCTTGTCCTTAAGACACAGGGGAAGGATTCATTGTCTGCCCTGCTCAGCAAAGAAAGAATGGCAAATAGAGTCTATTCAGGAGGCTCCCGGGGCCCTTGAGCTGGAGCCCAAACATGGGGGTGGGGGGATGTTTGCACTTCTTCCCCATGTGGGCACCTCCCTGGGGTGTGGCACTGAGCCAGGAAGTCCCCTGAGCCTGGGCGGATGCCCAGCCCCACCCTGATAAAGGGCCAGCTGTGAGGCTGTGATGGGCACTCGGTCTGGCTGGGCCAGCTGCTTCTGCAAGGGGGGAGGGGGGCTCTCCCCAGCCTGATGTGGGGTAGGCCCCACCCATTCCTTCCTCCCTGTATCATACCGGGAGTGGGTGGAGAGACGGATGCAGAAGTGACCTTGGGGCTTCTTATTAAGGAACCCTGCATTAAAACCCACACTGGCTTTGGTAGCCTTGAGGGCCTGGGCCTCGGAAGATGGGAGTGTGGTAGGCCCCTCAGCAATAGGACTTCCTTCCCCTGAAAGCTTCCTTTTCAAGTCACTGATATTTCCTTACCAGGTACAGTGATTTTTTTTCCCCCAGGATTGGTGGTAAACTGAGGCGGAGGCCTTAGGCTTCTGGCGGCCTTAGGGCTTTGGCCCCAGGTTGGGGAAAGGCTAAAGCAGGAATGCTTCTCAAACTCTGCCTCTCTCTCCTCTCTCTCTCCAAGGCCAAAAGGAAGCTGGACCTGGAGGGGATCGGGAGGCCCACGGTCCCTGAATTCCGGACTCCCAAGGGGAAGTGCATTAGAGTGGATGGCCTCCCCAGCCCCAAAAGTAAGATACCCACGCCGATGGGATATTATCTAAGGGCAGGCTCGGAGACAAGGTGGAGAGGGGAGGGCCAGAGGGCAGCAGCCCAGGCCAAGTCACTAGGAGTGATATTTGTAGCGCACTTTCTGGTTTACAAAGCAGTGTCCTGTACCTTCTTACTGGATCCTGCCAGGCAGGTTGATTATCCCCCTTTTACTGATGAGGCAGCTGGAGACTCAGAGCTTCAGGGACTTACCCAAGGTCAAACTGCTAGTCAGTGGAGTCAGGGCCAGAAGCCAGTTTCTGCCTCTTGATATTTTCAGTCAGTATTCTGGCTTGAGGGGTTTCCAGGGGTGTCTCAGCAGGAAAGAATCCACCTGGGACACAGAAGACGTGGGTTCAGTCCCTGGGTCAGGAAGAGCTCCTGGAGGAGGGCATGGGAACTTACTCCAGTATTCTTGCCTGGAGAATCCCATGGACTGAGGAGCCTGGCGGCTACAGTCCTCAGTGTTGCAAAGAGTCAGACACGACTGAGTGACTGAGGACCATCCTGGTTTGAGAGGGAGTTTAAGCAATTGTATTAACGCTAATTTGGGGGAACTGAGACCTAATAAAAAAAGGTATGTGACTGGGTTGGAAGATGGAGGGTCTGGAACTTCCAGGTCTGGGCAGGGCACATGAGTGGTCACTCCTTAGCCATATCATCTGTCAAACAAGGCGCAGCTAGATCAGGAATAGCAAGAAAGTTTCCTCTCAGTTGACTAGTAGAGGCTTCCCAGAGCTCTTCATTGAAGGGTCCCAATCAATTAGTAATGTCTGTCTTGGATGCAAAAATTGACAAAGCTGTCTGTGTGCCAAATACTTGCTATCTATATATTCAGTTCAGTTCAGTCGCTCAGTCGTGTCCGACTCTTTGTGACCTCATGAATCATAGCACACCAGGCCTCCCTGTCCATCACCAACTCCCAGAGTTCACTCAGACTCATGTCCATCGAGTCAGTGATGCCATCCAGCCATCTCATCCTCTATTGTCCCCTTCTCCTCCTGCCCCCAATCCCTCCCAGCATTAGGGTCTTTTCCAATGAGTCAACTCTTTGCATGAGGTGGCCAAAGTATTGGAGTTTCAGCTTCAGCATTAGTTCTTCCAATGAACACCCAGGACTGATCTCCTTTAGGATGGACTGGTTGGGTCTATATATTAAGGGGTTCTAAAGTCCCCTTCTAGAGGAATCTGAGACTCTCTAAAACTCACTTCCCAGAACTAGTTTAGCCACTAACTTGCTATATGACTTGCAAGTCACTAGATTGCAAAAGTCTTCTTGTGGTTTAAGATGCTGCAGCTGAGGTATGGTCTTGTGACATCGACCTCATTAAGAAAGGGACCTTTTTCGTGAACCAGCTGCATGTGACGTAACAAGACTGATTCCTCTCAGATAATCACTGGATGACACATAGAAAGAAAAGGCAAGTCTACACTTATGCAGTGTTGGATGTCAATTATATCTCAGTAAAACAAAGAAAAAGCAAGTCTATAAACATCTCCTTGTTATTTCCTTCCTACCCTAATTCCAAATTTCTGACATAACTGGTAGGATTGGGTAGTGGTTAGGAAAGGAGACTTCTGGAGCCAGGCTGCCTGGATTTAAGTGCCAACTCGGCCACTTGCTAGTTGAGGGAGTTGAGCAAATTACTTAGTCTGTCTGTGCCTCAGTGTTCTCATCTGTGAAATGGGGATGCTTCCATACCAAACCTATAGGGTGTGGTAAGGATTAAATATGTTGTATATGGGAAGTGCCTAGAACAGTGACCTACACACAGTAAGCATTTGTTGTTGGTGTTGGTGGTGGTATGGCTGCTCTGAGCTTTGGTGGAGAGGTGTGAACCAAGAGTTAGAATAATTGGTTTCCAGCCCTGATAACGCCTCCATGATTGTGAAACCTGAAGCAAGTTACTTTGCCTCTCTAGTTTATCAGATTCCCTATTTGAACAGTGGTGGTGAATGACCACCCTCCCACCCTCCCAGTACTCTGTAAACTGGGAAGTGGGTGCTCATGTGAAGGGTGGGACTTAGTGGCTTCAGGTCAATGGAGGAAGGTCCCCAGGGCCCCTCTCTGAGCAGTGACTGAGCCCCTTTCCTCCTCAGCCCCCAAGTCCCCTGGGGAAAAGACTCGCTATGACACATCGCTGGGGCTGCTCACCAAGAAATTCATTTACCTCCTGAGTGAGTCTGAGGATGGGGTTCTGGACCTGAACTGGGCTGCTGAGGTGCTGGACGTGCAGAAGCGACGCATCTACGACATCACCAACGTGCTGGAGGGCATCCAGCTCATCCGCAAGAAGGCCAAGAACAACATCCAGTGGGTGTGAGTGCCTGGGCCTGGGGCAGGCGGCACCAGTGAGTGCAGGTGTAGTGGGCGGGGCCAGGGGCAATAGCCGCAGGTTGCAATGTGGGAGGCGGGCCTGAGAGCAGCATCCAATGGGCACACGCGCTGGCTGGGGAATTCCAGGGCAACATCCAATGAGCTTACATGCTGGGGGTGGAGCCAGTGTATTTAAGAAGGGGATGGAAGAGCAGGTGTATATGCTAGAATAAAACGAGGAGAGCATGCGGGAGCAGAGAGTGATATCCAGGGCGTGTAGAGGCTAAGAGCACCCTAGATCTTTTTAAGCCAGGGGTCCCAATATTTCTAATTTAGGACAGTCCTGTGGGATACTGAGCAGTAGTAACCTAGACTCCTTTCAGCTGAGATAAGGACTCCATCCCTCACTTCTACAAGGTCTTATAGAACAGGTCTGTAACCCCTGGCATGAGCTCTTAAGAGAATGCAGGCAGAGGAGTCAGGAGTGAGGTCACTGCAGCTCCCTGCCATTTGGAGCAGCCTGCGGCATGGGGTGGGTAACATTGAAAGCCTCCGCCCCTCAAAAGTGGAGTCAGGCCCTGACTTGTTTCTTTTCCCTAGCCCAATCCCCAAAACTCAAGTTTCAATCCCTGGCAGTTCCCTGGGAGCTAGGCAGGACCACTGATCTTTACAAGCCAGGGGGCACCTTCATAGACCCTGTGAACGGCCTCTTCCTGGAGTTTCGCCTGCACCGCCTGTGCGGCTTTGCACAGCAGCCCTGGGGCGGGGGTCCCTGGGTGGAGACTGAGACTGACACTGTTGGGTGGGGTGGCTGTTCTGTCCCCAGAGGCAGGGGACTGTTTGAAGACCCCACGCGGCCTGGGAAGCAGCAGCAGCTGGGGCAGGAGCTGAAGGAGCTGATGAGCATGGAGCAGGCCCTGGACCAGCTCATCCACAGCTGCTCTCTGAACTTCAAGCACCTGACAGAGGACAAGGCCAACAAGAGATATCCTCCTTGGTTGGGAAGAAGGGGTCTGGGGGCAGGGGGCCTGTGGCATGCTCATAACCACCCAGAGCTGATGCAGAACCTCTCTGCAGGGGCTGATGTATCCCAGGGGTCTGGCATATCACTGAAGAAAGACTTCCTTGGTGGTTTTTCCTCTTGGGTCTATTAAAGTTACTTTCTTATGATTAAAAAAAAAAAAGACAAGTACATTTCCGTAAATCTGGAAAATGGAGAAAACATAATATATGGAGAAAAATAAATACAATGTGTGCCTACTGTACACAGTATTTTAATATATCCTACTTTTCTCCACTTGGCTTCCCTGGTGGCTCAGACGGTAAAGCGTCTGTCTGCAGAGCAGCAGACCCAGGTTCGATCCCTGGGTCGGGAAGATCCCCTGGAGAAGGAAATGGCAACCCACTCCAGTACTCTTGCCTAGAAAACCCCATGGATGAAGGATCCGAGTAGGCTACAGTCCATGGGGTCACAAAGAGTTGGACATGACTAAGCGACTTCACTTTCATTTTTTTTCTCCACTTAGTATATTACCATAGGTGGTTTTTATGTTGTTATACGTCCTTTCTAATTATTTTGGTTGATTCACTTGAAATTGGTATTGGACCATTTTTTAAGCTATAAAAAACAGCAGTTTCGTATGGTTTAACCTTGCATTTTAAATGGCTTGAGAATGTCCTACTCAGCCCACTGTGATTTGTTGACAAGGCCTAGAATGGCAATGAGATCAGTTCTAGATTTCTGTATCTGTAAAGAAACATTGTTATGAATATCTTTATAGATAGAACCTTTTCCTGAGTTCTTTTTTTTTTAACTTATTTCCTTGGGTTATATTCCTAGGATTGAATCAATGAGGTCAAAGAGCATAAATTTTGCAATGGCTTTACATACTCTTTCCCCAAATGGTTTGCCCATCTAATTGGCAATTGGATCTGACTTTATATTTTTGGAAGGATGGGAGGCATTGTGAGAAATATAAAGAAATAAGACAGAGCTTATAATCTACCTTAACAGTTGAAGCCTTTATGTAAAAAGCTGATATAAGGCACCATTTATTTTTTTGGTCATGCCACGTGGCAAGTGGGATCTTAGTTCCCTGACCAGGGATTGAACCCACACTCTCTGCATTTGAAGTGCAGTCTTAACCACTGGACTGCCAGGGAAACCCCTAAGGCAGATTTTTTAAAAAATGATTTATACCCCTATATCTCAAGGGATTCAATGTAGCTTATGATATTAAAATAACAGATTATAGTTTGGAGATGGTTAGAGGTTTTGAGAGGTGGGTTTAGATCCCTTCTGGGCAAGCTGGGAATTTGAATTTCAAGCCAACAGTCACTTCTCTTGACTCCCCTGCCCCTACACTGGCCTACGTGACGTACCAGGACATCCGTGCTGTGGGCAACTTTAAGGAGCAGACGGTGATTGCGGTCAAGGCCCCTCCGCAGACGAGACTGGAGGTGCCTGACAGGAGTGAGGTGAGAGGGGAAGCGTTGGGTGGCGGGCAGGGCCAGGGACATTCCAGGCAGCCCTGCGGGTTCTGTCCCCAGAACTGCCCAGGCCCAAGCTTCCCAAGGCCGTGCTGGTGGCCCTGGGAAGACTGATGGTCTCCGAGCTGCGGCAGAAGAGGCAGAAGCTGGCAAGGGCATCAGTTACCGGCCTGAGAAATCTCTCTGTTCCCGGTTTCTCTCCGCCTCCCACCAGCCCTGCCCACGCACAGCGCTGTCGGTACTCACAATGGTCCTTCCATGTTAACTGTGCTCTCCTAGGTTAAAGGCCAGCATTCTTTACACACCTTATGGGACCGTCTGAGCTCTGACCCCTCCAGCCTCCTCTCTGTGCTGCTCCTGACCTGTCTTTACTTCGGCCACACTGACCTGCCTGCGGTTCCCACACCACGCTAAGCTCAACCCCAGTACGAGGCCTTCTGTCATGCTGTTCGCTCTCTTGGCCTCATTATTTCTATTTGGGTTTTAGCTGCAGCACACGGGTTCTCTAGTTGTAGTGCCGACCCCAGAGTGTGTGGGCTTGGTAGTTGCAGCTCGTGAGCTCTAGGGCACGTGGGCTTAGTTGCCCTGCAGCATGTGGACTCTTAGTTCCCCAACCAGGTTCCTTGAACCCTCGTTCCCTGCACTGGAAAGCAGATTCTTAACCACTGGACCATCAGGGAAGTCCGTCTCTGCCTGCTTTACTGCTGTTCATCCTGCAGGTCAAAACGTGAATGTCACCTCCTCAGGAAGCCTTCCTTGATTACTCCCCAGCTTCATAACCACCTGCCCTTCTCCATCACATTTAACCTCCGTTGGCCAGAATGTATCGGCGATTACATAATTATGTGCTGCTTCCTCTTTTAGAGGGTAACCTCCACAAAACCATGTTCCACCCGTGTTGTACTCCCAACCCAGAGTCTAATAAGGGCTCAGGACATAATCTGTTTAGCAGAAAAGCATTCAGATAAATAAGGGCCCTGCCCTCACTTTGAAAAATCTCAGGACTTAGTGGGGAAAAGAGCCAGCCAAGCAAGCAGTGATGCTGTCATTTGCTTTGAGGGCCTGGAGGAAGAGTTGGAAGAAGGGCCCACAGGTGATGACAGGAAAATCGAGTCCTAAAGAATGAATAGGGTCTTTGCCAGGAGAAGTGGGGGCAGGCAGAGGGGCTGCCTGGGCGCAGGCGTGGACACCTGGATGCCGTCAGGAGCAGCAGCTGTGTTAGCAGCTGTGGCTTACGTTGGTTGAGGCAGCCAGGAAGCAAGGGCGGGAAGGCCAAGTATCAGTCTCTCTGTTACAAATAACAGAAAACTTCGTCCAACCTGCTTCAGTGAGGGGCACCCCGGGGGAACCAAGTGATGGGTCCAGGGGAAGATTTGGGAATTGCAGGCAAGGCTGGATTCAGGTGCTCAGACTGGGACTTCAAGTTGGCCTCACGCACTCCGTCTCTCACTCTGCCATACTCCGGGCCAGCTCTCCACTTGCAGTGGCAAAGACAGCTTTTATGATACCAGCTCAGGCCTGAGAGTAGGCAAGGAGTGGTTTCTCTAAGGAAAATCAAAGATTTCTCCCTAAAAGAAGGGGTCGGGGAGGTCTTGGGCCCAGACAGATGTCTGCCACAGGCCACATGGGGCAGGCCCAGCACCCAGCTCAGGGGCTGCGAGCTCGCATGGACATTGAGAGCCTCATGTGTCCGTCCACACATGCTGAGCCATGAGTAAGTGCTCTGGTGCCCAGACCCATGACCTGGGTTCTCTCCCTTCTGCAGGAAAACCTGCAGATACATCTGAAGAGCACCCAGGGGCCCATCGAGGTTTACCTGTGCCCAGAAGAGGTGCAGGAGCCCCACAGTCCTGCCAGGGAGCCCCTTCCCTCCACTTCCGCCCTCAGCCCCAGCCCTGACTCCACCCAGCCCAGCAGCAACAGCGACCCTGGGATCACAGAACCCATGGCATCCTCAGGTGAGACAAGGGGCGGGAGATGGGGAGGGCACCGGCCTTCGAGTCTTCCTTTTCCGTATCAGCAATTGTGGGATACCTACCTTCTACCCACCATCAGGGGAGAGAATCCTCCCCCACGTGTGTGCATTGCACGTTACACTTTATAAAGCACACGCATGTTCCTTGTCTCAGTGGGAAGACTGACGTGGCTCTGGGCAGAGGAGGGCCTGTGTTCGAATCCTAGCTCTTCCACTTACCAGCCGTATGATCTTGGACAGGTCACTTAACCTTTCTTTGTCTTAATCTCATCTGTAACTTGGGCATAGTAATTAATAGGATCTACTTCACAGGTTGTGAAAATTGAATGAGTTAATAAATATAAGTAAGGTGGGGGCTTTCCTGGTGGTCCAATGGTTAAGACATCAAGCTTCCAATTCAGGGGACACAGGTTTGAATCTTGGTTGGGGGACCTGAGATCCTGCATACTGCAAGGTGCAGCCAAAAAAATATGTATATAGGTAAAGCATTTAGAACAATGCCTGGTGATAACTGGCAATATTGTTATTAACAGCAATAATAATTACCTATTATTATCATTATGGTGGTCTCTGCCGTTAGTCCTGCTACTTCTGTAACAACCAATAGAAAAGCTCCTTGACACTCAATCAGCCCTTAGTGAATGGAAACTGTAGGTTTTCCAAGGAAGGCTCAACAATGGACTCAGTTGCTGTGGTGCACAGGAGTAGTTGCTCTGTGGCAGGTAGGATCTTCCCAGACCAGGGACTGAACCCTCCTGCATTGGCAGGTGGATTCTTAGCCACTGGACCGCCAGGGAAGTTCTGAACACTTTCTTAGGAGATAATAACGAAGGTTTTTTGAACCACAACCATGTATCAAGGACATCCATTATCACATAACTCCTCACATCAGTTCTTGAGGTGGTTTTTATTGTTCCCAGTTTAGAGATAAATAAACTGAAACAGAGCTGATGTGACCTGCCCAAGGCCTCCCAGCTGGAAGGCAGTGGAGCTGTATCTTGAACCTTGGTCTCCACACTCATAGCCCAGGAATCTCTCCACCAGGCACAGAACAAATCAAGGACGGTGGCTGGGAGGTGGGTGGTACTGCTAAAAGCTGTCTACACCTGGCCGGAGGTAGAATGAGGCTGTTTCCAAGAAGTAAGGAAGTGGGAGAGTCCCTGAGGGCTTCCTGGGCAGACTGGGAGTCGGGTAGGAGTAGAAATGGGAGCCTCTGCAAGGCTCGTGTTTTCTTAGCAGCAGAATTCCCCTAAATAGAACCCTGGTGTTTAAACAAATGCAAAGCTAGAGCTGGTCTGGTGGAAAAGGCTTTTTTGTGTGTGTGTGTGGCCGTGTGGCTTGTGAGATCTTAGTTCCCCAACCAGGGATTGAACCCAGGCTATGACAGTGAAAGTTCTGAGTCCTCACCTCTTAACTGCCAGGGAATCCCCTGGAAGAGGCTTTTGTGTGTGTGGTGGATGGGAGCAGGTATCTACAGAACGCAGATTGGATTCCATTTCTTTAACTCAAGGGTTAACAAAACTATTGCCTGCAAAGCAAATCTGACCTGTTTTTATATGACCCATAAGCTGAGAATGGTTTTCATAGTTTTACAGAGCTGAGGGTTCGGGGTAGGGCAAGTGATGAGTGTGTGGCAGAGTCCATACATGTCCTGCAAAGCCTAAAATACTATCTGGCCCCTTTACAGAAGTTTGTTGACCTCTGTTTTAACTCAGCGCTTCATCTTATACACAAATAAACTGAAGCCCAGAGAGGGCAAGTGACTTTCCTGCAGTCACACAGCAAGATAGCAGCAGGGCCTAGACAAGAGCCCAGACTTCCAGTTCTTCTCTAGTGATCTCTGCTGTGTCCTGGCCTGGTCCGGGGACCAAGGCTCTCCCTGCGTCAGCCATCTGTCCCTCTGGGCACCTCCCAGTGCCTATCTGCCAGTCCAGACTGGGGCCCCGCCCTGTTCCCTCCTCCTCCGCTGCTCTTTCACCCCACTGTCAACATGTGCGTGGCTCTCCAGAGTTAGAACCTTCAGTTTTCATCTGAGACCTTGGGCAGAGGTGGTGGACCTGAATGCAGAAACCAGGGTGAGGTTTTCACCTCACTTGTACAAGTCAAGAGCCTGAGGCCCCAAAGGACGAGAGGTTTACAGAAGAGCCGGTGGAGGGGCCAGCTCTGTACCAGGGCCTGTGCCCTTGCTGCCCCCCTCCACCCTTGTCACATGGCCTCTTAGTGATGTCCCTGCTGAGAAGAGAAGTCTTCCAGAAAGTATACACACACACACGCACATGCTCCATGTTCTGGCTTGAAGCAGGGTCATCCTGTGGTCCAAGGGCCAGGTCCAAGAGGAAGTCACTGCAGTCTTGGGACCCAGGTTCCCATCCTGGGAAGGGATGGTTTCCCAGTTCTGGAACCACCAGGGAAATCACTAACACTTTGGGAACTTTTTTCCTTCATCTGTAACGGGAGGGTTAGAACCTGGGTCATTGAACATCCCTCCAGGCTGTGACATTCTGACTTAAACCTACATGTGGCTGAGGGTGCCCGAGCTGAAGTTGGGAGGCTTGGGTTTCAGTCTGCGCTTCCCCTTCTATGATGGGGTGACTGTGGGAGAGCTGTTTTAACTCCTCTGAGCCTCTGTTTCCATGTTTCTAAAACAGAGACACTAAATCTCCCTCGTGATGTTTGGGTGCATTTCAGGCAAGGATACAGCGTGAATGTGACTTTTTAAAAATTTATGTGAACTAAACACCTACTGTGTATGGGTTTGGAGATATTTAAGTGGATACAAGCCATTCAGGGTGCAGTGGAGGCGCAGATGTTATAAGGAGCAGTTCTCTTCTGGATGTAATAAATAGCGAGAGAGAAAGAGGGAGCGAGAGAGAGGAAATGGATGGGTGGGCGGGTCGGTGGGTGGATGGATGAGAGGAGTCTGACCTGGGGTTGAACCTCTCACATGTGACAGCTCGGTTACTGCTTCCGCAGCTCAGGGAGGTGGGTCCTTATTTTTCTGGGTGGGAAAACCGAGGTGCCGAGTCCTGTAGCCGGTGAGAGGGGCTAGAGTCTGAGCCTCCAGTCTTTTCCTCTTAACACCTGCAGGCCTCTGCAGTGTGCTAAACAAACTTTTTTTTCATGCAAATGCTACATTTGATTGGCTTCTTTGAGCTTCAGTTTCCTCATCTATAAATAGACATCATAACAGTACCTCCCTTGGGGCTGCTTGAGTGTCTGAGGAGGTGAACAGGCCTCTCCTTGAGAGGAGAGCTGGGTCTGGCAAGCCCTCGGTGGTGGTTCTTTAGTCATGTGCAACTCTTTGGGACCCCGTGGACTGTAGCCCGCCAGGCTCCTCTGTCCATGGAATTCTCTAGGCAAGAATACTGGAGTGGACTGCCATTTCCTCCCCCTGGGGATCTTCCTGACCCGGGGATTGAACCTGCATCTCCTTCATTGACAGGTGGATTCTTTACCACTGAGCCACCTGAGAAGCAAGCCCTCAGTAATCGGAATCTATTTTTATTTTTCAGAAGGGCAGCCTGCAGACCAGCTCTTTTTAGCCTCACTTAGCATTTAAGCCTCTCAACAACCAGAGGCAGGTATTGTCATTCCCGTTTTAGGGATGAGGAAACTGAGGCCTGTGAGTGCTGTCATTCGTCCACACAATTACACAGCTAGCTTGAGGTTTGTGTGTGTATGCTGTTCGTTTTTTGTAATTCTAGGGATTTTTCATGAATTTTATTTTATTTTCCTTCCACCCATTTTAAAAAGTATTTATTTGGCTGCATCAGGCCTTAGTTTAGACATGCAGGGTCTTCGTTGCATCATATGAGAGATCTTTCATTGCAGCACGCAGGCTCAGTAGTTGCTGTGTGCGGGCTTAATTGCCCCACGGCATATGGGATCTTTGTTCCCCAACCAGGGATCAAACCTGCATCCCCTGCCTTGCAAGGCAGATTCTTAACCTCTGGGCCACCCAGGAAGTCACCTAGCTCGGAGGTTGATCAGGCAGTCTGGCACACCAGCATGGTTGTATTTTCAAAACAATGCTTGGTTGGTAAGGACCGATTCGGGTGGTGAGATTCTGGGTGTCAGGGTATATTTGGCAGGGGATTTCCAGTGCCTTGCTCCACATGCCTGTGTAGGGAATCACCTCCTTACATCTAAGTGGAAATGAGCTGGGTATGCTGAAGAGGAGGTGATGGCCGGCGTGTCTGGAGAGGTCGGCGTGAGCTGTGGGGGATAGTGCGGAGAGAGAACAGAAAGGGAGGCAGGGACGAGATTGTACAGAGCCTATTCAGTTCTGGTGGGAACTTGGATTTTATTCTAAGTCTTTTAAAAAGAAACAAACAATTTTTTGGTGGTACCACACAGCATATGGGATCTTAGTTCCCTGACCAGGGACTGAACCCAGACCCCTTGCTCTGGAAGCGTGGATTCTTAACCACTGGACCACCAGGGAAGTCCCTCTAACCCATTTTTAAGTCAGAGCATAGACTGAGGGCCAAGAGTTGAAGCAAGAAGACGGGCGAGGCGGCCCTGGCAGGGGCCTGAGTGAGAGACGAGGGGGTGAGCCCCAGACCGCAGCAGCAGGACTGAAGAGCCAGTGGGCAGCTTGGAGGGTTGACTTGGTTGTGGAGATGACCAGACTTGCTGCTGGGTTAGATTCGGGGGAAATGGCAGGATTTCAGATGATTCTTGGGCCTCTTGGCCTAAGCCCAACTAAGTAGCTGAAAGTAAAAGTCACTCAGTCATGTCTGACTCTTTGCAACCCCATGGACTATACAGTCCACGGAATTCTCCAGGCCAGAATACCAGAATGGGTAGCCTTTTCCCTTCTCCAGGGGATCTTCCCAACCAAGGGATCAAACCCACGTCTCCCACATTGCAGGTGGATTCCTCACCAACTGAGCTATCAGGGAAGCCCAGCCAAGTGGGTGTGGGTTCACTGAACGTATGGGGGAGACCGAGATTTGGGGAGTTGGACTATGAGGAAAGCTGAGAGCCAAAGAATTTATGCCTTTGAACTGTGGTGTTGAAGACTCATGAGAGTCCCTTGACTACAAGGAGATCCAACCAGTCTATCTTAAAGTAAATCAGTCCTGAATATTCACTGGAATGACTGAAAATGAAGCTGAAACTCCAATACATTGGCCACCTGATGTGAAGAACTGACTCACTGGAAAAGACCCTGATGCTGGGAAAGATTGAAAGCCGGAGGAGAAGGGGACGACAGAGGATGAGATGGTTGGATGGCATCACCAACTCAATGGACATAAGTTTCAATAAACTCCGGGAGTTGGTGATGGACAGGGAGGCCTGGTGTGCTGCAGTCCACGGGGTCGCAAAGAGTCAGACATGACTGAGCAACTGAACTGAACTAAACCGGGAGTGTGGTTTTGACATGCTGAGCTCTGATGTCGTGTAAACACCAAGTAGAGATGAAGCAGGAACCCAGAGCCTGGAAGTGGCGGCCAGGCTGGAGGCATCCACTTGGGAGCAGCAGGTCTGGAGACAAGTATAAAGCCATGGGCTGGCTAAGATTACCTGGGTTTGAGTGAAACCAAAGGAGAGAAGAATCAGAGGATGGAGCCTCTGGGCTTCAGGGTTTAGAAGTTGGGAAGAGGAAAGAAGATCAAGGAGAAGAAGCCAAAGCAGTAGAAAGAAAAGCAGGAGAATCTAGTACCTCTGAAGCCAAGGGAAGAACATGTTTCCAGAAGGTTGTGAATGACTGCGTGCGATTCTGCTGGAAGGTCAAACAGGATGAGGTCAGAGAACCGACCACTGGATTTAGCAACACAGAGGGCCCTGGCTCAGTGGCGTGGTGGGGACAGACCCCAGGTTGGAGTGGGCTGAAGCATGAACAGTGGTGGGGAAGTAGGGAGTGAACACGGGAAACATTTTTTTGGCCGCACCAGGTATGAGTTACAGCATGCGAGATCTTTAGTTGCAACATGTAAACTCTTGGTTGCGGCATGTAAGATCTAGTTCCCTGACCGGGGGTTGAACCCCAGCATCCCGCATCGGGAGCACAATGTCTTAGCCACTGGACCACCAGGAAAGTCCCATGGGTAACTCTTGAGAAACTTCACTGCGAAAGGGAGCAGTATAATGGGCTGGTAATTGGAGAGAGTCATGAGGTCAGAGGAGGAATGCTCTTTAAAGATAAGAATTATTAAAGGATGTCTGTGCGTCGACAGGAAAGACCTAGGAGAGTGAGAGGGGTGGATGCAGAAAGAGAACAGTGGATGACTTCAGGGGAGCGGGCCTTGATGGTGACAGTGGGGAGGGTTGGGGCAGAAGCTGGGGGTGTGTGTGGAGACAGGAGAGGGGAGGGGAGAGAGTGCGGGTGAAGGGGGTTGCTGCTGGAACTGGGGTGGGAAAGGGAGGTGTCCTGTGCCTTCGGGCGAGGGCCAGGATGGAAGAGACAGGGTTCATAGCCGCCCAGGGAACTGGAGGCAGTTCTTGTTCCCAGAGGTCTGACCGGCGGCTCTGGGGGGACCGGGCGTAACCCTGTCTGTCTGTCTGCCTGCAGAGCCAGCACTGACATCCCCGCAGGTCCTGCCACAGCCCCCGCCTCCCCTTGTCCCCCTGGAGGCCACGGAGAACATGCTGGAGCTGCCGCACCCACTGCTGCAGCAGACTGAGGACCAGTTCCTGTCCCCGACGCTGCCCGGCAGCTCCCCTCTGATCAGCTTCTCCCCGCCCTTAGACCAGGATGACTACCTGTGGGGCCTGGACGGCGGGGAGGGCATCAGCGACCTCTTCGACACCTATGATCTCGGGGACCTGCTGATTAACTGAATTGGCGCTGCCTGCACCCTCCACCCGACCCGGGGCAGCCCGGCCCGTTTCTACCTCCTCACGGGATGTGAGACATGAGGTGCTGCCCTCAGGATGGAAGGGTTCCCTCCTCCCCTTTCCTTTCCTACCCACCTGCCAGTCGATGCTGTCCTGGGGGAGGTGAAGGATACCGGGTAGGAGCCCAGCAGGGGTGGGGCCCTGTCCTTCCTCGTGGAAGCCGGGCCTGGGAAGGCCTAGTGAGCTTCCTGATCTCTGACCTCTCGCCTGAAGGGCTCTAGAGGAGGGGACTGGGTCTAAGGAGAGGCCTGGCGACTGCCTTTTTGAGGGGCCACTAGAACCCTCAGTTTATCGAGAAGCACTTAATGCCTTTGTATTTATTGCAGGTTGAGTTTTGTTTGTCTGCCCTCCCTGAGTTTTAGCAGGGAGGTGTTTCTAGTTTCTAGTAAGACTGCTCCTCAGACAGGCCCAGCGCCGTCTGCTGTCCAAGGGCAGGCTGGGGCTTCCAGGGGCCCAGGCCAAATCCCCAGCTGCCCCCAACACAGCGGGCTGGGCCCGAGGGCCCGTCCAGTCTTCTGGAACGCCAGTTGCACTTCGGCCTCCTCACTCCAGCGAGAGGGAGCCGCTGGATTCCTGTTCTGTGTCCCAGAGCTGGGGTTCCCAGGGGCTTAAGCCCAGAAGAGCTCCTGGGGAAACAGGGGCAGGAACGTGGAAGCGAGGGACGTTGCTGTAGGCTCCTTTGCTCTGTGGTTGCCTCTCTCTGGGACAGGGGGCTGTTTAACACTGAAGACCTGGGAGGCAGAGGCAGCCTCACTGAAGACAAGGGTGAGATTAAAGGAAGAAACTGCCAGAAAGTACCTCTTGCCGTAGCTGCTGGTATGGCAGCTGCTGGTATGGGCCTCCCCATCCCAGGAAGCTTTTTTTTTTTTTTTTTTTGGCACATTCGTGGAAGGGGGTGATTCTTTAAGGACCTCCCCTTGCCCCCAGCTCTCACACAGACCCACCTAGGGACAGAAGTGACCATGGTTTGATGGCACGTTGGCTCCTTTTGTCACAGGACGTTGAAAAGGTGACAGGGAAGGGTCTTCATTGCAGACCAGACACTGGCAGCTAACCAATGGGGAGATGTGCTCAGATTACCTCTTCAGGCTTGGGGTCCTATTAATAAGCTGGTCTTTTGACCTCTTCCCCATCCCCCAGAGGCTGGACCATCCCACGTTGTCCATATAGCCCAGCTGGGTAGCAAGGAATCAGCTCTTCTCCCCACCCAACTCGGGGTGGGGGTGCTCTGGGCCAAAGCCAGGCTGTGCCTTCTGGAGAGAGGCAGCCCGGGGTGGTGGTAGTCTGAGACCCAACACCCACCCTTGGGCAGCTAGGTTTCCTCAGGGACTCAGCAGGGCAGCACTTTCTTGTTTTTTAAGTTTGTAGCATTAAGTTGGTTTCAAATATGAAGTCGGCTCAGTGGGGTTGCTCCTGAGCTGACCTACTGGCATCTGAAGTTTGGGAGGTGGGCTTCTTTGGGGGTGGGGTCCAATGTGAGCTAATGCCCAGCTGGGGACAGTCAGGCCTTGTCATCGGCTCAGCTTCCTGGTCCTCAAGTCGGTACCCTCTCAGGAATGGTCCCAGCTGCCCCAGTCTATAACAGGACTAATTGTTTGCCTTTTACAGAGGTGCATTTCGTCTCCTCTCTCCTGATACTCACAAGGGTCTCAGCAAAAGGCAGTTTGGAAGCCCATCATGCCCAGGGCCAAGAGACTGCCCCTGGGCCCTTGGGTGGAGGGAAGGACCTGGTTTGGAGCGCGTGGGGCTGGAGACGTCATGGCTCTTGTGAGGTGGTTTAGCCATGTGCCATCTTTGAGGACAGAGACCTTTGCCTTCCACGCCTGGGGCGCTGGCTGGAGCTTTCTCCTAGAATTAAATCAGAAAAAAAGGAGAGGCTGGCAGGACCCACCGGGAATGAATCTTATGGCAAAGTCCAGCCAGAATTGAAGCTCATTCCCCAAAAGCCTAGCCACAGGGCCAGACAGAGGGGCTGCCCCTTGGGCCCATGGCCTGTATCTAGAGCAGCTGCCTCTGCCCCCTCCCATCCCAACCTCTCCACACCCGGCCTGGCTCAGGGCCTGGACCACCCGGGCCAAGCCTCGGGTTCCATGCAGGAAACAACTTCGTGCCTCTTTCTTGCCAGTGACGCCTGAAACCTCCCAAGTTCCATTAAGTGCATTAAAAAGCATTTTGAGTGGAATTCCCTTTAGGGGCCCAATAAACTTTAAAACCAGGGTAGAAGAAAAGCCAGTTTCTTTCTGAGGTACTTTATTTCTGCCAGGAAATCTCCCAGTCCCTCTGGCAGCCTACCCCCGCCGTGCCCCCATCACTTGTGCCCCCAGGGGCATCTAAGGCGCAGGGGCTGCTGGGAACCCAGTAGCATTAAGTTGTCTGATAGAGTTCGGAGATTTGAGGACATTTCTTAAAACCAGCATACCCTCCCTTCTCCACAGCCACACTGTGGTCTGAGCAGCGCGGCCACAGGGAAGAAGAGGAAGGTACAGCGCATTAAAACTGGCTGTTGTGTGGGTTTGACTTCATTTCTCCTTTCCAGGTGTTCAGTCTCAGTTCTGTGCTGTGTTTAGTTTTTAGTGAAAGAGTTTGGGTGTTCCTGTGTCCGAGCATGGTGTGGCTTAAAGCATTTGAAATGAAAGCCTTTTGGGGTTGTTTGCAAGCAGATTTCTGGTTCTCGTCACTGTGTCCTGAAGTCCCCGCCTCATTCTTGGGGCCCTCGATGAGCAGAAACCCGGCCAGCCTGCTGGCTCCTGGGTGGAGCCTTGGATACCAGTGTCTAGAGGGAACCTGGTCCCTGTGCTGGGATTCCATGCGGGTCACTTACCTCCAGCCTGGTTTCTGGTCCTGCCTTGACGAGCACCATGTAAAACCTCATATTGTGATGGTTGGGCATTAAATGACAAACCTTGGCCCCTTGTCTCTTGTGCTTTCTGCAGGTCGTTACCAAGGGTGGGTCTGGTCGGGGGTGGGGACTTTCTGACCAACTGGCTGATCCAGCCCCGTAAAACAGCCTCCCTTTTCTCCACTGGCTTAGTACCATGCCTGAAATGTCCCCACTAAGACACTAAAGTGTGCAGCACCCAGATCTAAAATGTGAACCCCTGCCCTATGTTGCCTCCACCACCTCTCACCTGAGCTATTTCAGCAGCTTCCTTAATACTCTCACTGCAACCCATTCTTCTCCATCCCATCCTCTGTATCAGTGGTTCTCAAAGTGTGGCCCTCAAACCAGCATTCCCTGGGAACTTGTAAGAAATGTATATTCTCAGGCCCCACCTTAGACCTTCTGAATAAGAAGAAACTCAAGAGAGTGGGACTTTGAGTCTGTCTTAATGAGCTCTCTAGGTGATTCTAATGCAGGCAAAGTTCGACAAACTATGCCCCTCCACTAATCCAGAGAAGTCCTAATTTTTTTATTTTTATTTAATTTTTGGCTGCCCCATGCAGCATGCTGCTGCTGCTGCTGCTGAGTCGCTTCAGTCGTGTCCAACTCTGCGACCCCAGAGACGGCAGCCCACCAGGCTCCCCTGTCCCTGGGATTCTCCAGGCAAGAACACGAGTGGGTTGCCATTTCCTCCAATGCATGAAGGATTGCAAGAGTCGGACACAACTTAGCGACTAAACCACACCACACCACATCTAGAATATAGAAGGAACTCTCGTGTGCGTGCTAAGTCACTTTAGTCGTGTCTGACTCTTTAGGACCCTGTGGACTGTAGCCTGCCAGGCTTCTCTGTCCATGGGATTCTCCAGGCAAGAATACTGGAGTGGGTTGCCATTTCTTCCTCCAGGGGATCTTCCTGATGCAGGGATTGAACCCAGGTCTCTTTATGTCTCCTGCATCGGCAGACGGGTTCTTTACCACTAGCACCACTTAGGAAACCCAGAATGAACTCTTAAAACTTAATAAATATATAAAACCCAACTAAAAAAATGTATAAAGGATATGAATGGGCTTTTCTCCAAAGAAGATATACAAATAGCCATTAAGTATGTGAAAAGATTCACAACCTCATTAGCCACCCACCAGGGAAATGTAAATCAAAACTACAAGATACCACCTCATATCTACTAGGATGGCAATAATCAAAAAGATAATATTTAATAACAAAGCTGAGGATGTAAAGAAATTGTAACCCTTGTACACTGCTAGTCAGAATGTAAAATAATACAACCACTGTGGGGAAAAGTCTGGCAGGTCCTCAAAACTTTAAACATAAACCCACCCTGCAACCCAAGTAATGCTACCCCCAGGTATATACCCAAGAGGATTGAGAACATTCACACAAAAACTTGTACACAAATGTTCATGGAAGAATTATTCATAATAATCCAAGAATGGAATAACTCAAATGTCTACCAATTGATGAATGGATAAATAAAATATATTCATATAGTCATGGAATGCGTGTGTGCAAAGTTGCTTCAGTCATGTGTGACTCTTTATGACCCCATGGACTATAGCCCGCCAGACTCCTCAGTCCATGGGATTTTCCAGGCAAGAATACTGCAGTGGGTTGCCATTTCCTTCTCCAGGGGATCTTTCTGACCCAGGGATCAAACCCAGGTCTCCTGCATTGCAGGTGGCTTCTTTACCATCTGAGCCACCAGGGAAGCCCATAGCTGCTACTGCTGCTGCTAAGTCACTTCAGTCGTGTCCGACTCTGTGTGACCCCATAGACGGCAGCCCATCAGGATCCCCCATCCCTGGGATTCTCCAGACAAGAACACTAGAGTGGGTTGCCATTTCCTTCTCCAATGCATGAAAGTGAAAAGTGAAAATGAAGTCACTCAGTCATGTCCGACTCTTAGCGACCCCATGGACTGCAGCCCACCAGGCTCCTCCATCCATGGGATTTTCCAGGCAAGAGGACTGGAGTGGGTTGCCATTGCCTCCAAGCCCATAGCAATGGAGTATTATTTAGCAAATAAAAAGACAGAAATTACTGGTTTATACTGCAGCATAGGTGAGCCTTGAAAGCCTGCTAAATGAAAGAAGCCAGACATAAATGGTGACAGGATGCTATTTCATTTATATGGAATGTCTGGAATAGGCCTATCTAGGGACTGGAAGCAGATTAGTAGCTGCTTAAGGTTTTGAAAGAAGGGAGAAGAGGAGTGACTACTAATGAGAACAGGGCTTTATTGAGAGGGGGCCATGGAAATATTCTAAAATTGGTGTGGTAATGGTTGTACAGCTCCATGAATATCCTAAAGCCCATTGAATTGTATACTTCAAGTAGTTGAATTGTGTGGTTTATGAATTATATCTCAACAAAGCTATCGCTTTACAAATGGAAATAAGGTGGATGCAAATTTATGGTAATAGTTACAGTTACTTGATACAATTTCTAGAAATCAATGCACTGTACACCTGAAATAGGTGAAATTTAGATTATGTAAAAGATGCTTCAATAAAGTTGTTAATTTTAAAAAGTTCCCAGGTAATGCAGCCAATGAGAGGCAAAGCTGAAAATGTATATTAAAGGAACACATTTCTAGAAAATAATCTATTTACCCAAGTTGGCTCAAGAAGAAATACAAATCGTTAACTAGCTTGAATCGGCATTCAGGAGTTTCTGACTCCAAATGATGCCAGAGCCAGAAGGAGTTTACAAATTTTATTAAATCTTTTTTTTTTTTTTTAGTTTTATTAAATCTTAATCTTGAACTTAACATATTTTTCAGAGAATGAGAGACAAAATCATTCAATGTGCTTTATGAGGCTAGGATAACCTTGATCCCTAAACCAAAAAAGGACAATGCAAGAAAAGAAAATTCCAGAGGAATTCTCTCAAATGTAGAGACACAAATCCTAAATATATATTGCTGCTGCTGCTGCTAAGTCATTCAGTCGTGTCCGACTCTGTGCGACCCTATGGACAGCAGCCCACCAGGCTCCCCCGTCCACAGGACTCTCCAGGCAAGAATACTGAAGTGGGTTGCCATTTCTTTTTCCACCTAAATATGTAGTAGCCAATTAAATATACCCTTGCAAAATAAAAATAATTCACAGCCAACTTGGATTGATCCAGGCACACAAATACGTTATCAGCAAATTTGCTACAAAACTCCAAGCTTTTCTTTTGTGCACAATGTGAGCTAGAAATGCAACTTTTGAGGAAGTTTTCCTAAGAATCTGTTCCTCATTTATTTATTCAGCAGATATATTTAGGTGCCTGTGAATTGTTGGGTGCCGTTCGCACACCACACATGATACAAACCCCTGTCATGAAAATTGGAAAGAAAGCAATTTATGCAACCCCCACATTAACAAATTAAAGGAAAACCCATGTGATCATCTCCATAGATACAGGAAAAATGCAGGAAAAAATCAACTCTCATTTATGATTTTTAGACACCTGATAGGTAAATCAGAATATACAGGAATTACTATTCTACAGCAAATATGTGTGCATGCCTGCTAAGTCGCTTTAGTCGTGTCCAACTCTTTGCAACCTTATGGACTGTACCCCGCTAGGCTCCTCTGTCCAAGAGATTGTCCAGGCAAGAATACTAGAGTGGGTTGCCATGCCCTCCTCTAAGGGATCTTCCCGACCCAGGGAGGGAACCAGGTCTCTTTCGTCTCCTGCATTAGCAGGCAGGTTCTTTACCACTAGTGCCACCTGAAGCCCACAGCAAATATCATAAAACAATGAAACCTCAGAAACAAGACAAAGACACCTGCTATTACTCCTACAACTCAACATCATCTTGGCAATCCTGGACAAAGCAATAGGGCAAGAAGGAGAAAAAAAAAAAAAAAACAATTTGATGGCTCAAAAATCCATGCAAGTAACTCTGGTCTCCAGGGGGCTGTTTACTTTTCAGACATTTATTGACCATCCACCTTGTGCCAGGATGGGGTCATAACTACTGCTCCTTCCTTGTTAAGAGTGTTGACCTGTTTTAAGAGCAGGCTTCCTCATTCCATGGATGGACAAGGCCTCGCAGATGTGTCTGCGGCAGAACTCTTAAGCTTCCTGAAGTTCTAGCTTAGAGCAGGGATAGAAGTCCAGACCTCTCTAGGGAATTTCTGATGACAATACTATTCGATTATGTATATTCACATATTTCATTTGCCTCTTGATCCTTCCATCCATCCCGGGAGAGAGGACAGATAAAACTGAAATTTAGAAGGTTTAAAATAATTAAAACACAGAAGAAGAACTGGAAAGGATTTTCACTGATGTATTTTACAAACATTTTTGAGCACCTACTATGTGCCTGCATCTGCTAGGTGCTAGGGAAAACATGGCCCCTGCTGCTTTCACGGAGCTTACAGCCTATTCTAATTCAAACAGCCAGTTTTACAGGTTGGTACATCCACTTAATGGGTTTCCCAGGTGGCGCTAGTGGTAAAGAACCTGCCTGCCAATGCAAGAGATGTAAGTGACTGGGTTCGAATCCTTGGTTGGGCAGATCCTCTGGATGAGGGCACAGCAACCCACTCTAGTATTCTTTCCTGGAGAATCCCACATCAGAGGAGCCTGGCTGGCTACAGCCTCTGGAGTCGCAAGAGTCAGATACGACTTAAGAGACTATACCACCACCACATCCACTTAAATGACCTAGGCCAGTAGGTCACAAACTGTACGTGGAATAAAATCACCTGGAGGACTGACTAAACCACAAATTACTGGGCCCCATCTCCAGAGTTTCTGATTCAGTAGGTCAGAGGCAAGGCCTAAAAATGGGCATTTCTGACAAGCGCTAAGGTTATGCCAAGGCTGCTGGTTGGGGGGAACCTACTTTGAAAACCACTGTACTGGCAACATGCCCACACTGGGATTCAAGTGTTACACAACGTAAAAAAGAAGGAAAATTTTCCTACTCCCGAGGAGCTTATAGCTCCGTCGGCTTGTTTGTTTAATCCTAATTTATCCTTCCCCACCTCCCTTTCCCCTTTGGTAACCGTAAGTTTGTTTTCTATATCTGTGACTTTATTTCTGTTTTGTGTATAGATTAATTTGTACTATCTTTTAGATTTCATGTATAAGTGACATCATATAATATTTGTCTTTCGCTGTCTGACCTCACCAAGTGTAATATTCTCTGGGTTCATCCACGTTGCTGCAGTGGCGCTAGGGCTGAGTAATATTCCACTGTGTGCATAAACCACATCTTCTTAAATCCATCATCTGTCGTTGGGCACTTGGGTTGTTTCCATGTCTTAACTATTGTATGCTGCTGCTGCTGCTGCTAAGTCGCTTCAGTCGTGTCCGACTCTGTGCGACCCCATAGACGGCAGCCCACCAGGCTCCCCCGTCCCTGGGATTCTCCAGGCAAGAACACTGGAGTGGGTTGCCATTTCCTTCTCCAATGCATCAAAGTGAAAAGTCAAAGTTTAGTCGCTCAGTCGTGTCCGACTCTTCGCGACCCCATGGACTGCAGCCTACTAGGCTCCTCCGTCCATGGGGTTTTCCAGGCAAGAGTACTGGAGTGGGGTGCCATTGCCTTCTCCATAACTATTGTGTAGAGTGCTGCTAATAAACATTGGGGTGAATGTATCTCTTTGAATCAGGGTTTTCATCTTTTCCAGATACATACTCAGGAGCAGGGTTACTGGATCATATAGTAGCTCTAATTTTAGTTTTTTAAAGAACCTCTCCACTGTTCTCCATATCGGCTGCACCGTTACATTCTCACCAACAGTGTAGGAGGGTTCTTTTTCCTCCACACTCTCTCCAGCATTTTCTATTTGCAGACTTTTTGATGATGGCCATTCTGACCAGGATGAGGTGGTTTTGATTTGCATTTTTCTGATAACTAGTGATACTGAGCATCTTTTCACGTGCCTGTCGGCCATCTCTGTGTCTTCTTTGGAGAAATGTCTCTTTCGGGCTTCTGCTCATTTTTAAAAATTGGGTTGTTTGCTTTCTTGATACTGAGTTGCATGAACTGTGGATGTATTTTTTTATATTAACCCTTTGTTGATCATATCTTTTGCAAATATTTTTAAGATATTTATTCATTTATTTGGGGCCATGCTGGATCTTTGTTGCTGTGCCTGTGCCTAGAAAGAGAATTCTGTTCCAGTGGCTTCTCTTGTTGCGGAGCGCGGGTTCTACCACGCCTAGGCTTCAGCAGTTGTAGCACACAGTCTCAGGAGCTGCAGCTCACAGGCTCCAGAGCTCAGGCTTGGTTGTGGTGCATGGGCTTAGCTGTCCCATCTTCCACAACCAGGTATTGAACCGGTGTCCCCTGCATTGCAAAGTGGATGCTTAACCACTGGATCACCAGAGAAGCCCTCCTTTGCAAATATTTTCTCCCATTTCATATGTTGTCTTTTTGATAGTTTCCTTTCCTGTGCTAAAGTTTTTAAGTTTACTTAGGTCCCATTTGGGAGAAGGCAGTGGCACCCCACTCCAGTGTTCTTGAGTGCACCCCACTCTTGCCTGGAAAATCCCATGGATGGAGGAGCCTGGTAGGCTGCAGTCCATGGGGTCGCTGAGGGTCAGACACGACTGAGCGACTTCACTTTCACTTTTCACTTTCATGTGTTGGAGAGGGAAATGGCAACCCACTCCAGTGTTCTTGCCTGGAGAATCCCAGGGACAGGGGAGCCTGGTGGGCTGCCATCTATGGGGTCGCACAGAGTCGGACATGACTGAAGCAACTTAGCAGCAGTAGCAGTAGCAGCAGGTCCCATTTGGGGCTTCCCCGGGTAGCTCAACTGGTAAGAATCCGCCTGCAATGCAGGAGATGCGGGTTTGATTGCTAGGTCAGGAAGATCCTCTGGAGGAGGAAATGTCAACCCACCCACTCCAGTATTCTTACCTGGAAAATTCCATGGAAGCGGAGTCTGGTGGGGTATGGTACATCCTTAGAGCTGGCCATAATAGCACGCTGTTTTGATTACACACTGTTTTGATGTAGCTTTGTAGTATAGTTTGAAGTCTGGAAAGATTAAGCCTCCAGCTTTGTTCTCTTTCCTCAGATTGTTTTGACAATTCTGGGTCTTTTGTGGTTCCATATAAATTTTAGGAAAATTTTTCTGTGAAAAATGTCATGAATATATTGATAGAGATTGCATTAAATCTGTAGATTGCTCTGAATAATATGACCATTTTATCAATATTAAGTCTTCTAACCCAAGAGCATAAGATATCTTTCCATTTCTTTGAATAATTTTCCTTTATCATGTTTTATAGTTTTCACAACTCCAAGGGTTTTAATAGGCACTCACTCACTTGGTCATTCATTTGGTCATCAAACCAGGGCTTTGCATTCTTAATGCTGTGTAGTTTTCAGGAAAACCCTATGTGCTGAGTACTGTTATTAGTCCCACTTTTACATATGAGGAAAGTGAAACTCAGAAAGGTTAGATAATGTGCACACAGTTACACAGTAGGTGACAGAGCCCAGGCTGCAAACCTCCAAGCCTCCTTACTGTTAACATCTAGTCAAACTGCACATAAGTAATCTAATGATGCGTTTAAATGCTACCATCAAGGAGACTACAGTGTTTGGGGAGCCTAGATGAATCCTTTCTGTGGAGGAAAGAACGCAGAGAGGTGGGGATGAACCTGAAGAGGACGTTTGCCAAAGCACAGCAAGCAGAAGGAACCACTTCAGAAAAGGCCGGTGGTTCCATGGTTAGGGTAGAAAGAGTAGAAGGTCCCAGCAAATGCCTGTTCACTGGTCTCAGGCTCATGCCAGTCCTCGAGTGACCGCAGAGGAGAGCGACCAGCAGGGTGCCCGTTTGTCGGCCAGTGGCTGTGGTGTGTGTGTATCTTCAAAGGACTCACAGATCACCAGGCAGGCTGATTTCCCATCATGGGGACCACCGCCCTCTGGTGGCCAGTCTGCCAAAAGCCGAAATTGGGGAAAGAACTCTCCCTAATGAGACCATTCAGGACAGGTTTAATCTCCCCAAAGTGAAGTCGCTCAGTCGTGTCCAACTCTTTGCGACCCCATGGACACTAGGCTCCTCCGTCCATGGGATTTTCTAGGCAAGAGTACTGGAGTGGGTTGCCGTTTCCTTCTCCAGGGAACTTCCCGACCCAGGGATCGAACCCAGGTCTCCCACATTGTAGACAGATGCTTTCCATCTGAGCCACCACTTGATCTTAGCCAGAAGGCCGAACCCTTATAGAATAGGTATTATTATGCCCAATGAAGCTCAGAGAGGCGAAGTGACTTGTTTGAGGTCACACAGCTCGACATGGTAGACAGGGTGGGGACTAGAGTGAGGTAGGAGAGACAAAGGATGGGACTGGAATCCAGCCAACCAAACTCCAAAGCTTACGGTCTTAGCCACCATGTGCCCAGCCTCCTGACTGGCATGCGAGGGTTCCATTCTCATCTCGGACATTTCCTTTGTGCGTACAATGCCAGATGATGAGCAAACAAAGACACAACCTTTCTCCCATGAAGAGTAAGACTTGTATCTGACAAATGTAAATTGGGAGAAGATGCCTTGCTGCAGGAGAAGCATGAGGGGCATCGTGTGTGTGTGTGTGGCATCCTAAGGGACTAGGTCCTCAGGGAAGCCTGAAGGCAGTGTCCTAGTCACAAGGAGTCTTCTTCACGGAGTACATGCCCTGAGCCAAGTCAGAGGCCCCTTGAAGGTGCTCAGGAAGTGTTTGTTGGATAACAACCATGAACTTAGAACACAGTTGACCTGCAGTCCACTGTGACACTACACAGGATTGTTATTGTCCTGTGTGGTCATCGGGCATGGAAAGAAAACCCTCACCAGCGTGAAAATGCTCACCAGCGTGAAGGTACTTAGCATTCCTTTGACCCAGACATATGCAACTTGGCTATCTTAGCTCTTCTCATTTTGCTGGCGTTTTTCATTAGGGTCCAAGTCAGCAGTTTTCCCTAAAACCAATTCACAAATTTTTATTGAACTCCCACTAGGAACTCAAAACACACGGAAAAGGGAAATTACAGAGGTAGCATTCTAAGCCATCTATTCAGTACCATTAAGGTGCATCGCATTGTCCTAAGCCTGTGACTCCTTACATCAATCCAATGGAGGGGGAAGAGAATCCTTTCAGAGATGAGAAAGGAGCTCAGAGAGGGCAAGGGATGTATCTAAAGTCATGCGGTGAGAGGAAGAGTTGAGAGCAGAGCCCAAGTCTAGGTTCGTGCTATCACCTCAGCGTCTGAGCCTAAGATACTCGAAGTGTACTCCCCATACCAGCAGCGTCAGGGTCACCTGGACACCTGTTAGAAATGCAGACTACCAGGTCCCACTGCAGATCTACTGAATCCAAAATTCTGGGTATTGGACCCCGCAGCCTGTATTGATATTCTAACAAGCCCCCCACCCAGCTGATTCTGATGTACACTCAAATGTGAAAACCCCAGACTTTTGCTACAGCAGTCTGTGTGCTTCAGCTGCCCACAGTAAGATAGGGGCAAACCCAAACCTGGACATATACAAAAACTCCAGTGCAGACATTCTGTAATTGTGTTCGAGGAGGAAGAGTCATTCTGGGGGTTCTGAAGAAGTTTCATGGAAAAGATGACATTTGAACTTGGCGATGAGAAATGGAAGGACTTTAATGATCATACATGGAAGACAAGGCCTCTCAGGTGGAGCACAGGTAAGGAGACGGGAGAGAGCCTCTTCATATATGGGATGGAGGCCAGCTGATGAAAGGCCCTGCCCGGCTGAGAGGCCTGGCCCCTTTCCTGCAGGCACAGGGAGCCATGTAGGTTTTTGAGTGCAGCTGTACTCATGGCTCAAAGTCCCAGTATGTCACTGCCCAACAACATTCTCTTTCTTAACTCTGGTAGGCACAGTAATGGGCTTCCAAAGATGTCCATGTCTTATTCCTCAGAGCCTATGAATATGCTACGTTACATAGCAAGTGGAAATTAAACTTGGAGATGGAATTAAGGTTGCTAACCAGCTGACCTTGGGATGGAGAGAGCATCCTGGATTATCTAGGTGGCCCCAATGGAATCACAAACATCCTTACAAGTGAAAGAGGAAGAAGAGTCAGTGCCAGAACCAATGAGAGATTTCAAGGTGCTAAGATGCTGGCTCTGATGACAGAGGAAGGAGCCAAGGCCTCTAAAAACTGGGAAGGAAGTGGGATTCTCTCTTAGAGCCTCTGGAAGGAACACAGTCCAGTCAACATCTTGATTTTAGCCCAGTAAGACACATTTCAGACTTCCGACATCTAGAGCTAAGAGACAGACCTCCAAAAAACTGCAAGGAGTTTTCTGTTCTTCAACCAAAGGTGAATAACAAGATCGATCACCATTTCCTGAGTGTTTACAGTCTTGCGTACCTTTTGAGGGCTTCTCAGGTGGCACTACTGGTAAAGAACACACCTCCCAGTGCAGGAGATGTAAGACACATGGGTTCGATCCCTGGGTCGGGAAGATCCCCTGGAGAAGGAAATGGAAACCCACTCCAGTATTCTTGCCTGGAGAATCCCATGGACAGAGGAGCCTGGCAGGCTACAATCCATAGGGTTGCAACGAGTCAGACATGACTGAAGCGACTTAGCACTTACATGCATGTACTTTATGAGTATGCTCTCCATTAATCCTCACAACAACCCTATAGACAGGCATTACTCTTTCCATTTTCTATTTGGAAAACAGAGGCTTCCCCATCCTAAAAAGGAGCACAGCTAGGATGGAAACCCAGGCCTGTCTCCAAAGATTGTCTTCACCAGGCTTGAGGAAATACTTTGTATGACAGTCTCTACTCCAGGTTGCTTGGATGGGCTTCAGCCAAAGATGCCAGGGGCCCTTCTGGCTGGAGCAGGGGCAGAGGGCTGGAGGACCCTGACTATCCTCCTCCTCTAACATGGAAGTTGGTGAAGATAATTTGGACTTGGTTATCTACCCCAGCTGAGCCTGCTTTCACCTAGGCTGGGAGATAGAAGCCCAGGCACTGGACACTGGTCCACTGCCACAGTCCCTGCGTTTGTTCCCGGGTCCTGTCACTTCTGCACTTGTAACTTTGGGGAAATTTTTTTACTGCTTCCTGTCTTACTTTCCCATTCTAGAAAATGGGGGTAAAACAGTACCTACCTCTGACAGTGGGCTTCCCAGGTGGTGCGGTGATCAAGAATTCGCCTGTCAATGCAGAAGACACAAGAGGTACAGGTTCAATCCCTGGGTCGGGAAGATCCCCTAGAATAGGAAATGGCAACCAGCTTCAGGATTCCTGCCTGGAAAGTTCTGTAGACAGAGGAGCCTGGCAGGCTACAGTCCATGGTATTGCACAGAGGTGGACACAGCTGAGCACAGACACACACCCTTGAGAGCATTCTATGACTTATTGTATGTAATAGGCTTAGAAAAGTACCTGCTGCTGCTGCTGCTGCTGTTAAGTGGCTTCAGTCGTGTCCGACTCTGTGTGACCCCATAGAAGGCAGCCCACCAGGCTCCACTGTCCCTGGGATTCTCCAGGCAAGAACACTGGAGTGGGTTGCCATTTCCTTTACCAATGCATTAAAGTGAAAAGTGAAAGTAAAGTTGCTCAGACACTGAGTAAATTGGATAGCTGACACTATTTTCATTTTTATTTCATATCCTTAAATATTGGAGAAGGAAATGGCAACCCACTTCAGTATTCTTGCCTGGAGAATCCCATGCATGGAGGAGCCTGGTGGGCTGCAGTCCATGGGGGTCACAAAGAGTTGGACATGACTAAAACAATACCCAAAGCAAAAACGATTGTGGATGTGACTGGTGATAGAAGCAAGGTCTGATGCTGTAAAGAGCAATATTGCATAGGAACCTGGAAGTCAGGTCCATGAATCAAGGCAAATTGGAAGTGGTCAAACAGGAGATGGCAAGAGTGAACGTCGACATTCTAGGAATCGGCAAATTAAAATGGACTGGAATGGGTGAATTTAACTCAGATGGCCATTATATCTACTACTGTGGGCAGGAATCCCTTAGAAGAAATGGAGTAGCCATTACGGTCAACAAAAGAGTCCGAAATGCAATCTCAAAAACGACAGAATGATCTCTGTGCCAAGAGTTCATTTGTTTCCAAGGCAAACCATTCAATATCACAGTAATCCAAGCCTATGCCCCAACCAGTAACGCTGAAGAAGCTGAACAGTTCTATGAAGACCTACAAGACCTTTTAGAACAAGCACCCAAAAGAGATGTCCTTTTCATTATAAGGAACTGGAATGCAAAAGTAGAAAGTCAAGAAACACCTGGAGTAACAGGCAAATTTGGCCTTGGAGTACGGAATGAATCAGGGCAAAGGCTAATAGAGTTTTGCCAAGAGAACGCACTGGTCGTAGCAAACACCCTCTTCCAACAACACAAGAGAACGCTCTACACATGGACATCACCAGATGGTCAACACCAAAATCAGACTGATTCTATTCTTTTAGCCAAAGATGGAGAAGCTCTATACAGTCAGCAAAAACAAGACCGGGAGCTGACTGTGGCTCAGATCATGAACTTATTGCCAAATTCAGACTTAAATTGAAGAAAGTGGGGAAAACCACTAGACCATTCAGGTATGACCTAAATCAAATCCCTTTTGATTATACAGTAGAAGTGAGAAATAGATTTAAAGGACTAGATCTGATAGAGTGCCTGATGAACAATGGACGGAGGTTCATGACATTGTACAGGAGACAGGGATCAAGACCATCCCCATGGAAAAGAAATGCAAAAAAGCAAAATGGCTGTTTGAGGAGGCCTTACAAATAGCTGTGAAAAGAAGAGAAGTGAAAAGCAAAGGAGAAAAAGAAAAATATACCCATTTGAATGCAGAGTTCCAAAGAATAGCAAGGAGAGATAAGAAAGCCTTCCTCAGTGATCAGTGCAAAGAAATAGAGGAAAACAACAGAATGGGAAAGACTAGAGATCTCTTCAAGAAAATTAGAGATACCAAGGGAATATTTCATGCAAAGATGGGCTCGATAAAGGACAGAGATGGTATGGGCCTAACAGAAGCAGAAGGTATTAAGAAGAGGTGGCAAGAATACACAGAAGAACTGTAGAAAAAAGATCTTCATGACCCAGATAATCACGATGGTGTGATCACTCACCTAGAGCCAGACATCCTGGAATGTGAAGTCAAGTGGGCCTTAGAAAGCATCACTATGAACAAAGCTAGTGGAGGTGATGGAATTCCAGTGGAGCTATTTCAAATCCTGAAAGATGATGCTGTGAAAGTGCTGCACTCGATATGCCAGCAAATTTGGAAAACTCAGCAGTGGCCAGAGGACTGGAAAAGGTCCGTTTTCATTCCAATCCCAAAGATAGGCAATGCCAAATAATGCTCAAACTACCGCACGATTGCACTCATCTCACATGCTAGTAAAGTAATGCTCAAAATTCTCCAAGCCAGGCTTCAGCAGTACATGAACTGTGAAATTTCAGATGTTCAAGCTAGTTTTAGAAAAGGCAGCGGAACCAGAGATCAAATTGCCAACATCTGCTGGATCATGGAAAAAGCAAGAGAGTTCCAGAAAAACATCTATTTCTGCTTTATTGACTATTCCAAAGCCTTTGACTGTGTGGATCACAATAAACTGTGGAAAATTCTTCAAGAGATGGGCATACCAGACCACCTGACCTGCCTCTAGAGAAACCTGTATGCAGGTCAGGAAGCAACAGTTAGAACTGGACATGGAACAACAGACTGGTTCCAAATAGGAAAAGGAGTACGTCAAGGCTGTATATTGTCACCCTGCTTATTTAACGTCTATGAAGAGTACATCATGAGAAACGCTGGGCTGGATGAAGCACAAGCTGGAATCAAGATTGCCAGGGGAAATATCAATAACCTCAGATATGCAGATGACACCACCCTTATGGCAGAAAGTGAAGAGGAACTAAAAAGCCTCTTGATGAAAGTGAAAGAGGAGAGTGAAAATGTTGGCTTAAAGCTCAACATTCAGAAAACTAAGATCATGGCATCTGGTCCCATCACTTCATGGGAAATAGATGAGAAACAGTGGAAACAGTGTCAGACTTTATTTTTGGGGGCTCCAAAATCACTGCAGATGGTGATTGCAGCCATGAAATTAAAAGACGCTTACTCCTTGAAAGGAAAGTTATGACCAACCTAGATAGCATATTGAAAAGCGGAGACGTTACTTTGCCAACAAAGATCTGTCTAGTCAACACTATGGTTTTTCCAGTAGTCATGTATGGATGTGAGAGTTGGACTGTGAAGAAAGCTGAGTGCCAAAGAATTGATGCTTTTGAACTGTGGGGTTGGAGAAGACTCTTGAGAGTCCCTTGGACTGCAAGGAGCTCCAACCAGTCCATTCTGAAGGAGATCAGCCCTGGGTGTTCTTTGGAAGGAATGATGCTAAAGCTGAAACTCCAGTACTTTGGCCACGTCATGCGAAGAGTTGACTCATTGGAAAAGACTGATGCTGGGAGGGATTGGGGGCAGGAGGAGAAGGGGACGACCCAGGATGAGATGGCTGGATGGCATCACCGACTCAATGGACTTGAGTTTGAGTCAACTCTGGGAGTTGGTGATGGACAGGGAGGCCTGGCCTGCTGCGATTCATGGGGTGGCAAAGAGTCGGACACAACTCAGCGGCTGAAGCTGAACTGAACTGACGTCCAGTGGAAGAGCATTCTAGGCAGGAAGAGCAGCCAGTGCAAAGGTCTGGAGGTAGGGCTGTGCCTAGTGCGTTCAAGGAACAAGGGCGTCCCTAGAGAAAACCCTAATTTAGAAAGAGGCACGCAGCCCAGTGTTCACTGCTGCACTATTTACAGTAACCAGGACACGGAAGCAACGTGAATGGCCATCAACAGAGGAATGCAGAAAGAAGATGTAGCCCGTATACACAGGGCAATGTCACTCAGCCATAGAAAGGGATGAAGCTGTGCCATCTGCAGAGACACGGATGGCCCTGAGACTGTCATACAGAGTGAAGTAAGTCAGAAAAAGAAGAATAAATATCATATATTAACGCAAACATGTGGAATCTAGAAAAACGGTATAGATTAACCTATTTGCAAAGCAGAAATAGACACAAATGTAGAGGCACGTATGGACACCAGGGGCATGAAAAGGGCGTGAGATGAATTGGGAGATTGGGATTGTCATATACACACTGCTGCTGCTGCTGCTAAGTCACTTCAGTCGTGTCCGACTCTGTGCGACCCCATAGACGACAGCCCACCAGGCTCCCCCGTCCCTGGGATTCTCCAGGCAAGAACACTGGACTGGGTTGCCATTTCCTTCTCCAATGCATGAAAGTGAAAAGTGAAAGTGAAGTCGCTCAGTCGTGTCCGACTCCTAGCGACCCCATGGACTGCAGCCCACCAGGCTCCTCCCCCCATGGGATTTTCCAGGCAAGAGGACTGGAGTGGGGTGCCATTGCCTTCTCCATTTACACACTACTAGGTATAAAATAGGTAACTAATGAGAACCTACTGTACAGCACAGGAAACTCTGCTCATTGCTCTGTGGTGACCAAATGGGAAGGAAATCCAAAAAAAAAGGGGATGTCTGTATATATATTGCTGATCCAACTTTGCAGTATGGTAGAAACTTACACAACATTGTAAAGGAGCTATACTCCAATCAAAGTTTAAAATAAGGAACAAGGCAGTCAATGTGGCTGGAGCAGAGGTGGGGACATGGGGAAGAGTGGATGAACTCAGAGAGAGAGATTATACAGAATTGCAAGCCATGCAAGGACTTGGCGTCTAGGCTGGGTGAAATGAGACGCCATTAGAGGGTTTTGAGGTGTGAAACTACATAATCTGACACGATGTTTTAAAGGCTCACTTGCTGCTCTGTTGAGAACAACCTGTAGAGGAGCCAGGATGGAAGCAGAGAGACCAATCCGAAGCCTCCCAAAGGAATGTGGGCAAGAGATGATGGTGGCCGGGATCAGGCTGGTAGCAGTGAAGAGGGGAGGGGTGGTGGATTCTAGATCTATTTTGAGGAAGAGCCAATGGGTCTTCTGATGTGGGGGGAAAGGTTTGGGAAGGGAAATCCGGAGTTCAGCTTCGGACACATTAAGCTCAAGATGCCCTAATAGATTTTCAGGGGGGAGTGTCAAGGAGGTGGTTGGAGACAGGTGCCTGGAGTTCAGGGGAGAGGTCCAGGCTGAAGTTGTAAGTTTGAGGGTCATTGGAGAACAGTTTCAGGGGTTAGTGAGAACAAAAACCTGGTCAGAGGGAGCAGAATAGTAGCGCTCAGGAGTGGCCTCCTTCCTGAAGTCCTCCTCTGCCCAGTGAGCTCGCTTCTCACCCTCCCCACTGCTCAGTCCCAGCAACATGCTGGAGTCTCCTCTTGACAGATGGCAATTTGCCCATGACCCAAAACCAAGCAAAGCAATCCAATGAGGCTGATGCTCAATTACTCCTGATTCTATACTACTGGTGGTATAGATAAAGAGAAGCTATCTTAAGAAGTTCTGTTTAAAAAGTTGTGAATCTAAAAGAGAGTTTTGCATTAGGTGTATCAAACGCTGGAATTCTTACATTTTTCTCCTCTATATAAATTCAATATAAATATAATCTTGGGCATGATATGATTGTTGTTTTTCAGTCGCTCAGTCGTGTCTGACTCTTGCGACCCCGTGGACTGCAGCATGCCAGACTTCCCTGGCCTTCACTATCTCCCAGAGTTTGCACAAATTCATGCCCATTGAGTCGATGATGCGATCCAACCATTTCACCCTCTGCTGCCCCCTGCTCCTCTTGCCCTCAGTCTTTCCCAATGTCAGAGTCTTTTCCAGTGAGTTGGCTCTTTGAAACAGGTGCCCGAAGTATTGACTGACAGCTTTCGCATCAGTCATTCCAATGAATATTCAGGGTTGATTTCCTTTAGGATTGACTAGTTTGATTTCCTTGCTGTCCAAGGGACTCTCAAGAGTCTCTTCCAACACCACAGTTCGAAAGCATTATATGATAGCAAACATCTAAAGATTACCCCAAACCTAGAAACTTAGGGAAAATTCCAATGTAATTGAATTGCTCACATAATATTTAAATAAAAACCAAGCATTATTTTATTGAAAAGAAAAATATCAGAAGAAAGGAATTGGATACTTAACTATGAATATAGTGGTGACTTTTCAATGACTTCAGCTGCAAAGAGGAGCAGAGAAATGGGGCAGCAGCTAGAGGGAGAAGTTAGAATCCAAGAGGATTTGCTTTCTTATGGGAGGTATCACAGCCTGTGTCCACGCTGATGGGAACGGACTTTTCTGTACTTTCTTCCCTGTCTTTGCTCATTCTGTCCCAACTCCTTCAAATCCTTCAGGGCTCAGATCAGGTCCCCTTCTTCTCTGAAGCCTCCCCAGCTTCCCTGAGCCAGACACCAAAGGACTCTTTGCCCTTCCCCATTCCTAATTCCCATAACATCTATTCAAGGGCATTTTTAAGTACAAGTTCTCTGAGAATCGCTCCCTATCTTGCACATCTTTGTATCCAAAGCCTTCTCACTCCTCATTTTTCACTCAAGAGTACACATAGAACTGCTTGATAAACGTTTATTGAGTGAACAAGTGAATTCCAGGGAGCTGAATTTACACAGGTTGGTCCAGGGACCTAGAAACAGTGATTTTATAAGTAGTGTATCTCAAACTCTTTTCTTGAAATAGACTTAGTAAAGTGAATGTTTATGTAGGGCGGTCTGGAGAAACAACTAGAAGCAACTGGAAATTTCCAGCAACTGGAAATGTTTCCTTTAAAACTTACTGAAACGTTCCCTGGTGGTCCAGTTGTTAGGGCTCAGTGCTTGCACTGCTGGGGCCCACATTCAATCCCTGGTCAGGGAACTAAGATCCCACATGCAGTGCAGTGTGGCCTGAACAAAATAAAATTTTTAACCTACCCTGATATTGCTCTGGGTTTATCTTATTTCCAAATAATACTATAATTTATTTATTATTTATTACTCATTTTCTCCCAAAAGTCTTGAAATAGAACTTGTACTTCAGAAAGTGACCCACCCTCAGAGTACATGTCTCTTGGTTTGAGTATCTAGTAGGGGATTTGACACTGAAGAGGTTGCTTTACAAAATAGTGAGGAATTTGTTAGCTTGCAAGGTATTATTGGAGAAGGCGTTGGCAACCCACTCCAGTACTCTTGCCTGGAAAATCCCATGGATGGAGGAACCTGGTGGGCTGCAGTCCATGGGGTCGTGAAGAGTCGGACATGACTGAAGCGACTTAGCAGTTTCAGCGGCAAGGCATTATGATCGTATTCTGCCTCTGGGGGATGTCACGTTTTAATTATAGGAGAGACTATATGGAACATGTATATCTACTTAATTTATAAGAGGCAATATTTTCTAGTTAGGTAGCATAGTTTGGTGATTAATAATAAAACTAAAGCAAAAGCTCTGGAGTCATGCAGACCTGGGTTGCAGTCTTGGTTACATTATTCATTCATTCTGAGAGTGAAGTTGCTCAGTGGTGATCACCTTTTTGCAATCCCATGGGCTGTAGCCTACCAGGCTCCTCCATCTATGGAATTTTCCAGGCAAGAGTACTGGAGTGGGTAGCTATTCCCTTCTCCAGGGGATCTTCCCAACCCAGGGATCGAACCCAGGTCTCCCACATTGCAAGCAGACACTTTACCCTCTGAGCCACCAGGGAAGCCAAAATAAGTGGGTCATTCATTCTGACTTTACACAAATTAACAACCCCTCTAAGCCTTGGTTTTTTCCATCTCTAACACAGAGACAGGAAGAATAATGTTTCCCACTTCCTTGGGTTGTTGTAGGTATTGAGTGAGGTGTTGCTTGTATAGCCATTGGCTCTGTCACTAGTACATAGTAGAAAGAAAGTAGAAACTGAAGTCGCTCAGTCATCTCTGACTCTTTGCGGCCCCATGGACTGTAGCTTGCCAGGCTCCTCCATCCATGGGATTTTGCAGTGGGTTGCCATTTCCTTCTCCAGGGGATCTTCCTGACCCAGGGATCGAACCTGGGTCTCCCAAACTGCAGGCAGACTCTTTACCATCTGAGCCACCAGGGAAACCAGAGCACATAGTAAGTGCTCAATAAATAAGTGGGCCGGAAACCCAGACCAGCAAATAGATGATTACAGCGGGTTGCCATTTCCTTCTCCAGGGGATCTTCCTGACTCAGGAATCAAACCCGGGTCTCCTACATTACAGGCAGATTCTTTACTGACTGAGCTACGAGGGAAGCCCCAGTACATAGTAAGTGTTCAATATATAAATGGGCCAGAGACCCAGACCATCAAATAGGTGACTACTGCCTTCATTGAGAAGTGCTGGGGCAAAGGGTACTGAGTCCAGTGGGAGTCCCAGAAAAAACATTAAGGAAGGCTTCCTGGAGGAACTGACATCTTATCTGAGCAGCTGAAAGGAGGCTGGGATATGTTATGGGAAGAATAATGAGAGAGCTGTGTTTCCCTGGTGGCTCAGATGTTCAACTATCTGCCTGCAGTGTGGGAGACCCTGGTTCAATCCCTGGGTCAGGAAGATACCCTGGAGAAGGAAATGGCAACCCAGTATTCTTGCCTGGAAAATCCCATGGATGGAGAAGGCTGGCAGGCTACAGTGCATGGGGTCACAAAGAGTCAGACACGACTGAGAGACTTCAATTTCTACTGTCTTTTCTTTTCCGTTCATGGCAGGCGAGGAGAGATGAGAGGTAAGGCTGTAAATGGCAGGAGCAAGAGATCATATAGGACCAGATAGCCATGAAGAAGTTTGGCTTTCACTCAGAGAGCAATGGGGGTCATTGGAGAATTCTAAGGAGGGGAGCAGCCGACCAGATATGCAAGACTAGGGGAAGAGAGACTGGTGAGGAGATGAGAGGTGGTGCGATCTGAACTAGTGTTGGCCAGGAAATGGAGAAGGTGACCATGTTTGTGAGACATTTAGGAAGTAGTGATAATGACTGAGTGAAGGCTGGTGGAAGGAGATGGGGAGTATGACTTCCAGGGGGCACAGTGGTGCCTTCCACCAAGACAGAGAGAGAAGGAGCGAGGTACAAGATGGCCAGTTCAGTTTTGGACACGCAGACTGTGAGGCAGTCACATGAAACCATCCCGTAAATGGTTATATACATAGATCTTAAGCCAGAGAAGGTTCCAGGCTGGAGAAAGAGTCTTGCAAGATAGGCTCAGTAACAGCCCCCAAAGATACCCAGGTCCTAATACTTAGAACCTGTCATTGTCTATGGCAAAAGGAATTTTGCAGATGTGATTAATTTAAGGATCTTGAGGAGGGGAGGTTATCCCAGATCCTCTGGATGGGCCAAAAATGTAACCATAAACATGCTTATAAGATGGAGATCAAGGGAAATTTGACCACAGAAAAGAAGGTAATATGACACAGAAGCAAGATGGCCTTTAAGATGCGAACTTTGCCCCAGGCCAAAGAATGCAAGGAATGTAGTTCTAGAAGCAGGAGAAGGTGAGGAAACAAATTCTTCTCTAGAGCCTTTGGAGGGAGTGTGGCCCCGCTGATACCTCGATTTCCGTCCAGTAAACTTCAGACTTCTGACCTTTAGGACTATAAGAGAATAAATAGGTGTTGTTTTAAGCCGCCAAATTTGGGGTAATTTGTTACAGAGGAAATGACTAGAGAAGACATCAACATAAATGGTGTAAGGAGAGCTGTTGGCGTTGCATGAAGGTTTCCAGGAAGCCTGGGTGGAGTGAAAAGAGCAAGGGGTCCAACTTTTAAGATACACCCAGAGGAATTTCCCTGGTGGCTCAGTGGATGGGGATCTGCCTGCCAAAGCGGGGGACATAGGTTTGATCCCTGATCCGAAAGGATTCCATGCAGCATGGAGCAACAAAGTTCATGCATCACAGCTACTGAGCCCATGTGCTGCAACTACTGGCTAGCTAGATAATCTTCTCAATGAGGTAGTGGGGTGAAATACCGTGAGATCATTTCAAAAGGGGGGAGATTCAAGCTTAGAGAAGCAAGCAATTCACTCAGCTGTGTACAGCTTGGTCCACAGCAGTGCCAGGATGGGAACTGAGATCTGACTCCAAAGCCAATGTTCTTCAGCGCAGTGCTTCCTGATATTTTCTAGAGGACCTCATGCTCCAGAACTAAACCTAAGTGGATTTTTATCCTGAACACCATCCCTTATCCACCCAAATATATACGTCCTTTCCCAAGAGGCAGAGTTTAGTGGTTGTGAAGGAGTGGTAGTCTTGAGCCTGGTCGGGATGGTGAGTCGGTGAAAGGCAGGAGAGTGAGCCCAGAAAGAATGAAGGTGTGGGTGAGAGGGCTGGGTAAGGGGTAGTGGGGAACCAGTTCCTGAGCGCCTGTTGGGTACACGCACGTGTAAGGCTCCCTCCTGCCCAAATCACAACCAAGTGGCATTAGACTTCCCATTCTGCAGAGAACGAAACTGAGGTTCCAAGAAGGGACGTACTTTCCCTTAAATCACAGCTAGCTAGGTCACCAAGACACACAGACCCCGGAGGCACGGTCCACGGTTGGGAACAGAGCCAAGGGGCGGGTGTGGGCGGTCCTGGCCGAGCAGAGGCCCAGAAACTGGTGTGCGGGGCAAGGGAGGGGTGGTGCGATCCGGGGCGCAGGCAGGGCACCGAGGGCCCTCCGATCCCGGGCTCGAGAGAGCGATGACCGACCAGGTGGCGATAATGCTGAAGGGTGAGACCGTGAGGGCTGAGAACCAACAGACAGGAGAGAAGACGCAGGGTGCATTCAGGAGGGGTGCGGAGATGGGGTCCCGGGCTTTGGGAGGGAGGGTAAGTTCAGAGGCCCCGGAGCCCGACAAAGGGGCGGAGCTCTGGACGCGCCGAGAGGGAGGCCGGGCGGAGTAGCTTTAAGGGAGGCCGAAGGACCCGGCAGAGACGCACGGAGAGGGGACTCGAAGCCCTCTGAGGGGCTAAGGGCGGTGACGCGAGCCGGGGGCGGGGCAGCGAGCCAGGGGCGGGGTTTTCAGGAGCCGGGAGGCCAGGGGGCGGGGCCGATGGGCCGGGGGCGGGGTAGTGAGCCAGGGGCGGGGCTCTTAGGAGTCGGGAGGCCAGGGGGCGGGGCCGATGGGCCGGGGGCGGGGTAGTGAGCCAGGGGCGGGGTTCTCAGGAGCCGGGAGGCTAGGGGGCGGGGTCGATGGACCGGGGATGGGGTAGTGAGCCAGGGGCGGGGCTCTTAGGAGCCGGGAGGCCAGGGGCGGGGCCGATGGGCCGGGGGCGGGGCAGCAAGCCAGGGGCGGGGTTCTCAGGGGCTGGGAGGCCAGGGGCGGGGCCGAGGAGCCCCGCGAGGGCCGAGCCCGCGCGGTCCCGGCTAAGGTGCAGAGAGAGGCTGGAAGGCTGTGGGCCGGGCTGAGAAGCGGGCGGGGTGGGAAAGGTCGGGGCTCCCGGGACGCTTAGGGGAACGCGGCAGTGCCAGGCGAAGGGGGCGGGGCGGCACGGAGGGGGCGGGGCGCGCCGAGTCCTGGACTGCGCTCGCGGCTGGCGGAGAGGCCGGCCCCGCTCAGTGCAGCAAGCGCCCCCCGGCCCCATTCCGGCAGCCCCGGCGCCCACACCTCGCGCCCGCCATGCCCGAGCAGCTCAGCGTCGCCGAGTTCCTGGCCGTCACGGCAGAGGACCTCAGCTCCCCGGCCGGGGCTGCTGCCTTCGCCGCCAAGATGCCCCGGTGCCGTGGGGCAGCCCTGGCGCGGGAGGAGGTGAGAAGAGGGCCGCGGTGGGAGGGGTCTGGGGTCCGGGCAGGGCCTTTCCTTGACCTTCACAGGCGTGACCCGAGCAGTGACGGTCCTTACCGCGCCCCAGAAACCTGCCCCTTCTCTAAATCTTTGAGAACCGAGCGCATCTCTAACATCTGGGTCCTCCCCGTCGAATGCCTGGGGCGGAGGGCGAGGAACCATCTGGGGGGCCTCGCAGTCACCTCGACGACAGACTTCCCAGGTCGAGGGACATACCCACAATGTTCTTGATGACCTGCAGCTGGGTCGCTTGTGGGTTTGCTCAGCGCCTCACAGCATCTGTTTGGGTTTTCATCTTTGGAGCCCCACAAGTTCGTCCCCTAAGTCACTCCCTTTCTGGGAAGACGACCTTCCCGCCACAGTCCTGAACGAAACTTCTCCCTGGGAACAGGGAGGCCCCCTCTCCCCTAGACTGCTGGTTCTGAGATTTGGCTGGTGTTGTGGAATGAATGCGGAGGAGAAGGCGCCAGGAGCCGGGGTTCACCTTGGCCAGGCTGTTCAGGAGTTTACAGTCTCCTCTCCCCTCCCCTCTCCTCTTTGTCTTTTCCAGCACTGCCGTCCCAGGCCTTTCCTTTAGCCTTTGCAGGCTGCCCCACCCCATTCCCCTGCTCAGAGGAGTTCTTTCCTTCTCTCCAGACCCACCGCACTTTCCTGGGCCTCCTCTGCCGGAATATTCTAGGGCAGACACCCTGAGGCTTTGAGCCAAAGGAGAATAATGTGTTTTTGCAGCTCCCTTTCAGAAGATGCCCTGAATTTAGGTGGCGTTTTGGACCTCAAGTGGCTCTCACCTTCCATCCTTCACCCTGAGAATATTGAGCACCTACTGTGTAGCAGATAGAAAGATTAGTAGTTCCTCATACTCTGGGCCAATGTCTTGGGGAATCTCTCCTCCTTCTCCTCTCCCCTGCTGTCTGAACCCCCATCCTGGAGTAGTGATGATAGAGGACTATGGAAAGATCATCCTCTTTGGGGAAGGCGGTGGACCTGTGTTCAAATTCTGGCTCCGCAGTTTGCCAGCTGTGTGAGCTTGGGCATGTGACCTGATCTGTTTGTGTCTCCACTTTTGGCATCTGTAAAATGGGGATAATAATGTTTGCCTCATGGGACTATGGTATTAAATGAGGCCACGTAGGTAACGCATGCATTTTGATTAATGGAATGATTATAGGGTTAATTGACAGACCTCTTTAGACAGGGCTGGGTCTCTTTTTGTCCTCATGTCTTTCACAGTTCAGTCAGTTCAGTCTCTCACTCATGTCTGACTCTTTACGACCCCTTGGACTGCAGCACACCAGGCTTCCCTGTCTATCACCAACTACCAGAGCTTACTCAAACTCATGTCCATTGAGTTGGTGATGCCATCCAACCATCTCATCCTCTGTTGTCCCCAGCCTAGCCTAATGCCTTGCTCATAGTGGGGGAGGGGCAGTACTTGTTTGAAGGGGCGATGACCTTTGGCTTCTTTCCTTGAGCAGAACCAGTAGCTTGGAACTTACCGCCTGTGAATGTAGGATGTATTTTACTGGAGGCATACAGGGAAACTGCCCAGAACCTCCTCTTGAGGAGAGAGAGCCTCCAGAGGATTGGCTTCATTTTGTGACCTGGAAGAGGTCAGTGGGATCAGCATCCTTAGGGCTCTCACAGTTCATACTCCTGTTGGGGTTGTTCATTAATATGTTAAATCAGAGCAGGATCTGGAGAAAGGGCTGTACTATGAACCTTTCTCCAGGGACAGAAATGCCCGTTTATGCCTGTGCATCTGGTCTTGCCCGACTCCGTGTGGGTAAGCACTGTGTGCGCCTGGGGGAGGGAGTCCTCAGAATGGATCTGGAGGCCGCTGCAGGCTCCTGTCAGGACTCTGCCTTGGCTCCAGTGTAGGCCTGACAAAATCCAAATCTTTGCCTTTGAGACTTTAGTTTGGTGCATGCATGTGTTCATTTTTGCACCAGAAAGGTTTCTGACACCCAAATTCAGCTTTTCTCTTCAGCATGTCAGTGCCTCAAAAGTTAGACTCTGACCTTTGGACTTTCCTGAGGTTTCCTGTTTGGCTTTGCGTTTGTGTTTATATTTACATGCAGTTTGATGCTGGCATTCCCCCAGTCTCAGTTCTGGGCATGACTGACCCCCATTCTTGAAGCTCCATTTGGCTGAATCAAAATTTGACTGATTCTCAAAGCAAGTCCTCCAGCTGGTTTCCTGGGAGTAACTAAGGGCTCTGCCCTGGGACTTGCAGTCTCTTTTTTTGCTGTCCTGCTAAGGAGGGTCCTGGGTAGGTTACAGGAAACTAGAATATCAATGCTGAGAAGCGCTTGAAGGTCAAGATCACCTAGGAACTCCCATTTAAGATGGGGAGGGGACACATGTATACCTATGGCTGATTCTTGTCAGTGTTTGACAGAAAACAACAAAATTCTGTAAAACAATTATCCTTCAATTAAAAAATAAATAGGATTTAAAAAATAAATCTGAAAAAAAAAAAAAGATGGGGAAACTGATATCCAGAGAGTATTGTAGACTTGTCTAAGCACCCACAGCTGGGGAATGGAAAAATCAGCGTTTCCACACAAATGTTCTAACCCTTGGTCCTATTCGCTTTCCTTCTAAAGTCCCTATGTAATTTCTCTGAACCTCAGTTATTTACCCTTAAGATGGGTCTAATAATCCTTCCTTGCTTACCTCTCTGGGTTGGTAAACGTTTTTGTTTTTAATTTAAAACTGTTCAAATATAAGGGAGTATTAAAACAGATAATCATTCTATCAACCACCTTCTTCCTGTCCTGGGCCACTGTTACACTGATATTCACAGTAATACAGGTGAAAATGGACCCAGGGAGATTAAGGTAGTTGCCTTGTGTCACCTTGTGGATCTGTCTGACTTTAAGGCTGCTCTGTGTCCGTTCTCCATGCTATTTCTCTGCTAGACACCAAGAACATAAACATGCTGCTCGGGTTTGCTGTCTGGTAAGTGGAGCCCCAGGAGTCTATCCAGAGTACACAGAGAAAGATATGGTTAGTGCCATATGAGACCAGTGGAGCAAGGCAGGGAGCGAGACTGATGTAGTCAGGGACAGCTTCCTGGAGGAGCTGACACTTCCCAGATGAGTTTTGAAGGATGGAAGAACTCCACTAAGTGGAGAGGACAAGTGAATGAATATGGAAACAGATGGGAAGAAAGCATATTCAGGGACCAAGTAAGCCACTATGACTTGTAGTGAGCCACTAAGTCTCACTATGACAATGCTGAGACTTCACGCTATGTCATGTATCTTAAACTACCAATGAACATACAGTGGGTCTTGGATGAATCAGTCCACCACAAATACACTTGTGTTTTGTATATGTTTTTGGAAATTTAATGAAGTTTTCATTGAACAAAAGACATACTGATTTTTAATTAAAAAATTTAAAGGCAACAGAAAAGCTGCAGTCACCTCTGACCATGTCTCATGATTCCTGTCCTCTCCCCAGAGGTAACTGCTGTGTAAATGTGCACGCTTCCCAGTATCTGTCCTCAGAGAAAATGTGTTCTCAGTAAAGGGGTGGTGGTGAAGAGGGATGTTTACCTAAATCAGTATCGTGTCTTATAATGCATAGTTTTAAGTTTCCTTGGAGTCAAATTCATCTTTTCCTTTGTACCTTAAGCGTTTTTGAATCTAATTTTAGAAAGGATTTTATTCTTAATTCTCAGTATTCTTGTGAATTCTACGTTCTGCTTTGTCATGTGTCAATACTCGTTTTACCCAAATAATAACATTTTTGTTTTTAAAAAAATGGTAGAAATTATGTAATCGTAGAGAATTTTTTTGTTTGCAAGAAACAGAAAGCCTCTCAAGTCTATGTTGAAGGGAAACTTGTTTTAAGGAATTAGAGATGCCTTGTGGTACTGGGGAGCAGTAGACCTCACCCAGGCCTCATCAAGGCCCCACTTGAGGCTGCAAAGTCGTCAGGAGCAAAAGCAGCTGCTTCATCCTTCCCCCTGCCTCCGGCCTCTGTTTCTTTCTGCACCCCTGAGCAGTGCTTTTGCTCACTCATCATCACCCAGGCCCCCAAGGGCATCACACAGTCTTCCGGGAGGCCGGGCATCGTTAGCCCCCACCTTCACGTGAACTCACTGGTCCAGCTTCTAAAGGCAACCAAACCAGTCTTGTGTCCCACTTCCAAGTTCCTGGTAGGTTGGTGGGCTGGGCCACCAACCTTCCGGACTGGTTCCAGAATCTGGGTCTCCGCCCCTGGTTTCATCAGCAGAGGTCATGAAGGGATAGACCCAGGCAGGGAAACACAGCCATGGAGACCTACACTGTGGGAGGAGACACTTCTCAGAGAAGAGGAGCAGGACCTGGAAAGTCCCCACCCTCACCCCTACTTGTCCATGGCAATCCGTTTGGCACAGTCTAGGCTCCAGGGAGAGGCGCTGTGTTCATCCTGTTTTCTGCCTCTGGTTATCCAGGTGAAGAGGAACCCCAGTTTGGAAAACTCAGCCGTGGTGCAATTAAAAAGATGGTGAGCTGAGGTGTGCAGCATGACTTGGAGGGTCTTGAGTGTCATTTAGGCATTTGGGCTTTTTGCTGGACAGCAGAGACAAGTCGACCAGTCATGTTGTCTAAGGATTGGATGAGGTTGTCGCTGCTGAGTGACAGTGGCCAACATCGTGCAGGGAAACTGCTCCATGCCAGGCCTTACATTAGGCCCTGGGTAGACACATTACTCATTAAGAGAGACACAGTCTCTGCTCTACTGAGCTTATAGTCTCCTGGGGAAGACAGACAGTAAGTAGGTCAGTAATTGCACCTGTCATAAATGTCATGGAGGCTCCTCCTCCCTGTCTAGGCCTGCCCTGAGGCTTGGTTCTGGGTCCTCATCTCTGCAGGCAGTCTCATCCATACACATGGGTTCAGTGTTCTGGCTTCAGCTGGCTCACATATGTGTACCTTTAGCCCAGACCCCGGAGAAGGCAATGGCACCCCACTCCAGTACTCTTGCCTGGAAAATTCCATGGACAGAGGAGCCTGGTAGGCTGCAGTCCATGGGGTCGCTACTAGTCAGACATGACTGAGCAACTTCACTTTCACTTTTCACTTTCATGCATTGGAGAAGGAAATGGCAACCCACTCCAGTGTTCTTGCCTGGAGAATCCCAGGGACGGGGGAGCCTGGTGGGCTGCCGTCCATGGGGTCGCACAGAGTTGGACACGACTGAAGCGACTTAGCAGCAGCCCCAGCAGCCCAGACCTTCATGTCCAGCTGCTCACATGGCTGTTTCACTTTCACTTGGTCAGTGTGTCCAAAGCCACGTCACAACTTCTGCCCCAGGCTAGCCCTTCCAGTTTTCCCTTTTCAGAGAAAGGTCCTTCCCTCTCTTCTGTTACACAAGCCAGAAGCTCCATGTCCTTCATCACTAAAGGTAATTAGTGTTCACTTCTAAGCATCTCTGTCTGCTTCTCTACATCGCGACCCTGGTCCCCGTCACTGTCACCTCTCCCCTGGAATGCTGCACTGGCCTCCTAACTTGTCTTTCCACTTTCGCTCTGGCCCTGTTCTCCCTAACAGCCCTGTGTCGCTGTCTTTGGCAGCATACATCCTAGATACATTTTACATTTACTTGCGTAATTACTTTATTGAAATCTGATTTTTCACTAGATTTTGACTTCCATGAGACAAGAACCTCTCTCACCACTGGATCCCTAGTGTTGACCATAGCACCATAGTAGGAGCTCAGAAAATATCAGCAGAATAACAATGAAAAGAAGAAACCTGAAAAGGAGCATTAATAGAGAATAATGGGGTGAGGGTGCTCTAGTTGGAGGGAACACCTTAGGGAACATCTGAGTCGGTAAAGAACCTAAAGTGTTTATGATACTGAAAGAAGGCCAGAGGAACAGAAGCATAGCCTGGCAAATGGGAGATCCACCCCAGATGAGTTTGGGAAGCAAGGGCCAGATGATCTTCAAGGCTGTAGGCCCTGGTGGCAAGTCTGGATTTTATTTATTTTACAGGCAAGCAACATGACCCAATTTATATTTTTTATTTATTTCTTTTTAATATTTGCTTCCTTTAATATTTATTTATTTATCTGGCTGCCCTGGGTCTTAGTTGCAGCATGCGAACTCTTAGTTGCTCCATGTGGGATCTAGTTCCCTGACCAGGGATTGAACCAGGGCCCTCCTGCATTGGGAGCAAGGAGTCTTAGCCACTGAACCACCAGGGAAGTCCCCCTCAACTTATATTTTAGAAAGATCGTTATCAGCTGCTGCATGGAGACGAGATGGGAGGAGTCGGGAGAAGACCCAGGGAGGCTGTTGGCAGTTGTTCATGGAAGAGACGATGGTGGTTGTGGGGAGCAGTGGTTGGGGCTGTGGTTGGTGGAGAAGTGGGCAGATTCTAGAAGGATTTTATAAGTAGCAACAGCAGGATTTGTTGATGGAGTGCATGTGGAGAGTGGTCAAGAATGGTTCCCAAATTCCTAACAAAAGAATGCCATTGCCCCTTCCTAGGAAGAGAAATCTGAGACAGGAACAGGTTTGGAGGGTAGTCAAGAATTCTGTTTTTACATCTTATAGGTTTTTGAAGCATTCAAGTGGAGAAGTCAAGAAGACATTTAGATATATTCATTTGAACGTCAAAGGACTAGGCAGGAGATACACATCTGAGAGTTGTCAGCATTGAGATGGGCTTCCCTAGTAGCTCAGATGGTAAAGCATCTGCCTGCAATGCAGGAGACCTGGATTCGATCCCTGAGTGGGGAAGATCCCCTGGAGAAGGAAATGGCAACCCACTCCAATATCCTTGCCTGAAAAATTCCATGGACAGAGGAGTCTGGTGGGCTATCGTCCATGGGATCGCAAAGAATTGGACACGACTGAGTGACTAACAGACACACACAGCATTGAGATAATGGGTTTCAGACTTGGATCTGTGTAAGCATCACCTGGCATCATTCCCAGAGTCCTATTGAATAGCTGTTTCTTACTTAGCCTTCTTATTGCAAGTAACAGAAACCAACCTGAGCTGATTTAAACAGAAAAGAAGTTCACTGAAAGGGAATATTCAGTAGTTCACAGGATTTCTGGGAAGCTGGAGAACTGGGGCAAGGCAGCAGACGGGATCTCAGCCAAGCCACTCTCCTGAGCCAGTTTGGCGAGGACACTGCTGACATGCATTAAATGCCGCAGCTTGTGCCGCCGCTGTCCCCTGGGGACTGGGTACTTTCACCGTTGGTGGTGTTATTCAGTCGCTCAGTCGTGTCAGACTCTGCGACGCTATAGACTGCAGTATGTGATGCTGCCCTGTCCTTCACTATCTCCCGGAGTTTGCTCAAACTCATGGCCGTTGAGTCAGTGATGCCATCCAGCCATCTCATCCTCTGTCGCCCACTTCTCCTCCTGCCCTCAATCTTTCCCAGCATCAGGATCTTTTCCAATGAGTTGGCTCTTTGCATCAGTTGGCCAAAGTATTGGGGCTTCAGCATCAGTCCTTCCAATGATATTCAGGGTTGACTTCCTTTCGGATTGACTGGCTTGATCTCCTTGGTGTGCAATTTTGCCATCAGTATCAGAATGATCTTCCACTCTCTCTGCTCCTGATTCAAAGTCTGCGTTGAGTGCCTCTGATTGGCCAAGCCTAGCTCCTGCATTCCTGTTCCCTAGCTTCAAGGGAGTCTGGAAATCATTAATTTGGTCTCGGCAGCTTTTGTAGAAGGCAAGCTCTGCTGAGGCCTGGGTAGCAAGTAATTTCCCAGGTGTAGGAAAGAGATTTAGATACCAGTCTGGCAGAAATGAGAAATGTCCTTGGCTGGTTCACCAGCCTGGAGGAGAATGTCTGGGAATCTGCATCTTAATCAGCAGCCCAAGGAGATGCTCATGTAGGTGGTCTATGAACTACATAATGTGTTTATTGCATTTAATGCATTTAGTGCATTTAGTGCTTAAAGAAGTGGGAGTAGATAAGATCACCTAGGGAGAGGAATGGAGACAGTCTGGGCTCAAGCTCTGGGGAGCTCCAGGTCTGACAGGTTAGGATGGGAAGAGTAGTTAATAAGGGAGATAGAGGAGCTGCCAGGGAGGAAGGAAGGAAATCAAGAGAGTACAGTGCCTCAGAAGCCAGGGGAGGAAAGTTTTGATGAAGGAGCAATGCTCAGCTCTGTCAGATGTCCAGAGGTCAAATAAGAAAATGACAGAGCCATGACTCCTAACCTTGGCAACTTGGAGGTCATTGGTGACCTTAAGTGCTATTTTAAGGTCACCTTAAGTGACCTTAGTGCTGTTTTCCCCTCCACACCGGCTTGGACTAATTTGAGGGGGAGACAGATGAGAAATTTTCCTGAGAAGGGAAGTAGAGACATGGGATGCTAACCAGGGACCTGGGCCAAGAGGGTTTTCCAGGCCAGATTTAGAACCCGGCTCTGTCTGAGCCCAGCCTCTTCCCACTCCAGGCTGCCTCTGCACGAGGACACAGGGTCCTCCTGGAGTGTGAGCCTCAAGCCCAGTCTTGCAAAGTCTCCTTGTCTCCCCAAATTTCAGTCTTTGGGCCCAACCTCCTTGCTTGGTATTCAGCTGTTTCTGGCCACCAAGGTGACACAGGCAGTTTTGGGGACAGAAACTGGAGTTTTAGGTCTGAGTAGAAGGGAAATGCTTTCTGCAAAGTCAGTTTGGTAGTATAGTCCTCAGATATCTTTGCCAGAAGATTCCTTTGATAGGCTCAGAGTATATGCAGCAGTGAAGCCCACAGGGGCACAGTGAGTTCCCTAGACTCTGGGGCAGGGCTTTGGGCCCCCTTTGTCCTGGGAACTTTGGGAGTGGGCCTCACTGTGAAGGTACAGGAGGCTAAGCTGGGAACAGCTGCTAAAGGTTTTCTTTTTTAAAAATTATTTTATTTTTTTTGGCTGCACTGCATGGCATGTGAGATCTTAATTCACCAAGCAGGAATCAAACCAGCACCCCTTGGTTTGGAAGCACAGTGTGTTAACCCCTGGACTGCCAGAGAAGTCCCTGCTAAAAGTTTTCTAACTGGGCTTGGTTTTGACTTTGAGCTTTCAAGAACTTCAGATGTTGTTGGCTCCACCCAGACCTACAAATCAGAATCTCCCAGTGGTGAGACTTGGGCAAGGGAACAGTCAGAAGTTCCCCAGGCAACTCTGATGGGCAGTCAGAGTGAAAACTATTATGGTGAGCTGTGCGTGTGCTCACTTAAGGTTTGTTACTCGTTAAACACTATTTGTTGAACATCTGCTGTGTTAAAATGGTAGTCTCTGAAGGCATAGACGTGACAAGGTACCCACCTGGGAGGGAGAAGAACTCATGCCCATGGAAAGATGACTGACAGCCCACAGCATAAAGCGGTGTGGCTGAGATCCAAGGAGGGAGTCCTGTAACTGAAGTCAAGCAGACTTGGGTTTGAATTCTTATGGGTTATGTAACCTCAGGCACATGACTGGAATGGTCTGAACCTCAGTTTCCCCATCTGCAAATCAGGGTGATGATAACTGTCTTATGGGGCTTTTTTGAGGGGATTACATATAAAGCCTCTAGCATCTACCTGGAACATAATAGATACTTAATTTTTAAAAATTCTCTTTTACTGAAAACACAAGTATCCCTGCTTATAGAATAGTTAAGTAGATTAGTAACCACAGAGAAAAGGGGAAGGTCATTGCAATAGGCATGAGGTAATTACTGTGAGTAAGCACTAAAATTGTGTAGTTCTGGCACTGGAGCAAAATGAGAAATCTTGTGTACCTTGCAAGTGTCCGGGAATGAGTAGCTGAGCCTGATTCTGGACGAGACGGGGTGTCCCCTCAGCTCTGCCCTTTGCTCTCTCCCATCCATTTCTTTCCACATCAAGCATTTGTTGAGAGCCGTCTCCATTCTCAGTCCTGGCTGCACATCACAATCCCCTGGGTTGCTTTTAGATAGATAGTTTTTTTTTTTTTTAATAGAGATAAAGTTCTTATGATACAAAATACACCATTTTAATCATTCTAAAATGTACTGTTCAGCAGTCTTTATTCACAGGGTTGTGCAATAATTGCCACTGTCGAATTCTAGAACATTTCCATCAGGCCAAAAAAGAAATATTGTGCTCACTAGAAGTCACTCCCCACTGTGACTCCCTCCAGCCTCTGGCAACTGTCAGTCTCCATGGATCTGCCTATTCCAAACATTTCACTTCAGTGGAATCCTACAGTATATGGACTTTTGTATCTGGCTTCTTTCAGTTAGCTTAATGTTTCAAGGTTCTTCCATACCCTCCTGGCAACGTTACAAGCATTTCTCATGTACATATTAACTCTTGTAATCCCCATCAGAGGCACAGAGAGATGAAATAGCCCAGGAAGCAGAATTGCCAAAGCACGTATACAGGATGTGCCTGCAATATTTGCAGCTTACTTACACTAAGAATTATTCACTGATTATATGAAATTCTAATGTAACTGCGTGTCCTGTATTTATTTTTGATACATTGGGCAACTCTGCTAGCAGTAAGTGGCCAAGCCAGTTATTTGGACATGAGCACATGGGAGTGCCTCACCTCTCACTCCCCCGGGGACTCTGACTTAACAGGATGTTAAGCATGAAGTGAGGCTCCGGCTCCCTTATTTTTTTAAGCACTCCAGGTCTTTCCCCTGATAAACTGGGGTTGTGTCTCAGGCCCTGGGCATGCAGAGATGTCTGCTATCTTCTTGCTGGCTGTCATACAGCCCTCCCTGTGTGCCTGACACTGGGCTAGGTGCTTAAATGCCTGTTGGCATTCAGTCTTAGATAAGAGCTATTTTTATCCCTTTGAACAGATAAGGACATGGAGGCTCAGAGAAACTGAGTCACTTGCCCCAGGTCACACAGCTAAGAGAATTAGAACTAGAATTTGGCCCTCAGAACAGTGTGATGTCCTGAGTACTTAACCCCTGTTGCCTTTTCTGTGTTTCCATAGGGCCCTGCTACTATTCATTTACTCATTCATTCATTCCACGAAGATTTACTGCTGCTCACGTGCCAGGCCCTGTGCTGGGTGCTGTGGATATGAAAGCAAATGAGCCCACCCTTGCCCTCCTCTTGTAATTAATTGATTTTTTTAAAATTCTGGCGGCCCTGGGTCTTCATTGCAGCGCCGCAGGCTTCTCATCAGAGAGCACAGTCTCTAGAGCGCCCGTTCGGTAGTTGCAGCAAATAGGCACTCTAGTTGTGGCAACCTTAGTAGCTCCAGGCATGTGGGATCTTAGTTCCCCGACACCAGGATCAAACCCCGGTGCTCCCCCCACCCCAACCACCCCCACCACCTGCTGGCAAATTCTTATCCTTGCCCTTTTAGTGTTTTCAGTGCCCGTAGAGAGTCAGAAGTGGTAAATTAGGGCCACGATTGCTCTGATAGAAGCCTGCGGTGGGCCTGGGGTGGCATAAAGTCAGTTCTGTTTTGGTGGGGGGCAATGACCTGTAAGCTGAGTGGGAAAGGATGGAATGTTTGCTAGACAGCATGGCGAAAGGTCTAGCAGCTGGAAACAGCCAGACACACTGAGGAGACTGCAGACCTGGGGAGGACCGGGGTTCAAGGGGTTCGTGGTGACCGTCAGGTGGGGGCAGGGAAGGATTCACCCAGGCCCACCCAGAGACCCCAGAGGACGGGAGGCATGGGGCCCTGCTGCCCTGTCCCGGGGACAGGCTGCATTCTCCTCAGGGTGGGGTGGAATTCAGGGCTCGGAGCCAGAGGTCAGATGGGAATCTACAGCAATCCTCGGGCAGAGTTCTTGCTGTCTTAGCTCATCTCTGCCGAGCAGTCTCCCGAGGAAAATCCCAGCCAGGAAACTTGGGGTTTGTGGAGGCCTCGGTGCACACAAAGGGTGCGGCTCCCTTCCTGCAACCCCTCTTCCCCCCCAACCCCAACCCCGCTTCCCATCCCACCACCCTGCAAGGGGCAGCTCATGAGGCTGAGTTGGCAGGGCTGGCTGGGTGCCCGGGATGGGGAGACGGCTTCAGGAGCCCGACCGTGGGGGCACACGGCCAGCCACAGTCTCCAGCAGCGCAGGAAGGAAAACAGCGAGAGACTGAGGGACCCTGAAATAATAAATGTTGGAGCTGGCAGGAGCCTTCCATGTCACCGCCCAGCCCCTCGTTCCAGACAAGGAGTCGGCCTAGGGAGGGAAGGAGACTGACTGCTCGAGGTCACAGCAAGGGCCGGGGCAGACCTGGGCTGGCAGTGGAGCCCCTCCTCCGGACCGTCCCAGCCTGGATGCTCAGGTGCTGGGGATGGGGGATAATCCAGATGAAAACCATTTGGAGACATTTGCTCCTGCTGGTGGGGCTTCCCAGGTAGGTGGTGCTAGTGGTAAAAAAAAAAAAAAAAAAAACTCATCTGCCAATGAAGGAGATGTAAGAGACACAGGTTCGATCTCTGGGCTGGGAAGATCTCCTGGAGGAGGGCATGGCAACCCACTCCAGTATTCTTGCCTGGAGAATCCCGTGGACAGAGGAGCCTGGCGAGATACTGTCCATGAGGTTGCAAAGAGTCAGACAAGACCAAAGCCGACCTAGCACGCATGCACGCTCGTGCTGGTGGCCAAGCTTAGGGAAGCCTTACTGAAGATGCTTAACTCAGCTCTGAGTCCTGGAGCTTTGACCAGAAAGGGCCATGTCTGCAGGTGGGGAAACTGAGGCACAGATGGAGAAAGGAATTTGCTCAGAGGGATACAGAGGGGCTGATGGCAGAATTGAGCCTAAAATTCAGTGCCCCCACTCCTTTCCCTAAAAATGTTTCTGCATTGCTTCCAAAGATGCCTGACATCCACCGTTAGAAAAACCATGACCTAATTTATTAATAATCTTCACAGCCATCCTTACAGAGCTGAGTGGGGCTCAGAGAGGGGTACAAGTGAGAGAAGGCTCTGGAGCAGAGGGCGCTACTTACAGGACTCTGAGCCAATTGCCTCACTTCCCCCAGCCTCGGTTTCCTCATCTGTAAAATGGGGAGGATATTAACTACCTCACAGGAATAAACAAGGAAACAGAAATAAGCCAGCATTCCATAAGTGGGGGTGGTGGCTGGATTCATGTAAGTAGATCCTCCTGGGAGCTTGGAACCCAAGTGTTTCCTGTTGGTGATCTGCTTTGGGCCAGGCTGGGCTGTGCTGTCCCATCACCTAGTCAAGCCTGAGGTTCAAGGTTGCACCCCTTTTCTCCCACTTGAGCCTGGGTGTGCAGATGCGTCCCTGAGTCAATCTTTCTACCACAATAATTTTTTTTTTCTTTGGCTGAGTCGTGCGGCTTGCAAGATCTTAGTTCCCTGACCAGGGGTTGAACCCATGCCCTCTGCAGTGGTAGCATGGAGTCCTAACCACTGAACCACAAGGAAGTCCCATCTACCATGAGAATTTATCGGGTCACTCTTCTCTTGTTCAGAACTCTGCGGGACCTCCCCATCACTCGTGGTTTGGGTTAAATGCATGGATTCTGAAGCCCAATAGCCTGGGCCTGAGTCCAGTCACACCACTTACCGGCTATGTGAGCTGGACAAATGCCATAACTTCCTCGGGCCTCAGGTTCCTCATCTGTAAAACTTTCTGGGGATGTTGACAGGATTGCGTGAAATAACGCAGACTCTGTCACGTTCTTAGAAGAAGCCTGGCACGTGGCGGTAATGTAAAACCATCCCCTGGCTTCTCACTAGGAACATGGGCTCCCAGTGGGTCACGCAGGGTCCCACTTAGCCTGAAGCCTCACTACTCGCCACTTCCCCACTCAGCCTGGTAAGTGCCTGCCACATAAGTTCCAGGCCGTTCCCCAAATGTGCTGACGCTTCAACCCAGGGACTTTGCCAAGGCGCCTCGCCCCTCTTTTTTTTTTTTTTTAATGAATTAATTGGGCTGTGCCGGTTCTTCCTTGAGGCGCAGGGGACCTTCGATCTTCATTGCAGCATGTGAGATCTTTAGCTGTAGCCTGTGGGATCTAGTTCCCTGACCAGGGACCAAACCCAGGCCCCCTGCACTCGGAGCACAGAGTCTTAGCCACTGGACCACCAGGAAGTACCCTCTCCCCTCTTAGAGTTGTCTTCCCATCCTGCTTTTTTCCACAAATGTCTCCTCATCTTTTCAAGGCTCTGGTAGAGCACTGCTTCATCCCAGGGTAGGGTGGGCGCTCCTGTGCCCTCTTCCGCCCAACAGGCATCTCTTCTGTTCCAGCCTCATCCAGGCCACCTCAGCCCTTGTCTGGGCACATCCTTATCTACGTTTGGCCTGACCTCCTCTCCCCAGCACTTGCACAGTCAGGCAGAGCACAGCTGGACACTCAGTATGTGTGGACAAGCCCCCACTGTGTATCGGCAACTCTGTTGGAGAACTTACCCCAGCCCCTACCTCGGCCCCACTGGGCAGAGAGGGGCAGCCTTCAGATTTGAGGTCCCAGAGTAGATGCTGTTCGGGGAGTAGAACTGAGCTGGGATTGCCTGGAGGTGGGATGCTAGCAAATACTTCCCAGTCCCACCCTTGCCCCTCCTTGCTGGCCACCCATGAAGGGCCCTGTGGGGCTCCCTGCCTTTCTCTGGATCTGCTGGTTGGGCAGGTGGGTGAGCAAAAGCAAACTTAGAGCATGATATGAACAGGACAGCTCACATTTGCAAGGGCTACAAACTTAGCCAGTTCTTATGATCCAAATCCCAATGGAAAGTGGCTGAAGCAGGAGTGACTATCATTCCCATTTTTAAAAAAATTATTAATTTATTTAATTGACTGCGTCAGGTCACGCGGGATCTTTCATTGCTTGGACTCTCTAGTTACGGCACACAGGCTCCAGTTTGGGTCCCAGGTCGGTCTCTGCCACTTTCTGGCTGTGTGAGCTCAGGCAACTTTCTTCACCTCTCTGAGCCTCACTGACATCAGCCAGATGGGAATAAAAGCAATACCTGCCTTATCGGGATGTTATGAGTCTTAAAGGGTGGATGTCAAATTGCTTTGCAAACTGTAAAGCCCTGTGCAAGTTTTGGATTTAGTCTTTCCTTAGTTTGTCTGCATTTCCAGTGAGAGCTGGGGCCAGAAACTCACCTGAGCTTTTGGTTTGCAGTCTGTAAAATGAGGAGATAATGTTAGATTATCTCCCATATTCTGTGATTTAGTCTCTCAAGGGACGACATCATGGTCCAAGGCAAAGGTAGAAAATGGTTTTCATCTCCTGTGCCAATTATAGTTTGATAGGTAGAGGCTGCCTGAAGAACTGCCTTAACAGAATGATGAAACAAAGCCAGTCAGTGGGGAAGATACTGTGGTGGATTAATCATGGCCCCAGCGGTCATGAAATCCCACAGAAGACGTGCCTATGCCCTGTATTATAATAGTCCAAAGGAATGAATGTCCAATGGTGAAATTTAATCTGCAGCTCCCAAGGCCTTAGCTTTACCAGCTCTGCCCCCTGGATTGGGTCGCCATGGTTACCTCAGCTGGTTCTGAGAAACCACAGGCCCGAAGAATGGCTCCCATTGATGAATCCTGACCCAGGAAGGGGACATGCAGAAGGCCCTTCCAAGCAGGGAAGCTGGGCACAGCCCTAGTGCTGCCATCTATGGACTTTTGCTGCAGTGTGTGTGTGGGTGTGTGTGTGGGGTGTCTGTGTGTGTGTGTGTGTGTATGTCTGGGGTGGGGTGGGGGGCAACATGGAGCTGTATCACCAACTGGAATTCAGACTTTGTCCAAGCCCAGCCAGGCAAGGCTGCCTGAAGGACTCCAGTTGATTTTCTGAGTTCAGACATGTCCCCAGAACTCTGAGTTTCGCCTCCCTTTGCCCAGTGCCTGCCCAGACTCTTGCATGAACTCTTAGCTTTGAGAGAAATCTAAATGGCCATCCCTGTTGATTCAAAATCTGAGCCACACTCTACCACCCGAAGCCCCTGAGTACTTCCAGCTCACGCCTTCCAGGGCAGCTTATTCTTCCTTAGGAACTTCTTCCTCTGAGCTGATGTCTGTTTCTGTCTCTCTAACTTCTACCTGTCAGTCCAGGTCAGGGCCAACGTCAACCGATCTGTTTCCTCTCTAGTAGGACAGCCCTCAGAGAAGGCGATGGCACCCCACTCCAGTGCTCTTGCCTGGAAAATCCCATGGACAGAGGAGCCTGGTGGGCTGCAGTCCATGGGGTCGCCAAGAGTCGGACACGACTGAGCGACTTCGCTTTCACTTTTCACTTTCATGCCTTGGAGAAGGAAATGGCAACCCACTCCAGTGTTCTTGCCTGGAGAATCCCAGGGACGGGGGTGCCTGGTGGGCTGTCGTCTACGGGGTCGCACAGAGTCGGACACGACTGATGCGACTTAGCAGCAGCAGCAGCAGCAGGACAGCTCTGGAGTATTTGCAGTGGGGGCCCAGCCACTACCGTCAACTTCCTTTTCTTTGGACAGGTCTCCCTCTGTCGCTCCCTCCTCCCTTCCTGTGTTGAGGGGATGTTGAGGGGATATGATAAAAATGCTTGAGCTGAGATTCAGGCTCAAAGGCAGATCCAGCCCCAGGATCAAAGGAGCCGTGTCTCAGTGGGGCTGCTTGCTCGTAATGAAAGAACATTGGCGCTGCACTTGGCCAGACCTGGGTTTAAATTATGACTCTGCTGCTCTGCATGTTATGTGACCTGGACAAACCTGGACATGCTCCTTCCCCTGGCATTTTCATCTACAAAATGCAGATGGTGATGCCTACCTCAGAGGGTGGCTGGAAGAGTGACAAGTAAGAGCCTGGCCCAGAACGCTTCCTCAGGCACTCAGGACGTGTAACACCTTGGACTCTGTGGCTGCCCAGTGGCAGAGATTGCACTGTGGTCCCTTCGGCACCGTGGTTCCCACATCTTGCTGAGCAGGCTCATGGGTTGGGGGAGGTATCTTCAATTAGCTCAAGGAAAGTTGAGAAATCCTCAATCAAATTCAGTTTCATTTTGAAATGGATAATATTATTATCAATCAAATAATAGTTTTCTAAGCATTTTACCTATGTGGGTTCATTTCCCCAATAACCCTACGTAGTAAAAACTATTATCATCCTCATTTCATAAATAGGGAAATTGAGGCACAGAGAGGTCACATAGCAAATATCTAAATGGAGCTAGAATTCAAGACCGGGTAGTTTGGGGCCAGCCTCGTAATTTTAGCCATGATGATTTACTGCATCTCTGAAAGGTAGAATTAAACCAGTGATCCCCAAACTTTAGCGTGTGTCTGAATCACCTGGAATCACCTGGAGGGCTTGTTGAAACACACATTGCTGGACTCCACCTCCAGATTTTCTGATTCAGCTGAAGAATTTGCATTTCTAACAAGTTCTCAGCTGATGTGATGCTGCTGACCCCACTTGGAGAATCACTGACTTGGGGATTAAATAGACCTCCTTGAGTCCAGAGGCTAATTTTTGTCTTTTCCTAACCTATCCAGTCACAGGAATGAGGAAGGAGGGCTGATCTCATACAGAGGCAGAAAGCAAACCACAGTAAAAATCATGCTCATATTTTCCAAATGCCTCAAGCCTTGGCACATGCTGTTGTGTCTGCAGTCTCATCTGAGCCTCACAGTGACTCTGTGAGCTAAGTGGAGAGTGGATTTTTTTCCCCATATGATATTATCTTTCTCCTATTTTAAAGAAGGGGGGATGTTGCTGGGCTAGTGTCAACCAGGGAGATAGTCTCCAGGAGACTGGGGCTAGGATCTCAGCTTGTGACTCATACTATGGTAGCCTCGTTACCGGAGTTCCAGAAACCTCTGTGCCTTTCTCCAAATCCCATCCCATTCCCAGGCTATGAGCAGAATTTCCTCCTTAAAAATGGGCTTCCCAGCTGGTAAAGAATCCACCTGCCAATGTAGCAGATGGAAGAGATGTGGGTTCGATCCCTGGGTCGGAAAGATCCCCTGGAATAAGAAATGGCAACCTACGCCAGTATTCTTGCCTGGGAAATCCCATGGGCAGAGGAGCCTGGTGGGCTACACTCCAAGGGGTCACAAAGAGACATAACTGATCATACACACGCATGACAGAGATCACCCCTTCCTTTCTTTTTTTCTTTAATTAATTCTTTTTTCTTTATTTCTTAGAGCAGTTTTAGATTCACAGCAGAACTGAGTGGAAAGTATAGAGAGTTCCCATATACCCCTGGCCCTACACATGCACGGCCTCCCCCGCTACCATCACCATCCCACGCTAGCACGGAACATTGGTTATCGTCAGTGGCCCTGCACTTGCACACCATTATCACCCAAAGTCCACAGTTTGCATTAAGGTTCTCTCTTGATGGGGAACATTCTGTGGGTTTGGACAGCTGTGTAGTGAGATGTGCCCACTAGCATGGCATCATGCAGAATAGTTTCACTGCGTAAAACTCCTTTGTGCTCTACCCACTCTCCTTCCCTCCAACCCCTGGCAACCACTGACTTTTTACAGTTTCCATAGTTTTGCGTTTTCCAGAAAGTTATATACTTGGAATCATATAGTATATAGCCTTTTTAGATGGGGTTCTTTCCTTTTAAGTTTCCTTTATGTCTTTTGTGGCTTGACAGCTAATTCTTTTTTAATGTTTTCTTGACTTTTTATTGTCCTATTTTCAATTTCCTTGACTCGTGAAAATGTTAGTATTTCTATTTTTTTCCTCTTTAAAAAAAATTATTTTAATTGGAGGATAATTACTTTACAGTATTGTGATTGGTTTTTGCCATGCACCAACATGACAATATATGGAACACCTCACAAATCTGCGTGTCATCCTTGCGCAGGGGCCATGCTAATCTTCTCTGTATCGTTCCAATTTAGTGCATATGCTGCCGAAGTGAGCATGATAGCTCGTTTCTTTTCAGCGCTAAATAGTAGACCACTGTCTTCCAAGTTTCGACAGTGATGAATAAAGTTGCTATAAACATCCATGTGCAAGTCTTTAAGTGGAAATAAGTTTCGACTCATTTGAGTAAATACCAAGGAGAGCAGTTGCTGGATCATATGGTAAATGTCTGTCTGGTTTTGTAGGAAACTGTGAAACTGTCTTCCAAAGTGGCTGTGCTGTTTTGCATGCCTACAAGCAATGTGTGAGAGTTCCTGTGGCTCCACTTCCTCACCAGCATTTGGTGTTGTCAGTGTGTTGGGTTCTGGTCATTCTAATAGGTGTGTGGTTCCTCCCTTCCTTTTGAAAAATACTTGCTGAAAACTAACATGAAATATCCGTTACATACCACTGGTCAGAACTCTGTCACGTGACCACATTTAGTGGCAAGGTAACCTGGGAAGTGTAGTCTTTATTGTGACTGGCCAAGTGGCCATTTGAAAAATCAGGGTTCTAATTGCTAAAGGAAGAAAAGAGAATGGGTTGAGAGCCAACCAGTAGCATCTAGTCTACTGCAGGGAAGACAGACCCTCTTAAACTAGTTTGAGCTGTCAAGGGAATTTGTTGGGTAGATTTGGGGGTATTTCATGGAGGCCCAAAGACAGGAAGTATGGAAGGGCCTCTGAGAGTGAACGACCTGGAAAGTTGTCGGAAACCAGGGCAGCTCTTTTCTTGTGCCTCTCTATGGCAGGGTGGGTCTTGTTTCCTTCTTTCTACACATCTACTTTGTTCTTTTCCCTTTGCCCATGGTAGGGAAGGTGTCCCAGCTTAACACTTCCAGTCAATTATCTAGCTTTCCAGAAAGTGAAAAAGTAAAAGTGAAGTTGCTCAGTCGTGTCCAATTCTTTGTGACCCCACGGACTGTAGCCTACCGGGCTCCTCCGTCTGTGGGATTTTCCAGGCAAGAATACTGGAGTGGGGTGCCATTTCCTTCTCCAGGAGATCTTCCTGACCCAGGGATTGAACCCGGGTCTCCTGCGTTGTAGGCAGATGCTTTACCATCTGAGCCACCAGGGAAGTTCAAGCTTTCCAGAGCTGATTCCAAATTTCTTGGAAAGAGAATCTGATTGGCCCGGCTTGGGCCAGGTGTCCACCTTGGTCCCGTCAGCTATGACAAGAACAAACAAGGCAGCAAGGGCCCACCTGTAGAGAGCTTGTCAGAGAATATGTGTCAGGGAATAGGAAGACTCCCCAGAGTAGCTACAGCATGGACGTAGACCGCTCAGGTCTGTGTCCCAGGGCTTTGCAAACCATCACTCATTTAGATAAACAGTTACTGAGCACCTTCTGTGTGCTTGGCACATGATCTGCCTTCTAGGGAGTTTTCTAAATCTCTTTGAAATCTGTGTATATCTTTGCTGTTGTTCAGTCAGTAAGTGGCATCTGACTCTTTGCCACCCTATGGACTGCTAGCATGCCATGCTTCCCTGTCCTTCACTGTCTCCCAGAGTTTGCTGAAATTCATGTCCATTGAGTTGATGATGCTATCTAACTATCTCATCCTCTGCCTCCCCCTTCTCCTTTTGCCTTTAGTCTTTCCCAGCATCAGGGTCTTTTCCAGTGAGTCAGCTCTTTGCATCAGGTGGCCAAAGTATTTGGAGCTTCAGCTTCAGCATCAGTCCTTCCAATAAATATTCAGGGTCAATTTCCTTTAAAATTGACTGGTTTGATCTCCTTGCTGTCCAAGAGACTCTCAAGAGTCTTCTCCAGCACTACAGTTTGAAAACATCAATTTATTGGTGCTCAGCCTTCTCTAGGGGCTTCCCTGTGGCTCAAATAGTAAAGAGTCTGCCTGCAATGCAGGAGACCCAGGTTCGATCCCTGGGTCGGGCAGATCCCCTGGAGAAGGGAATAGCAACCCATTCCGGTATTCCTGTCTGGAGATTCTGTTGGACAAAGGAGCCTGGTGGGCTTACAGTCCTTGGGGTTGCAGAGAGTTGGACATGACTGAGCAACTGATTCACTATTTTCAGCATTCTTTATGGTCCAGCTGTCACACCCATACATGACTACTGGAAAAACCACAGCTTTGACTGTCGGCAAAGTGATGTCTGTGTTTTTTAACATGCTGTCTAGGTTTGTCATAGCTTTCCTTCCAAGGAACAAGCGTCTTTTAATTTCATGGCTGCAGTCACCATCCTCAGTGATTTTGGAGCCCAGGAAAAGAAAATCTGTCACTGTTTTCACTTTTTCCCCTTCTATTTGCCATATCTTTAACCTGCACTGTCTTTTGGAGTGAAGTCCCAGTTCCTTACATTAATCAGCTCTTATCTTTCCCTTTTCGGGGAATCAAGGACTTTGGCTAACACGTGTTTCCCAGCCTGCGTCTTCAGGAACTACAGACCTGTCTGCGTTCTCTCCTCTTGTCTTTGTCTCTCAAGTAGAAGTGTTTTAGTTCTTTAGCTGAATCAGTTATGGCCTCCTCTCCCAGTCTCCCTTATTCCTCAGCTTTCTTTCTTTCTTCAGCCCTAGGTGGGCCTCTACTGGTCCCAGACATGAAAGTTATCTCAAGGCCATACTCGGGAAAGAGACCATTAGGTTTATATTACCTGGAGGAAAAGTACCTAGAATTTGATGGGTACTTTCTAGCATCAGAGCAACTGCTGACTGTTCATTGAGGACACACTCTGTGCTTCCCACCAAAGTGAAAGTCACTCAGTTGTGTCCGACTCTTTGTGACTCCATGGACTGAATAGTCCATGGAATTCTCCAGGCCAGAATACTGAAGTGGGTAGGCTTTCTCTTCTCCAGGGGATCTCCCCAACCTAGGGATCGAACCCAGGTCTCCCGCATTGTGGGTGGATTCTTTACTAGCTGAGCCACAAGGGAAGCCCAAGAATACTGGAGTGGATAGCCTATCCTTTCTCCAGGGGATCTTCCCAACCAGGGTCTCCTGCATTGCAGGCAGATTCTTAACCAACTAAACTATCAGGGAAACCCAAACTAAACCCTTTATGTGCATCATCTCATACGTACAATCCTCATAATGGTCCTGAGAGGTAGGCATTATTTCCTGCATTTTACAAACAGCTGATCAGAGAGCTTGGAAAGAAGAGGAGCTTGACCAAAGTCACACAGCATCTGTGCAGTGGAACTGCACTTCAAGACCAGACCCCTCTCCCTCCAGAGGCTTCCCACAGCCCCAAGGCTTCCAGAACACTCCACTGCCTCCAAGATCTGTCCCTTGCATGTCCTATGAGTTTCATTTAAAATCTTTGCAGATACCATTCCAAATATGTTTGCTAACCCTTGTCACATTGAAGTAACTCTTTGGAGATCACATTTTGATTCCATTTTAGTCACTGGAAGAAACGTATGGGGCCTGGGATCAAGATGGGGCCGTCATGTGTGGATGGAGCACTGTCCCAGGGCACCCGCAGAAAGCCCAGCTCAGACGTTGCCCCACTCTTTGACTCTGGGCAAGACTCCCTCCCTCTCTTGGCCTTGTTTTCCTCACCTATGGATCTGTGGGCCCTTTGCAGCCCTAATTCTGTCATTTCCCACTTGACTCTGCATTTCATGAGGGTTTCATGAGACTGGCAATTTCTCTACCCCACTAAAACAGGAGTGTGTCTGGGAGGTTTCCATCTGGGTTGAGCCCCCAGGAAAATGTGACTCCTGTTTCTTCCCATCACATCTTCTGGCTTCCCTACAGTCTGACTGTTTGTTCTGCAACCCCTGGACTTTGGGGTTGGGTTGCCTGACATCATCCCACCAGTTCTGTCCATAGGGGGCTCAGTGTCCCCTCGACCCTCCTCATATCCCCCCCCTCCACTGGTATCCTGGCCTCTTCCTCCTCATCCTCACATGACTGCTTATTGAGCCTAGGGTATGGGGAACAAGTGTTCCCCAGCTGAATCTTTCAAGAATATAGAGATGTCGGGACTTCCCTTGGTAATCGAGTGGTTCTGAATCTGCCTTCCAATGCTGGGGATGTGGGTTCAGTCCCAGGTCGGGGAACTAAGATCCCACATGCCGCGGGACAACTAAATCCATGCACCACCAACTAGAGAAGCCAGCTCACCACAACTAGAGAGAAGCTGGCACACTGCAATGAAAGATCCCATGTGATACAACAAAATTACCCACATGGCACCACTAAGACTTAACCCAGCCAAATAAAATAATAAATAAGACTATAGAGATGTCCACATTCTTTCCTCTGGTATTTTGCTAAGTCTTATGTATATATTCATCAAACCATTCACTCTCTCAGCAACTCTGTAGTGTCATCCTCATTTTGCAGACCAGGCATCCGAGGCTCAAAGAAGTGAATAGTGTGTCTAGGTTGACACATTAGTTAGTGTCAGAGTCGACATTCAAACCCAGCCTGGCATATCCCACGACGCCACGTGCCTTGGGATCACTGCCTTTACTTGTCCCGCAAGTCTTCCTGGAGGGGTGTGACTGGCCCGTGGCTTCCTGTGTGGTCCGGGTGAGGGAAGGTGGTCTGTTTATGTTTGGTGAGGGTGCAGGGGGCCCCTAGGGAGGAAATTCTGTGTGTGTTTGGAGGGCGGGATCACAGAATTGGGCAGCCCTCCCAGCCAAGCGTCCCTGAACCTCTGTCCACATTTGCTTCCAGATGCTGGAAGGAGACCAGGCCATCTTGCAGAGAATCAAGAAGGCTGTGCGTGCAATCCAAAGCTCCGGCCTGGGTGAGTGAGCCTACCAGTAGCAGCCTGGCCAAGGCAGCCCCGTCCCCGGCCCCAGCCCGGACCTAACTCTGCGCCTCCACAGGCCACGTCGAGAACGAGGAGCAGTACCGAGAGGCCGTGGAGTCCTTGGGCAACAGCCACCTGTCCCAGAACAGTCATGAGCTGTCCACCGGCTTCCTGAACTTGGCCGTGTTCACCCGCGAGGTAGCTGCGCTCTTCAAGAACCTGGTGAGGCCCTGCACCTCCCCGTCGGCCTCAGCCCAGGCTCAGGGCAAATCTAATCTGTGGCTTAAAACTCTGACTGGGAAAGGGCTGGTTTCCATCCTTCTTTCAGCTTGCCCTTGACCTCTAGTCCCCCTTGACCTCTGACCCATGACCTGAGGTCCCTTTCCACTTCTGACCTCCCGTTTGCTTTCTTCATCCTCTCTGATTTCTTGTTGATGTCTCCCCTCCCCTTTCTCCCTCCCTGCCTTCCTCCTCCTCCTCTGTGGTGAGCACGTAGGAGCCGAGAGGTCTCACGGTGGGGAAGAGCCCACGTGAGGGAGGGCTCCCTGGAGGAGGCTTGAGAGAGGGGAAGGCCAGCTCTGCTTCCTGTCTTTGCACCACTGCCTCTCCTTCACCTGCTTTGTACTCTGCTTTCCCGAGCACACCTACTTTGCCCTCAAAGCCTAGAACGCGCCTCCTCTCAGTAAACCTCTCACTCCTGCATGTGGTCCAGTGGCCTCTGGTTTCTTCCTGAGATGGCTTTGTTCCCTAAGTCCACACCTCGAGGCCACCCCAAGACCCCAGCTCTCCCCAGGTATAAGTACGGCTCTCAGTACTTCATGTGTGTCCACATCCACCCTGGCGCACAGCTCTGTGGGCTTGGTTTTACCATTGTCCCCTCTGCACAGGCTAGGAGACTAGTATGTGAGGTTAAGTACCTCACCTGAGGTCACGCAGGTGGATTTGAACCTAGCATCCAAGCGTAATTAGCCTGCTGGTACTGCCTACCAGGAAAACGCCTCTCCCCGCCCCAGGCTCCATAGCTTTAGGGCTGGCTTTCATGGCTGAAGTCCCACCAGGGCCTTCCCTGGCAGGCGAGGACCACATCATCTCTGTAAGGCAAGTTGCTTAGTGATCAGGCTTAGACTCGGGCCATGAGTTCCTGCTTTGCTGCTCACGAGGTGCATGACTCTGGGCAAGTCACTCAGTCTGCTTGAGCCTCATCTGCAACAGGGGAATGAAAGGGACCTCCATGGTGGTCCAGTGGATAAGACTCCGTGCTCCCATTGCAGAGAGCCAAGTTTTTATCCCTGGTCAGGAAGCTAGATCCCACATGCTGTAACCAAGACCCAGCAAGCCAAATAATAAATAAATGTTTTTAAAAATTAAAATAAAATGGGGATAACAATGGCCCCCACATCACAGAGCAGTGATGAGGATTTCTCAAGTGCCTGCTCCAGGGAAAGCACTCAGTAAACGTTAGCTAATGCCATCTGTCATCACTTTATCGCTGGGTAGCACTGCCTTGCACCCTGTCCTGCAAGTAGAGGCCTTTAACAGTGTTTGGGTTCAACTGAATCAGTAAACAGGGGCTCCTTTGTCTTTACTCCTCTTCCCCTTGTTTTGGTCAGACTAATGTTTGTTGAGGGTCTACTTGGTGGTGGGCGCTGTTCACAGGGAAGAGTCAGGCTCTGTCTTGGAGAGCCATATAGTCCAAGAGATGGAAACTGAGGTGTGAGATGACACCAAGCAAGATCAACAGTGTGGCACAAACTCAAGGACCCAGCAGTTTGGGTCAGAGGCCTAGAACTCCCATGGCTCAGAAAAGAGGAGATCAGCACAGGCCATGGGAAGAAGTAGTCAGGAAGGCTTCCTGGAGGAGGAGACTTGAGCTGTATCTTGAAAGGTGGGCTGAAATTTCAGATACGCTGTTTTGAGTTGCCAAATGACAGAAATTCAACTCAAACTAGGTTCTTTTTTTTTTTTTAAGTCTTTTTTCTCTCTTCCAATCTTTTTTACTGCTTTTGGTCATGCCACACGACTTGTGGGATCTTAGTTCCCTGACCAGGGATTGAACCTGGGCCCACCTGGCCCTGGCAGTGAAAGCCCTGAGTCCTAACCATTGGACCACCAGGGAATTCCTCAGGTTAATTTTTTGTTTTATTTTATTATTATTTTATTTTTGGCCGTGCTGGCTTTTCTCTAGTTGCAGTGCTTGGGTGTCTTATTGCAGTGGCTACTTTTGCTGCAGAGCACTTGAGCTTCAGTACCTGCAGCACCTGGGCTCAGGAGTTGCGGCTCCCAGGCTCTGGAGCACAGGTTCAATAGTTGTGGTGCACAGGTTAGTTGCTCTGGGGAATGCCTGATCTTCCTGGATCAGGGGTCTAACTCGTGTTTCCTGCATCGGCAGGCGGATTCTTTACCACTGAGCCACAAGGGAAGCCCCTCGAGGTTGATTTTCAAAAAGAGAATTCACTGACCCCTGTAATGGGAAGACCAGGCGTGCAGCTGGTTTCAGGCTCCTTCTCTTTCTCTTAGGGTTTCTCTCTGTCTCTGCTCCAGGGGCAGGATGGCCCAGCAGGCCCAGCTTCACACCTTGCAGAAGAAAGACAGTCTTTCTCTCGTGACTGGTAGAAAAGTCCCAGAAAGTATCCTGATTGGCTGGCTTGAGTCACGTGCCTGTTCCTGAGCCAATCACAGTGGCCCCCCATGGAGCACTCTGGTCAGCTCTGACTCCATGTTCACTCCACGTGACCATAGGGAAAGGGTTCTCGCATTAAAAGGGAGTGGAGAAACAACAGGTGGGCCACACAGGTGGACCTCGGAGAGTCAGAAAGGAGACGTGAGGGTGTCCCTCTGGCCAAGGAACAGAGAAGGGCTGGCCGTGGATGCAGTGGAGCGGGCAGTGGAGGCACGAGGCCCATCAGTCGGGGGAGGGCAAGAGCTTTCCCGAGAGGCCGACCGGCCAACCCCGTGTACCCTTCCACCTTCTTGTCTTTCTCTCCCCTGCCTCCTTTACCCCAGTGCTGTCCTGGTGATGCTTCACTGTATCCTGAGCCCTGTGGGGCTGGACAGACGTTCGCTCAAGGTGGGGTATGGGGGTCTCTGCTTCTTCCAGGTTCAGAACCTGAACAACATTGTCTCTTTCCCCCTGGACACTCTGTTGAAGGGGCAGCTGAGAGACGGACGACAGGTGAGTTTCCATGTGGGGAGGGGTGCCTAGAGATGGTGAGACGGAGCGAGAAGGGGAGCAGGCAGGAGGCCATAGCGGGGGACAGGGCTGGGCTGAGGACGGAGGCCAGGTGAAGCTGTCACGGTGGGTGTGCTGCTGCTGCTACTGCTGCTGCTAAGTCGCTTCAGTCATGTCCGCTGAAGAGACACGTGTCCTGTGAGACCCCATGGATAGCAGCCCACCAGGCTCCTCTGTCCAGGGAATTCTCTATGCAAGAGTACTGGAGTGGGGTGCCAGTTCCTTCTCCATCACAGTGGGTGTGCTGTCCCTGTATTATTGACCCCCCGGGAAGACAACAGGGCCCAGGTCTAGGGTGAGCCTAGGTGAGCCAGGGCCCTTTTGGAAATAGCTCATGGAATTTTACAACAGCCCCCTGAGGTGTGTTCTGTAGGTGCTGTCGTGCCCATTTTGTGGTTGAGGAAACTGAGGCTCAGGGGTTTGATAACCTGCTTACAGTCTACCCAGCTGGTCAGTGGAGGAGCCAGTGTAAGGTCAGGGCTCCTGACCCCCCCGCCCCCCCATGCCCTCTGCACCAGGCAGCCCCTGGCTGGAGGCAAACCGGAGCTCAAAGAAAGTGACCCTAACCCCGCCACCCCCCTCCCCCATGCTTGCTGTGCTCTCTGCACCAGGCAGCCCCTGGTTGGAGGCAAACTGGAGCTCAAAGAAAGTGACAGGATAATCTCCCTGGGAAGTCTGCTCCAGAAGGCCCAGGGGAGGAGCCATGCCCCCCTGGCTAAGCACCAGCCTGGGAACCACCCAGACCAGACCAGCAGCTTTTTCACCTGGCGGACTGAGACACCTTGAATGTCGGAGCTGAATGTTCTGAAGGGTGTGAGCAGCCCGCTGGATGGGGCCCAGGCACAAGAGGCCAGGGATCAGCCAGGTCTCTCTGGCTTGCTGTGTGGCCTTGGGTAGACTTCTTATCGCCTCTGTGCATATGTCTCTCAACCCGTACCTTCCTGTTGAAAGGATGAGCTAGAACCAGGCAGGAGAAAACAGTGGGACAAAGTTAGGGGAAGGATTCTGATCTTTATCCTCCCTCTTCTTCCTCATGGTGATCTCCATCTTCTAAGGAAGGGACTCAGGGCAGACCCCCCACCCCCCACCCCGGCAAACAGCCCCAATATCCTAGGCCTGAGCCTACCAGTTCAGACTGATTACTTTCAACTGTGGGAAGAGGTCAGTTGGCAGGAGGGCCTCTGCTCTGAGAAGTGGGGTCAGTGGGGTTTATTTTGCAGATGAGGTTTGCAGTCAGGGCTAATGTGAACATGGGCTGGTTGGAGGGTGGCTCTTGGCCTGCAAACACAGGGTCCCCCTAATTGTAGCAAAGTGTCCTGTTGATTCCAGACCCCAAGACCTTCTTTAGGCAAATTGTTGTTTTTTTTCTTTTCTTTTCTGAACTACAGGATTCCAAGAAGCAGCTGGAGAAGGCATGGAAGGACTACGAGGCCAAAATGTAAGTGACTGTGGCCAGGGTGGTTTGTCTGGGAGAGTGATGCTTCTGCTGCAGCAGGAGGCTGGATGTGGGGAAGAACCCAGGTGCCACCAGGGTGTGTCACCCGGAAGTACATGGCATCTCGCTCTCCAGAAATGTTTACGGGAGGGGGCTGGTTTATGCCCAGACCTTGAAAGGAGTCTGGGGGCTTGACCACGAGACAACCAAGGAGGAGCTATTGTGAAAGGACCCCAAGATGCTCCTCTCAGAGACCCTTCTGCTTGGTGGTGCCAACGTGGGTAGAGAGACAGAAAGGAGCATCCATTTACTGAACACCTCCAAGTGCCAGACATCCATCCTCACATTCACCCAGCCCTCTGAGGGAGATATTGGTATCCCAGTTATCAAAGGAGGAATTAGAGGTTCAGAGAGGTTAAGTTACTTGCCCAAGGCCACACAGTTCGGCAGAGGCAGACCTGGGACTCATGTTCGGTGATCCTGTTTCTGCAACACCAGGGAGTATCTGTAAGCATTTAGTTGGACACAGAGGAGGAAAGGCCATACCCAGGCCTCTTGTGTGCACCAGCCAGGTTTCTCACTAGCTACTGGGACATTATGGCTACAGAAGTGGTCCCAGGTGCCCCAGTGACCAGCTCTGCCTGCGTGGGGACTCCTCGGGCTCTGCCTTCTAAACTCTGTCCAAGTCCCGGCCCTAGCCCTCTTCCCCAGCCCAGCCGGGCCCACTGAACCTCAGGGCACTGTTTACTCTTCTTTGTGAAACGTTGGCTTCTCTTGCATTTTTGGAAAGCAATATGTGTTCATTATGCGTAACTTTGGAAAATATGGGGAAGTAGAAGAGGAAAAAATTTAAGTTATCCTTTGGAGAAGATTAGGGACCTGCAGGGGGATATCTAGTACTTTTCTCTTGTTAGAATTTTTTTCCATGGTGTGGGTAGCACTGTCATTTCATCGTTTTTAACAAGTGGAGGAGGGGGAGGTCCTGGGTGAGTCCAGTGGTTAGGACTCGTGCTTTCACTGCCATGACCCAGGTTCAATCCCTGGTTGGGGAACTAAGATCCCACAAGGAAATAAGATCCCACAAGCTGTGTGGCATGGCCAAAACAAACAAAAAATGTGGGGGGGGGGGGGGAGGAAACTACCAAAAACCCGGAAGAAGAGCCTTCATTTCTTTTCTTTCTTTTTTGGACATTCATTTTTGTTTATTTGTTTATTTAACTGTGCCAGGTTAAAGAGTTTGCAGCATACAAACTCTTGGTTGTGGCATATAGGATCTAGTTCCTTGACCAGGGATCAAATGCAGGCCCTCAAATTGGCAGTGTGGAGTCTTAGCCACTGGACCACCAGGGAAGTTTCGACTCTTCATTTCTAAGCCTAAAGTATTAACATCTATCTAGTCATTTTTCTGTGTATAAAGAACTATTTTTACAGAACCAATATCATAATTATACTGGGGGGGCGGTTTGCTTAAAAATACATCATGACCATCTTTCTACATCATTACATATTTTTATATACAATGTTACATTATTGTTATTTATTATTTTTGGCCACACTGCATCTTCATCGCTGCCCTCGGGCTTCCTTCAGTCGTGGCAGGCGGAAGCTCCTCTCTCATTGCGGTAGCTTCTCTTGTTGTGGAGCACAGACTTTAGGGTGTGCTGGCTTCGGTAGCTGTGGCCCACAGACTTAGTCGCCCTGTGGCACGTGGACTCTTCCTGGACCAGGGATCGAACCTGTGTCCTAGGCATTGGCAGGTGAATTCTTCACCACTAGACCACCAGGGAAGTCCAATAATGTCGCTTAAATGGGTGCACTGTGTCTCAACATATGCACCCCCCGCCGTGTATTTAATCTGCCCTTGTTCTGGAGGCATCCTTGGAACTACATCCTTGCTCCCACATTTCTGTAGAATCTTTCCAAGAAGTAGTTCCTGGAGCTTTCTTGTTCCTCAGGCTCCCGGCGCCACGGGGACCTCCCTGAGTCTGACGGAAGCCTGAAACGGCTCCTCCACCGGGGTCTCCAAGTGCGCCCCCGCTGTGGGTGTAGAGCTGGTGCTGGAGGGTGTGGGGCTGTGATGGGCGTGGCCGCCCGTTCTCATCAGCGGCCGGGGAGGGGTGTGAACACGCAGGCGGAAGGCCTTTCTCTTTCTGATGATGTGGGAATCACATAACCTTCGTCTTCCCGAGTTACCTTGATTAAGCCCCCAGCCTTTCAGGAAATCATCTACTACAAGGGTTCCCGACCCCCTGGGCCACGGACCAGTCCTGTTAGGAACTGGGTTGTGCAGCTGGAGATGAGTGGTAGGCAAGAGAGTGAAACTTCACCTCTATTTACAGCTGTTCCCCATCGTTCATTTTGCCACCCGAGCTCTGCCTCCTATCAGATCAGCGGCGTCATTAGGTTCTCATGGGAGGGCAAACCCTAACCCTAAAATCAAGGCAGAACATCCTGAGATTGCCACAGAACAGAAATAGAGTGCACAATAAAGGCAATGGACTTGAACCATCCCCAAACCATCGCCACCCCTGGTCCGTGGAAAAATTGTCTCCCCCAAAACCTGTCCCTGGTGCCAAAAACACTGGGGACCTCCCATCTACTAAATAGAATAAGCCCTACGCAGTGCTGACCTCCCCAAGCAGCTGGGCCTTTACCAGACTGATATATTGATCTTGCCTGTGAGGTTCCATTTAAAGAAAAGCCTGTGGAACGACGGGGAAAGTGGTTTGGCTGAGGTTATGCAGTGAGTTATCAACAGGGCCTAGGCTAGACCCCGGGATTTCTGAGTCTGGTGCTCTTCCTGTTACTCCACGTAGCCTCCTGTCTCCTCGTGTTACGTAGGTTGAGCCATTATGTCCGGGCACAGGTGACTGTGTGCATTCCTTTTATGCGCGCTCCAGGTGTAGCTAGATATTAGCAAGCCAGAAGTTGCTGTGTAATTGCACTTCATTCTTACCAAACCAGTCTGGGCAGCAGCAGCAAGGACCCAGGGCCCTGATAACATCTGCTGATCACCACCAGGTTCCCACACACTGGTTGTTCCTGTAGGAGGGTCCCCTCCCCACCTGGGGCTGCTAAGAAAGGCATCCCAGGCCCTGGGCAGCGGACACAGTTACCTAGGCTATTTCATTTTCAGGGCTGTTTCCTCATCTGAAAAATGGAGCCAACATTACTCTCCAGGGTTGATGTGGAGATGAAACAGACAGTACACAGACAGCCCCTGGCGCTGCAGTTCAGCACGTTCTTATTTGCCCTCTTGCTGAGCCAGAGCGGGGGCCAGAATAACACCACGGGGTAGAGAGGCAGAAGCCCAGACCTCTGCTCCTAGCATTTCCCCCACCAGCCTGGGATCTTGAGCCATTACCTCCCTTCTCTGGGTCTCAGCTTCACCTTCTGTAAAATATTTCTGACTGTGATCTATCAGAAGAGACAGTGTGACTGTCACCAGCTGGGGCAGACCAGCCAGGGAAGGAGGGATGGGATGAATCTGAGCCACAGTGTTGGCTGCCAGGACCCTCCCTAAGGCTCTGACATCAGGCAGACTTGGGTTCAACTCTAGTTCTTAGTGGCTGTGTGGCTTGGACAAGTCACTTATCATTTCAGCCTCAGGCTCCTTGTCTATAAAATAAAAGTCATGAGTCCTGCCTCACGGGGTTGTTGCTTTAGTGTGTGATGGGCCTAGCAGAGCACACAGCACAAAATTATCGCTTAAAAATAATTATTAAGGGACTTCCCTGGGGGCCCAGTGGCTAAGACTCCATGCTTCCAGTGCATGGGGCTTGGGTTCCATCCCTGGTCAGGGAACTAGACCTCACATTCCACAACTAGAGATTCCACATGCTTCAACTGAGACCCAGTGCAGCCAAATAAATCTTTTTCAAAATAAATATTAATAACAGCAGCTAATAATACTTCCTTAAGAGCTTCCTTTGTGCTAACTGCTATGATAAGCTCTTTACATCAGTTATCAGTTTTGATTGTTCTTGGAAGGGAAAGGGGCTGTCATCCCCAATTTCTAGGTTGAGTAGTGAGTGGAAAAAAATACCACCACAATCCCTGCCTTAGTGGATCCCACTGGTTTGTTAGGAAGAAGAAAGACCCAAAAGAATGAAAATACAAAGCAAAAGTGCTCTAGTGATGGTATCAGCACAGAGGCGGCAGAAGAGGCAAGTGGTTTTGTTTAGGGGGAGAGAAGGGTGATTGGAAAAGGCATCGCCGGAGAGGTGGTTCAGGGGGCCAGGTTGGCAGGTGGACGGTTCCTTTTAGACAGTGGCTGGGCTCCCCTTCTCCAGTTGTCTGTGTCTTCTGAGTAACTAGCATTTCAGCACTTTTCACTATTTTATTTTACTCCTGCTGCAACTCCATTCAAAGGAAATAAAAAATATTCTTAAGGTTTGAAATGTTTAAGAAACACTGGTGATCCTTTGAGGACAGGGAGGGAATGGAATTTGTTATTTTCTGGGTGGAGGTGTATGTGTTGCAATAAAAGCTCTCCCAGCTATTAGTGTGAGGTGATTCGGGTCATTTTGGGTGACTATATCAGACTTTATAGGGAAATCTCTATAATTACCATAGCTGAGGCTGAAGGACAAAGCTATGATTAATCACAAGGCTCTGTATCATACTTAACCGCTTATCTTCATTCTGAACTAAATAGCTTCTATCCTTTAATCTCCATTAGACCCAGCATTAAAAAAAAAAAACAACTTACTGGAAGTGAAAGTCACTCAGTCATGTCCGATTCTTTGCAACCCTATGGACTATACAGTCCATGGAATTCTCCAGGTCAGAATACTGGAGTGGGTAGCCTTTCCCTTCGTCCGGGGATCTTCCCAACCCAGAAATAGAACCCCAGGTCTCCCACACTGCAGGCAGGTTCTTTATGAGCTGAGCCACAAGGGAAGCCCAAGAATACTGGAGTAGGTAGCCTATCCCTTCTCCAGCGGATCTTCCCGACCCAGAATTCGAACCGTGATCTCCTGTGTTGTAGGCAGATTCTTTACCAACTGAGCTATCAGGGAAGCTCTAAATAGGAAGTGAGTGAAGTGAGCGAGTGAAAGTTGCTCAGTCATGTCCGACTGTTTGTGACCCCATAGACTATACAGTTCATGGAATTCTCCAGGCCAGAATACTGGAGTGGGTAGCCTTTCCCTTCTCCAGGGGATCTTCCCAACCCAGGGATTGAACCCAGGTCTCTCGCACTGCAGGTGGATTCTTTACCAGCTGAGCTATCAGGGAAGCCCACCATACACTAAAAAAAAAGTATCTAAAGGAATCACCAGGTTATTACTCTAATCGTCAATGTCAATAGCAGCATCATAGTCCTGCCATTTATTGAGGGCCTTACCACACACCAGGGACTGTACTAAATGTTTCCAATGCGTTAGATCATTGGAGACCTAGGCAGTATTCGTCTTATTTTTGGAGATGGGGAAGGTGAGGTTTAGAAAGATGCATAAAGGTTAAATAAGCAAGGGAGCTACCATAAATCCAAAATCCACATTTCTAGCCACTGTACTGGGCTTCCCTCGTGGCTCAGCTGGTAAAGAATCCGCCTGCAATGCAGGACACCTGGGTTCGACCCCCGGGTTGGGAAGATCCCCTGGAGAAGGGAAAGGCTCCCCACTGCAGTGTTCTGGCCTGGAGAATTCCAGGGACTGTAGAGTCCATGGGGTCACAAAGAGTCGGACACGATGCTTTACTGCACTGTGGCTTCCTTTTTGTCCGTTTACTCTGGAGCAGGCTTTCCATGTCAGTGCATTCCCCATCTTTTTTTAACGGCTGCATAATATCTCTATATGTGGCCATAGCATAATTTATTTGCCCACTTCCCATTGATAGACATGTAGCTTATTTTTTCATTTTCCCTGTTTACAGACATGGTAACAGTGAAGGCAGGAGCCCCCCTTGCCCTCTCCCAGTTGTTCTGCCCCCACAGTCCCCTGTCCTGCTTCATGAGCCGCGAGGCTCATTATTGCTCAGGCCTGGCCATCGCCTCTCTCTCTGCCACTCAACTTCAGATCCCAAAAAAAGCATCTGCCCTGATGCTTTAGCGAAATGAAGAATCACCACTTCAAAGAAAATTAAAATCAAACCCACCAAAAACCCTGCAAAAGTCTGCTCTTAGAGCAGTGGCTTTCACCCAGGGGTGATTTTGCGCCCCCACCCTATCCCCCAGGAGACATTTCTGGTTGTCACAACAAAGGAGATGCTGGTGGCATCTAGTGCGCAGGGGTCCAGGACACTGCTAAACAGCCTGTATGCACAGAATGGCCCCCACATCCAAGAAGTATCCGGTTAAAATGTCTGTAGTTCAAAGGTTGAGAAACTGCTCTTCAGGTCTCCAGAGACAGATTGTGCAAATAAGCACCATTCCAGAGGTCTGAGGTCAGTAAAGCCTAGAACTAAAGACTGAGAACTCAGTCTAGGCCATTGCTTCCTCCCCTTATAGATGGAAGAACTGCAGCCTAAAGAGGCCTATACCAGCTGCCGTGTCTTCTCTGTTGTCTTTTGCATCCTTTATCTCATCTGGGTACAGATAAACAGCCCCATTTTCCAGATGTGGAGACTGAGGCTTAGAGAGGGGAAGTAATGCAGATGTAAGGTTGTCCCATGTCTGTCTTCTTTGACACCCCCTTGGAAGCAAAACTGTTAGGCAGGTTGTCTCCTTCACACAGGCTCATGGGTCCAACCCCAAGTGTGGAAATACTCTCCTGGTTGGGAGTGGGTGGTCTAATGGGTGTGGCATTTCCAGGAAACTATTTGCCCACAGTTCCACCCAACCCCAAACAGGGGAAACCACCAACCCTGAGAACAGTAGGGGAAGGCCCAGCTTACTCTCAGATACAGGGTAGGAAGTGCTTTCTTTCTTGACCTACAAAAGAAAAGAATCAAGGTTTTCTAAGCTCTAAGTGGAAGCTCTTGGCTCAGAAGAATGAAGGCACCTTGTGGTGCCTTCTAACACCCCTGGTCCTAAATCCCTTCCAGCAAACTCTAATCCCAATCCCACCTGGTCCATGGGAACCCATCCCCTCCCTGCATTAGAAACCTTTAACTCCTTCCTATTGCTCTTGGGACAAAGACCAAGAACCTCAGCATGGTCTGAATCCGGCCCTGCAGTCTGGCACCTGGAAGCACCTCCCTCCTTCCCTGCGGTGACCCCGTCTCTCCTGCCTCCAGGCTGTCACATGGTCTGATCCTCCCACCCAGCCCTGGCTTCCTTAGACTTCAGATCTCAGCTCCAGGATCGCTTCCTGAGCAGCCAGATGAGGTCGGATGCCCATTTCACTCTCCCCTCACTCACTGCAAGGCTCTGATTTGATCCATGTCTGTCCCGTCTACCAGCCTGTAGATTCTCTGAACCCACCTTGTTGACCACTGTACCCCAACAGCTGGCACAAAGGAGGGTTCCCCTCATCCTCGTGTGCCCGTGCAGAGAGCAGCATGTAGGGATGGTGGGACATGCAGGGGCTTAGGGAGAGTTGTTCAGGCCTCTCTTTCCTTGGGGTCTAGGGCCAGGCTGGAGAAGGAGAGGGACCGGGCCAGGGTGATAGGAGGGAGTACCGGGGAGGTGGCCCAGGACACACAGAGAGAGCGACGTGTCTTCCAGTTGCACATGTGTGAGGTAAGGGGGGCCCCAGGGTGAGGCGGGCCCCAGGGTGAGGGTGGGGTAGGATGTGTCTTCCAGTCTACATCCCTGAACCCTTGGGGCCAGTCACAGTCTTAGCCCAGGTCCTTGCCAGATGGCCCTTGAGATGTCACCCAGGTTCAGTCTTGGCCAGAAAGATTAGCCCGGGATGAAGACAGCAGCCTCTTGTCCCCAGGATTCCGTCTTGCTCACGTCACACACTTTTCCCTGCCCTCTCCCCAGTATCTGCTGAAAGCCGGGGAGAGCCAGATGAAGCAAGGTCCTGATTTCCTGCAGAGCCTCATCAAATTCTTCCACGCTCAGCACAAGTAGGTTCCCCCCGTGTCCCACCCATAGCCCCACAGTCTCTTGCTCCTTAACTCTTCAGGCAACCCAGAACAGGGTCATCCCCAGTGTCTGGGAGACCTTCGAAGTTTCTATGTGTGAATATATATCATTGGTAACGCTTTTTGCAGCTGCTCTTTATTGATTGTTCACCAAGTATCAGCCACTAAGTACTTGCCAACCCCCTGTGAGCAGCTACTGATATTATTCCCATTTTACAGATGTGAAAACTGAGGCTCAGATTTACTAAGATCACATAGCTAGAAAACGGGATCTGGACCATCACACTGTACTACCCACCAGGTGCCCTGGGATCTTTAGAGCACCTTTTCTCATACATAATCTCTCATTTTCGTCTCTCTCTCTGGTCCCATGCTTGGCCTCAAACTCAGCTTTTTCCAAGATGGCTTGAAGGCAGCTCAGAGCCTGTCTCCCTTCATCGAGAAGCTGGCAGTCTCGGTACACACAGTAAGTCGGGCTTCACCCCCAAGCGTGTGGTTGAGCCCCCTGTCCTCCTGGGAAAATCTGTGGCTGTGGAAGAGCTGGCTCCTACCGAGAGAGTGAGGCTGCTGCCCTGCTGCTCTGGGCATGAGCTCCGTGCCTGGCACAACTGCCAGCTGATAACCGGGTCCTGCCCTTCATCCCATAGCTGCGTCAAGCCCAGGAGGAGGAGCTACAGAAGCTGACCCAGCTCCGGGACTCCCTCCGAGGGACGCTGCAGCTCGAGAGCAGAGAGGTCAGCCCCCAAATCATCCCCGAACAAGTGCCCACCCCTTCCCAGGCCCACCCTGGAGAGAGGGAGAGAAAGGAAGACCCCGCAGGGTCCCCTTGAAAAGGTCTCCCTGAGCGAGAACCCTGCAGAACGGGGCTCTTTGCCCCACATGCCCTGAGGTCTCCTTCACGTGTCCAAGCAACAGGAGAGTCTGAGCCGGAAGAACTCGGGAGGTGGCTACAGCATCCACCAGCACCAAGGCAACAAGCAGTTTGGGACAGAGAAGGTTGGCTTTTTGTACAAGAAAAGTGATGGGTAAGTGACTCAGAGAGCTCAAGTAGCTTGCCCGAAGCCACACAGACAGTAAATGATAGGGTTGAGGGAGGTGCCTGAAGGGCTTGTTCCTATTATTTATTGAGGGTTCCAGGGCTCTCCATGCTGCAGTGCAAAATCATCAGAATCCTGGGCTCATGAACTTCTGCTGAACGTTGCAGTTCTTAATGTAAAGAAGAATAGCAGCGCCAAATACTTTTTGGGCAGTCTCCATGGCCTCACTTTTAACCGTTGTAATATACTAAATATGCCTGGACACGAAAATGTGGGCTGTGCCTTGTTCCCTTGTGTGAAAAACAAAAATCAGGCTGTAAATGCAAAAGCCTGCATGGGATCCATTCATTATTTTTATTTTTATTTTTATTTTTTTTTTTACTAACTAATCAGTTTTTATCAGAGAAAAATAACTTGGTTAAACCAGTTAATATTTACCTCTTATAGGAAAAGTGTTAAGTAGCTTTGACTATGGATTTGCTCATTTTATTTCGCAAGCTGAGTTGCTTCAGTCGTGTCCAACTCTTTGCAATCCTGTGGACTGTAGCCCGCCTGGCTCCTCTGTCCATGGACTTCTCCAGACCAGAATACAGGAGTGGGTAGCCATGCTCCCCTGCAGGGGATCTTCCCTACCCAGGGATTGAACCCGCGTCTCTTATATCTCCTGTATTGGCAGGCGGGTTCTTTAACATTAGTGCCACCTGGAAAGTCCATCTTATTTTGGGAGTCTCAGTGTTTATCTTGCTTTGTCTTTAATCATAATTCATCTCTTGTGGTCAAGAGCCTATTCCTTCTCTCAGACTAGGAGCTCCCTAAGGTTGCAAGCTGTGTCTCTTCCATCAGACTGGAAGCTCTCAGAGGACCAAGATCGCATGGTCCCCTTTAGAATAAAGATTCTCAGAGAGTGGGGCTGTTTCCCCTCTCTGACTGGGAGCTTTCTAAGGGCAGGGCTGTGCCTCCTTCATCAGAAGGGAGCCAGGGAGTGAGGAGTATAGGGGTCAGAGTCAGGGGACAGAAAAGGTAAAGAAGTGGGACTGGAGGTCATACAGGTGGGGTCGGAGACCTGGTCCAGGACCCTGTTCACTGACATGTTCACACCTAATGTGAGCCCTGGGTGATGGTCTCTATCCCTCTGGGCCCTAGAATTCGAAGAGTCTGGCAGAAAAGGAAGTGTGGAGTCAAGTATGGCTGCCTGACCATCTCACACAGCACGGTGAGGCCTGGAGGATGGGGGTCTCAGGGCATGATGGGTCCTCTCCTCCTGATGTTCAGAACAGACAGGTGGCAAGTCCTCCCTCTAAGATGCAAACCTGGATCCAGGGAGCTGGAGACCCCCTGCAGGAGGAAGGATGGGCTCCAAAGCCCCCAAGCTGGTCTTGTTCCATCCTCCACATCCTTGAGGTGCTGGGAGAGGGGAGACATTAACTGGAACACGATTATTATGTCCATTTAACAGATTGGGAAACTGAGGCCTAAGAGTCTGGGAGGCCCAGACGGTAACTGTACATCCTCCATCCGCAACTTCCCACAGATAAACCGGCCCCCAGTGAAGCTGACCCTGCTAACATGCCAAGTAAGGCCAAACCCCGAGGAGAAAAAGTGCTTCGACCTGGTGACCCGTGAGTAGTCCCTGCCCCCTACACCTCAACTGGCCAAGGCTTCTCTAAGAGACCAGTCAGTCCTGGGAGGCTCCAATTAGGGGTCTGTGTCCAATTCCACAAGTGAAAGTGAAAGTTGCTCAGTTGTGTCTGACTCTTTGTGACCCTAGAATTCTCCAGACCAGAATACTAGAGTGGTTACTCTTGCCCTTCTCTAGGGGATCTTACCAACCCAGGGATCGAACCCAGGTCTCCCGCATTGCAGACAGATTCTTTACGCCACCAGGGAAGTCCAAGAATACTGGAGTGGGGCTAGCCTATCCCTTTTCCAGGGGATCTTCCGGACCCAGGAATCGAACCAGGGTCTCCTGCACTGCAGGTGGATTCTTTACCGCTGAGCTTCTGGGGAAGCCCCAAGTGTTTATCAAATAGCCTACTACAGGCATACAACTCTTTAAGCCCTGGACAGGCTATTTAAAGGTTTCACCCTACATCACATTAAAGGTTAAAATGCACCCACATGCATGCATGCGTGCTTAGGCACTAAATTGTTTTCTGACCGCATGGACTGTAGCCCACCAGGCTCCTCTGTCCGTGGGATTTCCTAGACAAGAATACTGGAGTGGGTTGTCATTTCCTTCTCCAGGGAATCTTCCCCACCCAGGGATCGAACCCTCATCTCCTGCATTGGCAGGCAGTTCTTTACCACTGAGCCATCAACGAAGCCCAGAATATATCCATACACCACTCTGAATATGATTATTTCTGTAAAACATATTTAAATGGATTTGGGTAATTTGGCTTTCAAAATTAATATTACTTAAAAATGTTCCATTTTCATCGTTAGGAGTCTTTGGTGACAGGCATCTCACGGGGGCTTGCACAGGCTGAGAAAGCCCTAGATCTGGTCCTTGGGGAGCTCTACCTGGCCAGGTGTAATGTAGAGACCCAGGACTGCAAGGGGATGGGGAGTGTCCAGAAGAGAGGTGCAGATAGGGCCCCCTCAGAGATTAGAGGACAGAAGTCCTGCCCTGCCTGGGGGGATCAGGAAAGGCTGCTGGGAGAAGAGAGCGCTAGAGTCTGACCTTGAAGAACCCAGAATGTCAAGTCTAGGGAAGGACATTTCAGGAAACAGGACCAGGTGTGGTGAAAGGCATGGAAACAGGAGGGTGGACCCACCAGTTTAGCCAGGGTGCAGGGTTCACACAGGAGCAGTGGGAGATGAAGACTGGGAGTTTCTCTTTTTTAATTTATTTATTGTAATTATTTGGCTGTGCCAGATCTTAGTTGCGGCATATGGGATCTAGTTCCCTGACCAGGGCTCGAATCTGGGCTTCCTGCTTTGGGAGCATGGATTCTTAGCCATTGGGGTCACCAGGGAAGTCCCTGGGAATACCTCTTAAAGATTTGGACCTTCTTTCCTGGAAGGAGGGAGCCATAGGAGGCCTCGGAGCAGTGAAATAGCGTGATTAGGGCAGAACCTGGGGCCCAGCCATCTGGCAGCTGGTGCAGGCTAGGGGGTGGGGTGGGGGACAGGCCAGGAAGACCAGAAGGGAGGCTGTGGACCTGGGGCTGAGTGGGAAGGTGGTTGTAGGTTCAGAGGATACTCTGCTTGTGGGCCGAGGGGGGGTCTTGTGCCCTGGGAAACGGCGCCTGCCCCTGGAAGCGGGTTCACACAGAGGGGCCTTCTTGGAATTGGACTTTGAAGGGGATGCTGAGAAACTGCCCCCTCTGCTGGCCACTGTCATCACCCTCCCTTGGTAGCCTAACCCAGCCTGGCCCCATGGGGACAAGAGCTCCCTCTGGACCCAGCACTTGGGATGAGACCCTCCTGGGCCCAGGGAGGTAAGTAAGGCCAGCAGGATCCCTGTGGCCCAGACAACCTCTCCTCTCCCCGCAGACAACAGGACGTACCACTTCCAGGCGGAGGACGAACATGAGTGTGAGGCGTGAGTGCCCTCCATGGCCAGCCTCGGGGTGGGGGTGAGGGAGGCAGCCTCCAGCCCTGATGCAGAAGCCCCCCATCACCGGCGGCGTCATCCCCACGCTGTGGCCCGCCCGGCTCTGCAGGTGGGTGTCTGTGCTGCAGAACAGCAAGGACGAAGCCTTGAGCAGTGCCTTCCTTGGGGAGCCTGGCAGCGGCTCGGGGCCCTGGGGAGCCGCCGGGCTGGACGGGGAGCCCCAGGACCTGACGAAACTGCTCATCGCCGAGGTCAAGAGCAGGCCCGGGAATGGCCAGTGCTGCGACTGCGGGGCTGCAGGTGCGGCTGGGTGACTGCGGGGCTGCAGGTGCCGCTGGGCGAGGAGAAGCGGGTGGAAGCAGAGGGGCGGGGCCCACGCCTCTAAGGCACGAGTGGCTCTATTTTGCAGACCCCACTTGGCTCAGCACCAACCTGGGCGTGCTCACCTGCATCCAGTGCTCGGGCGTCCACCGTGAGCTGGGCGTGCGCTTCTCACGCATGCAGTCCCTTACCTTGGACCTGCTGGGCCCCTCGGAGTTGTTGGTAAGGGCGGGGCGGGGCCAGATGGGGTTTGGGGCGTGGCCTGGTTAGAGGGCGGGGCTTGGGCCGGTTGGCTCAGCTCCGCTGGAGCTTGTGGGGTTGGCTGAGGCCCGCCGATTTGGGGCCAGGACCCAGACAAGCACGAAAGAGGATGGTCAGGAGCGGGGCCTGGACCAGGAGGGAGGCTGAGGGGCGGGACCTCTGGAGGCTCAGTCCTCCAGGGGTGGGTGCTGTCCTAAGCTCCAGGTCTCAATTCCATCACTTTCCCCGCGAACCCAGCTGGCCCTGAACATCGGAAACACTCGCTTCAATGAGGTCATGGAGGCCCAGCTGCCCTCGCACGGCAGCCCTAAACCCTCAGCGGAGAGTGACATGTAAGGAGATTCTCAGATGGGGGCGGATGCCGGCCGGAGAAATTCTACTTCCCCAGAGCCCAGGGAGAAGCCTGGGGAAAGAGAGGAGCCTCCAGTCTGGAAGGGTCCAGGACATGCGGGATGGTCTCAAGGGTCAGCTGGGTGGAAACAGTCCTTGCTCTGACATCCTGCGGTTATTTTTGGCAGGAGCACCCGCAGGGACTATATTGTGGCCAAGTATGTGGAACACAGGTTTGCCCGGAGGTCCACCCCCGAGCCTCAGAGACTCTGGACAGCCATTTGCAACCGGGATCTCCTGTCTGTGCTGGAGGCCTTTGTTAATGGGCAGGACTTTGGACAGCCACTGCCAGGGCCCGAGGGGCAGGTGAGAACCTTCTCTAAGGACCATTTTAGCACACCCTGTCCTCCTCCAGGACTGGCTATTACTCCCTGCTGTCCCCACCTATGTGTGTGTATGTGTGTGTATGTATGTGTTAATCATTCAGTTGTGTCCGACTCTGCAACCCCATAGACTCAAGCCCACCAGGCTTCTCTGTCCATGGAATTGTCTAGGCCAGAATACTGGAGTGGGCTGCCATTCCCTTCTCCAGGGGATCTTTCCAACCCAGGGATCAAACCCAGCTCTCCTGCTTTGGCAGGTGGCTTCTTTGCCATCTGAGCCACCAGAGAAGCCCGTGCCCCACCTCTGACATCTGCTCAAACCCTGCCCATCAGAGGGGTAAATGGGAGAGAGCACAGCTTCAGTCAGGCAACCTTGAGGCCAGATCCTGGCTCTGTCTTTTCCTAGCTGTGTGCTCCTGAGCAGGTTACTTAACTTCTCTAAGTCTCTTTTTCCCCTCATCTGTAAAAAGGTTAATGATAGCACCCACAGGGTTGAGGTGAGAATTAAGTCATGTATGAAAGGGCCTGGTGCATAATATATGTGCAATAAATGATAGAATCTTTTCTTTCTTTTTTTTTTTTTTGGAAAAGCCTTAGAAATGGGTAGGGGTGGTGAGATCAGAGAAGGGGAAGGCCATCGCATTGGTGACTCTAGTAACAAATATCACGTGAGCTGGGAAGGAAAGGATAACACAGACTTTTGAAAGATTAAATGGACACTGATTGGGCATCAGAAATTGGGTGCCTTGTCTTTGAGCCTTCTGCCTGATATCTTGGTGGAGCTGTTCAGGGGCCAGAGTGGGTGCAGCACTTTCTTAGGGTAAGAATTTGGAGCAACTTCCGTGCAAATGATAGCCGAAAGCTCAAGGTTATTTGCCGTCTTGGGGGTCATGAGAGGGATGAGCAGAGAGAGGAGTGCAGGGCCAAGAACCAAGTTTGGGAAACACCTTCTCCTGGGGGAGGAGGAGGTAGAACCGCTGAAGGAAGGAGTGAAGGAATGGCCTTGCACCCCACTCTGGAACCTGAGGTTTCCCCATTCAGTCTCCTCTCACCAGGGTTCTGGCACTCTCATATCTGGAGGTGTCAGGGGGCAGCAAGGGTTCAAGAGGGTAATGTTGCGGGGGCAGGTGAACCGGGGGAAACTCAGAGGTGTGGACGTGTATTCAGGCACCTGGAGAGCTCGCCCTGCACCTGGCTGTCAGAGTTGCCAACCAGGCCTCCCTGCCCCTGGTGGATTTCATCATCCAAAATGGGTGAGAACCTTCCTGCTTGCCTGCCCACCTCCTCATGCTCCCCTTTCCTTTCTCTTTTCCCCATCTCCTCCCTCCCTTGCTCTCCCTCTTTTGCCTCTGACGCTGACCCCCTCACCTATCTGTTCCCTTCCTACCTCCCTGCCTCCCTGACCCCCCAACACCCGCAGTGGTCACCTGGATGCCAAGGCTGCTGATGGGAACAGCGCCCTCCACTGCGCTGCTCTCTACAACCAGCTCGACTGCCTCAAGCTGCTGCTGAAAGGGAGAGCCTCAGTGGCCACAGGTGGGGCTCCAACAACTCCTCCATCAACCCCCCATTCCTGACTGCCCCTCGTGGGGGACTTCCTGCCTTATTCCCAGACACAGAGCACTTACAGAGTCCAAGCACTGCAAATGGACTTTGCAGATAGACTTGGGTTCTAATCCTGGCTTGCTTCTGACCACCTTTGTGATGTTGGAGTTTGTCTGTTCATCTCTTGAACCTTAGCTTCTTCATCTGTAAAATGGGAATGAAATCACTGACTTAGTAGATGTGCTAAAAGGATAAAATAAAATGTTTCTGAAAGTACCTAGTCAAATAAACATTAACTAAATCTGAATAATAGTGCTTGTAATAGTTACTGTTTAATGTGTTTACTGTTTAATGTGTACCTGATAATGTGCCAGGGTTTTTCTATGTCCGTTAACTAATTTAATCCTTACAACAACCTCATCAGTAGTTGGTATCATACTCATTTTATAGATGAGACAGTTAAGGCCCAGAGAGGTTAAGTCACTTCTCCAAGGTCACACAGCCATGAGGTAGCAGAGCCAGGATTAAAACCTAGACAATTTTGATTCTAAGACTCATCTTAACCTCTATGCTATAATGCCTCTTTAACCCTAACCATGACCGCTGCCTTTATCCCTCCCAGTGAATGACGCAGGAGAGACGGCTCTGGACATAGCCAGGAAGAAGCAGCACAAGGAGTGTGAGAACCTGGTGAGATCTAGGGAAGGAGAGGGAGCCCCTGAGCCCTCCTCTCTCTCCACCGAGCCCACGGCCTTCTGAACTACAAAGGCTTTGTGTTTGGCAGCTGGAGCAGGCCCAGGCTGGGACCCTCACCTTCCCCTTGCACTTGGACTACCCCTGGGGAATTTCCACAGAGCCTGGCTCTGACAGTGAGGAGGATGAGGAAGAGAAGGTGCGTCCCAGCCTCTCGGGTCTCCAGACAGCCCAAGGGAAGAGTCAGATGGGCCCTGATGTGAGGAGGGGCAGGGCTGAGTGTGGGGAACCAAGGCCATCTTCCCTATCACAATTTTTCCCCAGCAGCGCTGTGCACTGAAGCCCCCAGCCCAGGCCCGCTGGACCAGTGGGAGGCTGGACATCAGCAACAAGACCTATGAGACCATCACCAGCCTGGGACCAGCTGCCCCTAAGAGCCAGAGTGAGGATTGCCCCCCACCTTTGCCGGTCAAAAACCCTTCTCGGACCATGGCCCATGGGCGTGTGGGACATGCCAGTGGAGGTATGGTTGGTTGCCCAGAAAAAATGCTCTCATGCCATTCATTGAGGGCCTGCTATGTACTGGGGGACTGAGCTAAGAGTGCTATGTTAGTCCATGTTATCCTCACCATCACCTGGCAGGTAGGGGTTATCATCTCCCCCTTACAGGTAAAGGCAGGGAGATGTTAAGTAACATGCCCAAGATCCCACAGCTAAGCCCTGATGTGGGCTTCAAACCCAGGTATGTCTTATTCCAGATTCTTCAGTGCTTCACTTAAAAGAGAGGGAAGAATGTTTTGAGCATCCACTGTATCTCAAGTCCCTTGGGGTCTACTGAGACACAGTCTAGAGAGGGAGATAAAAACTGGAAGCTAGCTCATTATAATCTAAGGCATAGTGTGACGTAGAACATAAATCCCGAAAGGAAGGAAGCAAGCTTTGCTGACTATTTCTCCAGCACCTAGCACAGTGCCTGGCTGTTGTCAAGAACTGTTGGTTGAATGAATGAATAAGCTTGTTTTGGGAACTCAGGAGAGGAAGGGAGCCGATCCTGTTGGGATTGGTGCGAGGGTTAGGCAGGCTTCCTGGAAGGGGAAGCATCAGAGCTGCGCCTGAAGGATGAGCAGGAGAGTCCAGATTGAGGAGAGGGTGTGAGCAGAAGCAAAACTGAACAGCGTGAGCCATGACACTGAAGCATGATGGGGAAGAGTTAAGTGCTGGAGAGGTGGCGGGTGGGGTTTGGGAATTGGGAGAGAACTGTGATAGATCCCCAGGGTCAAAAGTTCCTTGTGTAAGTGATGAAGACAGGCTTTATCACTTCTGATTTCAGATCGTTCTGAAATTCCCAGCCTGAGCTCAGAGTCCCTTGGGGCCTCTGAGAACCTGAGCAGCCCAGCCTCCTCCTCCTCCAGCCTCACAAGCCCCGTGGAACCTGGGGGTCCCAACGAAACCCTACCCAGCTCTGAAGAGGGCCCCTGCGAGCCCCCAGGCCCTTCCCGCCCCAGCCTGACATCTGGAACCTCTCCTGCAGAGATGTATCCCCCGGTCAGGTTCAGGTTGGTGAAAGCCCGGCTATGCAATGTAGCCAAGTCTCCAGACCTCCCTGAGCCTTCATTTACTTCCCCACCTGTAAAGGGTGCCTGCCTAAAGCCTGAGATGCCTCCCAGCTCTGAGGCCCATGAACAATGTGGAAACGCTAGACCTTAAGTGGAGGGTGGCTGGATCTCTTCCCCCTTCACACATCTGCTCCCGAGTCTGGGGCTCAGGCTGGAAGAGCGAAGGCCTCGTCCTTCCTGTGTACTTGTTCTGGGGGCTCACAGTGGGGTCTTCACTCTGTCCCCACCTCCAACCCAGGATCCAGTCTTCCCTTCCTTGCAGACCCTTCAGTTTGGAGTTTGGGGAATAGACATGGGGAAATTTCCAGTGTGGAGGTCAGTTCCAGGCCTCTGAGGCCTGTGATGGACTTGGCCTGGGGCCTCATGGACTGTCTACCCAGCCATCCCAAGCCCCCAGCCTCGCTCTCTCCCTGAGCCTTTCCCCCCAACTCCAAGGGGCTCTCTGGGCACGGGGGTCACGTTAGTCTTTCCCTGTCTTCCAGCTCCGAGAGCACGCGCTCCTATCGGCGGGGGGGCGGAGCCTGGAAGAGTGTCCCTCAGCCCGGCAGCCTGTACCCAGAAGGAACGTGAGGGTAGGACATGTGATTTGCAGGATGGTGACAGGGTGCCTGGGCTTCCCAAGTGATGAAGTGCCAAAGAATTCATCTGCCAATGCAGGAGATGTGGGTTCTATCCCTGGGTTGGGTAGATTCCCTGGAGTAGGAAATGGCAACCCACTCCAGTATTCTTGCCTGGAGAATCCCATGGACAGAGGAGCCTGGTGGGCTTACAGTCCATGGGGTTGCAGAGAGTTGGACATGACTGAGCAGGCACGCATGCACAACAGGGTGCCTGGGAGGCAGAGTTGGCCAAGGGTGAGTGTAGTCGGGGGGGGGAGATCTCTCTCCAGCATCGGGGGCAGCCTTTGTTTGGCCAGTCCCTGTCCTCGTGCTCCTCCTCCCCTGCTGCAGCCCTTGATGGGTGAAGCTGGGGAGAGCGGAGGCCTTGAGAGACGGCAGAGGTGGCGAAGCCCAAGTTCTAGCTGCTCCCCAGGGGAGGATAAGCAAAGCAGTGTCAGCCAGCCTGATGGCTGAGAAGAGGCACTGCTTCCCTGCAGATAAGGTAGGATTAGGGTGGCAGATTAGGATTAGGGTAGGATTATGGTACCAGCCCTTGGTTTGCCAGACTCTCCCCTTGTACAGGAGTCTCCTGGAATCTGCTGAAACTTCTAGGCATTCAAGGATGTGCTATCATCCTCTTGTAAGCTGTCATCCCTAATCCAGCTTCTCCCTGCTGAATCACAGAGTCTCGAACAATCACACATCTTTAGATGAGGAGCCTGGGGGTGGGCAGAGGACAGAGGCAAGCATGCCAAGAAGGAAGCCATCTCTGTTCCTAGTTCCCCTGGGGATTCGCCAGGGATGGCATCAGTTGTATGTTTTGAGAGTAATGGATGGGAGGAACTGGGGGTCTCTGAGGAATCATCATCCTCAGTCCACCAAAGGCAGGCACCAGTCACGAATGTGTGTCTATGGCCACCATCGTCCATTACCCGCTTGATGCCCGTTGTTGAGATGTGAGAATAAGGACCTGGGCTTTGGTGTGTGGAGGCCTTGGAGAAGTGGTGTTTCATTTCTTCAAGCCTCAGTTTTGTTCTCTAAAATCAGATATTTCATTCACAATAATTTCATTTACCTACAACAGAACTGTTTGAGTGAGATAAACAGCTGGGATATAATAAGTGCTTGTGTGCGTGCCAAGTCACTTCAGTCGTGTCTGACTCTTTGTCACCCTATGGACTGTAGCCTGCCAGGCTCCTCTGTCTGTGGGATTCTCCAGGCAAGAGTACTGGACTGGGTTGCCCTTCCCAGTGCTTCAGTTCAGTTCAGTCACTCAGTCGTGTCCAACTCTTTGCGACCCCATGAATCGCAGCACGCCAGGCCTCCCTGTCCATCACCAACTCCCAGAGTTCACTCAGACTCATGTCCATCGAGTCAGTGATGCCATCCAGCCATCTCATCCTTTGTCGTCCCCTTCTCCTCCTGCCCCCAATCCCTCCAAGTGTCAGAGTCTTTTCCAATGAGTCAACTCTTCGCATGAGGTGGCCAAAGTACTGGAGTTTCAGCTTTAGCATCATTCCTTCCAAAGAAATCCCAGGGCTGATCTCCTTTAGAATGGACTGGTTGGATCTCCTTGCAGTCCAAGGGACTCTCAAGAGTCTTCTCCAACACCACAGTTCAAAAGAATCAATTCTTTGGCGCTCAGCCTTCTTCACAGTCCAACTCTCATATCCATACATGACCACAGGAAAAACCATAGCCTTGACTAGACAGACCTTAGTTGGCAAAGTAATGTCTCTGCTTTTGAATGTACTATCTAGGTTGGTCATAACTTTTCTTCCAAGGAGTAGGCGTCTTTTAATTTCATGGCTGCAATCACCATCTGCAGTGCTTAGAAGATACCAATTTTCATCCTTTTCTTCCCAGGTCGGCTTCCCTGAAGGAGATGGCTCGAGGACTGGGGTTCTCCTGCCAAGTTCTGTGCAGCTTTTGCAGGACTAGCTCCTTGCTGGCCCTTGCATGCCTGAACCACCCTTGTGCTGAACCCCAGCATTCAGAGCTAGGACTTCAGCCCATAAGACTGAGGAGCTGAGGTGTTCATGCCCTGGCGTCTTGTTCTTTCTGTCCCTTGTGCCTCTGTGGCTGGCCTTCCTCCCTGCCATGAGCCCATGCCCCTGCCAGGAACACTGGGCCCTCTGTGTTAGGGCCGACAGTGGTTTGTTTTCCTCTATCTCATACCTGCCAGGGACAAGGGAACCCTATGTCTGGAACCCTAGTGCTCCTGACTTAGCTCCAGCTGCAGAACCCTAAATCTTTCATCAGAGCAGTGTTTCTTCCATCAGTCTGGGGGACTGTGGCCCACCTTCATCATTCTGTAGGCCAGGGATTCTGCCAGACTAGGGACTGTCTTCTCAGCCATTCATTAGCCTAGTATTCTTTGACTGAGTTCTGGCTCTTTGTCCATTCCTGGGCCAGGCACTGCAGAGGCCACAGGAATAAGATACAGGTCCTGCAGCTGAGGTCCCTTTCCCAGCAGCTGGTCCCAAGAGTTAGGCTTGGGAATGGGCAGGGCTATTCCAGAGGATGGTTCTGGGCTCAGGGGCAGACTGACAAATCAGCTGGCTCAGCCTGCATCCATCCGGTTGGTCAATGCCCATGCTGTACTGGCTGTTAAATAAATATTCTAAATATCACTCCTTCTGAGGGACCTCTGCTAGATCCCCAGCCAGGAGGTAGGGTAGGGCTCGCCCCCAGTTTGCCTGCTCTCCTTGATTTAGCCAGAAGGACAGGCGTGGTCTAGGATGATTATCATCACTTCCCTCCTGTTTATCTCAGTCAGCTCAGGAGCCTTCCAGTCTCAGGGGAAGCAAAGGGTCAAGAAAGAAGAGAGTGATAGAAATGGAGGGTGGAGACTTAGAGGTTCTGCTTCCTAGCATCAGAAATCCCACCATCACTTTCAGGCCCATACTGGAAAACAGATACACCTACGCCATCATCAGTCTCTTAACACATCAGTTCTGTAGGGGCTAGGCACTGAGTCCTGGCAGGGACGGACCGGGATGAGTGAGGGAGCCTGGAAGATGCCAGTGGCCAACGTGGCAGCCTGGCCAGGGAGGCTGGGCTGTTTACCCTGGAGACCTGGCCAGTCTGTGATCCCACAGGAGCGGGGTTGTCTTCAGAGCCCCCAGTGACTGGCTTTATTCATCTCAGATCTGTTATTATTTCATTCATCTCTAATAAAGGATTTTTTGGAGTAAATTTCAGTGGTATCATTTATGTGCTCTGAGGAGCCATAGAGCAGGGGAGAGATTCTTAGGGCTTGGAATTCTTGCTCTCGACTTGGAAAGGGACAGCCGGGTGCGGAGCAGTAGATGGCAACCAGTGATTCTCCCCCCAAGGCCATATGACAAGGCAAAGACATCTTTTACTGTTCCCGACTGGAAGGTGATACTGGCATCTAGCGGCTAGCGTTCAGGGCTGCTGCTCAGCATCCTTCAGTCCACAGGCCAGCCCATCAAAACAATGAATTTCCACAATGTTGATAGTGCCGAGGCTGGGAAACCACGGTGTGAGGGAGAGCACTGGGCTGGGAGTCTGGAGACCTGCAGTGTAGCTGTGCTGCAGTCCCTGCCTTGACTTCATCTCCCCTGAGACAAGGCTTGGAGAGGGTAGTTTATCTGTGAGATGGTCCCAGGAAGCACAGTGAGGGAGCAGGGATGTGAAACAGAAGGTCAAAAAACAGCGAAGGAGGGGCTTCCCTGATGGGCCGGTGGTCAAGAATCTGCCATCCAAGGCAGGGGGTGCGGATTCCACCCCTGGTTGGGGAACTAAGATCCCACGTGCTGCAGAGCAGCTAAGCATTCGCGCTACAACCGGTGAGCCCGTGCGCAACTAGAGAGAAGTGACTACAGAGAAGCCCGCATGCCCCAACGGAGATCCCACATGCCGCAACTAAGACCCAAGGCAGCCAAATAAATAGAGAAATATATTTTAAAATATTTATTTCTTTAGCTGCACTGTGTCTTAGTTGAGGCATGTGGGATCTAGTTCCCTAACCAGGGATCGAACCCTGGCCCCCTGCATTGGGAACACAGAGTTTTAGCCACTGGACCACCAGGGAAGTCCCCTAAATAAATGCATATTTTTAAAAAGAAGGAAAAAAAGCAGTAAAGGGTGTGTTAATGAGTTACCACCGTGAGAAAAGAAGGGAACCTGTGACAGATTGTATTAATTAGAACATGCCTTCAAGTTGTCCCATGGAGACTGAAGAACTGGTGTATTTACCCCCAACTCTAGTCTCTTGCTGGTTCAGGGGTCCTTTCTAGGAGTGCCAGTTCTTAATTCTCAACTTCCAGGCTGCTCTGAAGCCTTCAGTCAGATGCAGGAAGCTGTCAGAGATGTGTTTAGGAACCTGATCCAAAGAACTGACTCATTTGAAAAGACTGTGATGCTGGGAAAGATTGAAGGCGGGAAGAGAAGGGGACGACAGAGGATGAGATGGTTGGATGGCATCACTGACTCAATGGACATGAGTTTGAGTAAACTCTGGGAGTTGGTGATGGACAGGGAGGCCTTGAGGTCAGTCCATGGGGTTGCAAAGAGTCGGACACAACTGAGTGACTGAACTGACCTGACCTCCAAGGTGGATGGGTAGGCAGAGGGGAAGTAGTGGGTACCGACTGATAACAGTTAAACAGTGCAATCCTAGGCCTCACTGGCTTTCAGTCTTCCCATCTGTACAAAGAAAGAATAGGACTTGATGTTTTCTTAGCGTCCGTTCAAGCCCTGATGAAAGTCTTGGCTTCTTTTGATGTCACTTAATTCACAGTGGGAGTTGTATGCTTTTTTGAAAAGACCAGTCGTAAGTAATTGCAGACAGCTGTCTGTTCAACCCAGAGGGGCTTGCTTGGGTTGATAAACCCTAAAAGTGGCTGATAGTGCTTTTTATGATCAGGCCGCTCCCCCTCTGCACACCCCTGTCACCTCTGTGCTGTGGCCACGCCAGTTTCTCAGTTTCTTTAACCCTGACAGGCCAAACACTCTCCCTTCCATAAGTTTTGCACATTTGGAATTCCAGCAGAATTGATTTGTACTTCTCAGGATGTTCAAGGCTAAAAGTGCATGGCACCTAGTAGGCGCTCAATAAATACATGTATGAATGAATGTTTCTTGTTCTCTCTCTTTTTTCTTTAACATTTATCTATTTGGCTGTGCTGGGTCCAGTATTCTTGCCTGGAGAATTCCATGGACAGAGGAGCCTGGTGGGCTACAGTCCATGGAGTCACAAAGAGTCGGGTCTTAGTGGTGGCAACTCAGGATCTTTGATCTTCATTTCACCATGGGGGATTTTTTCACTTGTGGCATGTGGGATCTAGCTCCCTGACCAGGGATCGAACCTGGCCCCTGCACTGGAAGCACAGTCTTAGCCACTGGACCACCAGGGAAGTCCCTCTTCTCTATTCCAACCCTCTCCTCCGACCCCCCACCTCCCACTGAGCACATCTGCCCAAAGTTTGAATGTCATTTCTTCAGAGAACATGACGTGCCAAATGGTATAAAACCCCTTAGATATGTCTGTAAAGTATCCTGTACTTCCTCCTGACCCTCACCCTAGTTGTGATAACACAGAAGTGACGGTGTCCATATTTGTAGGTTTTTCTTACCCAGAGACTGCCTCAAGCTTGCTTGGAAGTTTTAGCCCAATTTTAGAAATGGAGACTTGATTGGGAAAAAAGTTTGTTTATTTGGGTTTTATTAGCTCTGTAGTCCTGGAGAAGTGCATGAATTGTGTTCTGCAGGACTTCAAAATGGGGCGGGCGTATAAAGGAGAAAATGGCAAAGTTATAGTCAGTTACATGAGCTGTTTATCAGGAATTACAATTGCAGCTAACCAGAAGTAAAGGTGCTTATGAAGTAAAGATTGGTTGCGGTCCAAAATGGTTGCATAATAAGGGGAGACCTTGAGACAAAAAGGTTTGCAGCTGGCAGGTATTGTTCTGAGCACTCTGGTGATGTTCTTGGAGCTGGTACAGCTCAAAGAGAGCTTAAGGGTTTTGTTTAATCTTTTTTTTTTTTCTATTTGGCTGCACAGTATGTGGTGTATGAGATTTTAGTTCCCCAACCAAGGATCGAACCCATGCCCCTACAGTGAAAGCAGAGTCTGAACTACTGGACTGCCAGGGAAGTCCTGAAAGTTCAAGTGTTGAACGGCACAGAGATGTGTCTGATATCGGATCCTCAGTGGCTACCCAACTCCACATTTGTATGCCTGAACTATGATCACGTATTTTAATTTCAGTTTGTCATCAGAAGCCAGATGAGTCCCTCTGTCATCCGTTCTCTAAGGTTCTCTCAGGAAAGTCTGGATATTTCCCTTGAACACCTCCAGCTACAACTCCCCACACCCCACACACTGTGAACCATTTTCCCTGACTCCCCTCCAGGCCCATAAACACTCTCACACACACACTGCACACACGCATAGATCATTTTCTATCAATTAAACTCACTCCTTTAGGGAGGGATGTGGGTCTGCTGGGGGCCCTGGAAGGGTCCTTCCACAGGAACAGAGACGTGTGCACAGCTGTGGGGGCACAAATTTGTTTCCAGACCCAATCTCCTTGGGGAGGCAGCGTGCAGACCCTGAATAAATAAAGGGCACTCACGCATCTGGATCCAAAGTTCTCCAAGTCGGGCGCACTTAGGGATCTCCCAAGCCCTCACCCGGACCAGAAACGCAAAACCTCGCTTCAACAAACAAAACTGAAGGCCACGGTGGCCCTGGATACGCACACATGTGCGCAGGCCGTGTGCACCAATGAGTGAGCACGGAGATGGGCCAGAACTGGATTTCACGATCATGTAAAAATAAGGGGATTCGAGTATACAAAATTGCCTCCACCTGGGCATCGGCGCGAACTAGGTGCTCCGGGTTTGAGCTGCAGAGGTTGCAGAGAGGAGCCCTCCTCGCCTCGACGGCCGCCCCCACTCTCCGGAGCGCCCTCCTTCCCAAATCTTCCTTCCGCTCCAGGACCCCCACCCCGCCCCTCCAGGACCCGCCGGGCTCTCGCAGCCTTGTCCCTCTCCCAGGGAGGCCGGGCTGGCTGGCGCGGGCAATCTTTGCCCGGGCGAGTCCTTGAAGTCTATATTTAGTGCACGCCGCCCCTCCCCCACGTCGGGAGGCCCGCGGCAGAGGGGTGGGGGGGTGTGGGGGGAGCCCCGCCCCCGCCGGGCGTGTGTGTCGTGTGTGTTTGGGGCCCGCGCGGCTGGCGCGCCCTCTGCCTTTTTACGCCTCCGGCACCCCCCGCAGCCCGGCTGTGGCCCCTGAGCCCCTAGCCCCGCCGGGCGTCGCGGGCCAACATGGGCCAGGAAGAGGAGCTGCTAAAGATCGCCAAGAAGCTGGAGAAGATGGTGGCCAGGAAGAAGACGGTGAGGCTGCAGAGTTCGGGCTGCAACCCCCGCCCCCCGCCCCGGGACAGGCGCGGCGCGTGAGAGCCCGAGGAGTCCCGGGGGCGCGTGCTGGCCAGGCGCCCGGGAGGCGCGCGCGAGGGACTCGGGGACCCGAGGAAGGCGCGGCTGGGGCCGGGCTCCGCGCCCCGGGGGGGAAGATTGGCATCTCAGGGTGGGCGTGTGCGTGGCGCCGGGGATGAGGTGTGGGGGGCGTCGGGTGGGGGAGCACCGAGCCAGCCCCCGAAGACCCGAAGGCTTCTTGTGCACGTCCGTCTGGACCTGCAGGGTTGGGGGCCCCCGGGTAGGTTGTGCGTAGGTCGTGGGGGGCCCGGGAAAGAATGGGAGACAGGAGCTGGTAAAGGACTTTCGGAGCCTCTGGACTCTGCGTGTGCAAAAGCCCGGGGGGAGCATTGGCGACCGCGGGAATGGGGACCCGGAGATAGGGGTGGGAAGGACTCCTGGGTGACCCGAGAAGTGGGAAGAAACTTGAGCTGATGAGGGGTGCTGAGCCGTGTGTACCCCGCATCCCGGGAGTGGAGCTGGCCCAGAAAGAGCCAAGGGCCTGGGTTCCCGCAGCCGCACGAGGCCCCAGGAGCTGTTGGCCACTCTCGCTTTCCTTGGCCGCGGGGTGGGGCCCGGGCCCCGGGCGGGGGCCTAACAGGTGTCGGGCGCAGCCGCTGCGCCCACGGGGCCCGCCGGGCGGGGGAAACGGGGACCGGCTGGCGGCCAGGGCTGGGGGCGGGGACGGCGGCGGCGGGGACAGCGGAGCCGGGAGGTTGAGAAGAATCAGGGATGGCAGCCCTACCTGCGGATCCCTGAGCGCTCAGTGCCCGGCTTGAAGTTAATATTTGATCCTTCCCGTGATCTTTGCCTCAAGTTGGCTGCAGCTCGATTCCTAGCCGAGCAAACTTGGCCTTGGGACAGGGAGGGCTGGGACTCACCCAGAGTCGGGTGAGAGGGGAGGGTAGCCTGGCAGGCGGTCCCCCCTCCCCTTAGACACTGTCCCAGAACCCTCCTCCTTCTGCCATCCAGGGGCACCTGCGGAAGCAGGACTTGAATATCCAACACACTCTGTAATCTTAGAAGCTCAGGAAAGGGCCGGACCCTAAGGGGGCCTTTAGAGCAGGGACAAGGGAGGGGTTGCTGGATCCATGGGATGACAGGGAGCCCTCGAGTAAGACATGGACAGTATTGAGTTGGTGTCCATCTGAAGACCAGAGCCTCAATTTCTTCATCTGTGAGATGAGATGACCTACCTCCTGGGAAGGATTGTCAATGGGTTTTTTTTTGTCTCTGCTGGTGATGGCGAGGGTGGAAGACGCTGAAACCCTTAGGATGATCTGGGCTGGCGCTTGGGAAGGCTCAGAGAGTGACACGTGCTTTTGCTCAGCCAGAAGAAATGCAGAAACCTGCAGGTTTTAAGGAGTCTCCATTCCAGGATGCTCCAAAGTCAGTGAAACTGAGCCTCAAGTCATCAGACTCAGCTGGGCATGGCAAACCCCAGCCTGGGTCTCCTGAACCAGATTCCACCTCAATCAGACAAGTTGTCCCTGCCCTGCCGGTTGCTGACCCCCAACTTGGGCCAGGAGATTCTAGGCCTCTTGGTGAGAGGGCAAGAGTGGGAAGCTTAGGAGACCTGAGACGAGGCAGAGTGGCTAAGGAGGAAGGGACCTGCCCTGGCCTCCCCTCACTCCTTTTATGGCTCTAGACCCACCACTCTGCTTTCTCTCTCTAGCCCTGGATTTCTTCTTCTGTGAAATGGGAAGAAGAAGTAGTGTCCTTTGGCAAGGAATCCTGTGGAAGTACTCAGAGCTCTCTCCAGGAAAGATGCAAGTCTGGCCACAGGGTCCCTGGAGCACAGAGCCAGTCTGCAGCCACGTCTGCGCCTGGGTTCTTGGCAGCATCTGGGTGGGCACAGAGCTCTGGGCATGTAACCTAGAAAGGTGGGGCCTGCTCTGGGAGCCAAAGTGGGCCCGCCCAGTGGTGGTTAGGGGGAGGACACACTTCCTGTAAGAAGACGGATCTTCCACGTTGCAGCTCAGACCCGGGATTTACTGCCAATTACTGAAGTCCCAGCAACTTAGGGCTTTTGTCAGATGCTGTAAGCACATACCTTCTGTAGCAGCCTCAATCATACAGCAAAATGCCACACAATCACACACATAGACATAGCTACATGCAGCCACACACCATGTGGTTAAACGAGCAACTGTGAACATAAATAACGCATGACAGATGTGGTTACTGACCCTGACATGACTGACACACTGACCATTATATTTTCAGAAAAAGACACAAAGACAACTGTATACATGTGTAAACGTGTGCGTGTGCACCATAAGCTGTGCCCTGACGTGCAAAGCTATAAATGTAGCAAACAGCTGCACTTACGTGTCCAGGCGGGTTGTGACACAGACGTCATCCCACAAAGACAAATAGACACATTATATTGGGTTGGCCAAAAAGTTCGTTCGAGCTTCCATGCCAGCTTTTTTGGAAAAACCTGAATGGACTTTTCCATCAGCCCAGTCCTCTGAGCTGCATACACACAGCAGCTCCCCACCTGAACTGGAGATACTGCTGGCTGCATGTCCCATACGTGCATGCCAGAAGACGTGCCTGGCAACATTTGCCCATGGCGTTGTGAGTTCAGCTACAACCGGCACGCACGGCTGTTCTCCAACATGACCCAGTTATATATACAGTGTGACATACACAGGCACACACCCAGTGGTGAGCTGGAACTGGCTTAATGTTGATTGTTGAACTTTCAGGGATTTTGCAAGCCAGTTGTTAAGTACAGGAATTGTTTTTAACATTAAACCATAGGCTTACAATTATGTTAAAAACAAATGTCATAAGTACTCCAGAGTCATCACTTCCTTATTATTTTATTACTTTTTTCTGTCATCTATGGTCTGGAGGCTATTTATTATACTGTATTGTATCAATATGGGGCTTCCCTGGTAGCTCAGCTAGTAAAGAATCCACCTGCAATGCAGGAGACCCCAGTTCAATTCCTGGGTCGGGAAGATCCCCTGGAGAAGGTATAGGGTACCCACTCTAGTATTCGTGGGCTTCCCTGGTGGCTCAGATGGTAAAGAATCCACCTGCAGTGCAGAAGACCTGGGTTTGCTCCCTGGGTTGGGAAGATCCCTTAAAGGAGGGCGTGGCACTCCACTCCAGTGTTCTTGCCTGGAGAATCCCCATGGACAGAGGAGGCTGGTGGGCTACAGTCCATGGGGTCACAAAGAGTCAGATACGACTGAGAGACCAAGTACAGCACAGCATATCAATATGGTCTGTATCACTCATTTCTTCCCAATGTCTCCTTCAATTCAGTGACAGCTTAGTCTAGCTTGACATTGCTGTAGGGAGAATATGGACGCCACGGAAACTGACAAACACTACAAATCAATTTTTTCCTTTGAGAACCTGCTGTTAAACATTTACCAACATACCACTGCACTTACCCATGTTGATATTTCATGACCGCAGACGTATCGCCAGACCCATGTCCGTACCTACTTGCACGGTTGTATAGTGGGTCAAACCCAAAAGGTTTGAATCCTAGCTCAGTTCTTTATAACACTGAGCAAAAATTCACTTCTGTTTCTTGGATTTCTCTTCTGTGAAAATGGGATCTTGATTCTTTTAAAATGAGAATAGTAATAGGACCTATCTCACAGAATCATTTCGAGAGTCAGAGATCATGCATGTAAAATATTTAGAACCGGCAGATAATAAGCCTTTAATTGGTAGTACATGCAGAGTTATATGCTCACAAGTTCCCATGCACACACATCCGCAAGTCATTCCTCTGAAACATACTATGAACCCAAGTTCTAAGGGAGGCTGAGGACTGACAGAGGGCAGTTGGGGGACGTGACCCAGGGAGCCTGGTAGGGTAGGGGTTGGCAGCTGGCACTGCACAGTGGGGCCAGGGCACAAGCATACAGGACACGGTCAGCTGGTGCTTCCCAGGGGCCTGACTTCAGGACAGGAGGCTGGGGCTGGCTTCTAGGAAGTGGGTGGGAAGACAGAGAAGACCGAAAGAGGACGGGGTGGTTCAGGGCCTGGCAACCAGCAGGTTCCACACCTGTGTCTCTTGTCTTCTCCTCCGTCTTCCCCTTCCCGCTTCTGCTTTCCGCTTTATTCATTCACTCAGGGAGCACTGGGCTGTGTGCTGAACCCAGAGGTCTCAGAGATTACACAGTCCTCTCTACCCAAGAGAAAAGAAAAGTACCTATCTTCATAAAAACTCGAATGTTCCCAGCCGCTTCATTTGCAGCAGCCCCAAATCGGAAACTGCCGCACAGTGCCATTCACAGGTGAATGGACCAACAAACTGTGGCCTCTGCCCACGGCGGCAAACAACCCAGTAACAGAAAGGAGCTGTGGCTCTGCGCAGCCGTGGGCACGGAACCTCAGCATGGCAACACCGAGCGAAGAAGCCAGCCAAAAAGGTCCTTTACAGTCACATTCCGTGAGATCCTTAAAAATGCAAGAAAGTAGAATAGTGGTGCCTGGGGTTGGGGGTGCAGAGAGGGGTAGATTACCAAGGGGCGCAAGGAAAATGTCAGGGATGCTATGTTTGTTTTGGGCTGCGCTGTACAGCTTGCAGGATCTTATTTCCCCAAGCAGGAATTGAACCTATGTTCCCTGCAGTAGAAGCAGAGTCCTAACCCCTGGACCACCAGGGAACTCCCTGACTATGTTCTTATCTTGATTGTGGCGATAGCTTCATGGATGTACATATTATGTCAAAACTCACCAAATTGTAGCTTATAATATGTGTGGTTTATTGTATGTCAGTTATACCCCAATAAAGCTGTTTTGAAAAAAATAAAATAAAAACTGCAGTCCTCAACCTACAGAAGGTCACGGTTGGGAAGTGAAGGTGAACCATGAGGTAATTAACTTTAGAGGAAGAGATGGGGAAGGAGAGAGCATTCCCAGTAGAAGAACAGCAGGGTCAGGGGGTCAGGGTGAGTGGGTAAGGCTGGACCCTGCTCAGACGGGCTGGAACCCAAATGGGTGGCCTCAGGTGAAGTCAGAGAGCTGGTTTGGGGCGGAAGCTGGTGCTTCTATCGTCCTCTTCCTCGCCTCTCCTTTGACTGCTTGTCTGCCTGGATCTGTCACTGGAATAGCCGCCTTCCTTACCTCTTGCTGCCCTCCCTCCCACCAAGACTGCGCGATGGTCAGAGAGGGGCCCGGCAGACCCCACAGGCTTCAGCCCTCCCCTTGTGGCCTCCCACAGGAAGGGGCCCTGGACCTCCTGAAGAAGCTCGACAGCTGGCAGATGTCCATCCAGCTGCTCCAGGTGGGTGGCGATGGGCAGCCCCCGGGGCAGTGCCGGCGGCAGGAGGGCGACCTTGTGCAGGAAGGAAAGACCCTCATGGGGAACCCTCCCAGGAGGGGGTCTGGGAGGGATTTCTGAAGGGAAGGCAGCAGGGGGCATCTTGAGGTGCTCCAGGTGTGGGAACAGAAGCCTGCAGATGGCAACGGAAGCTTTCTGAGCTCTTGGGGCCCTCTGGGTCTGGGGACAAGACTGACCCACTTTCTTTGAATCCCTAAGTTCCCAAGACCTGAGGTCTCTGGGATCCAGGAGGCCAGCGTCTCAGGGAGAGGTGAAAGCCCCCTCGTTTTTGCATTTTCCATGTGTTACCCATGTGGCCTCCAAAACTCTACCAGAAGCTCTTGGCCCTGAAAAGTTAGCACATACCCAAGCTGTAAAGTAGCCAGAGTTGTGTCTTAGGCTGAAATTTGAACTCCAGGACACCAGAGGGCAGAGAACAGGGAGGAGTCCTGGGCACCAGCCAGGCCTGTGGCCGCCACCACCACCACCCCAGCTTTACTTCAAAGCTGCAGTTACCCCTGCAGGTGGGGGGCCGGGCCTTGGGCACTGACCTCTCTCAGGGCAGCAGGTCTGTTATAAAGTCAGGGTGATAACCTCAGCCACAGTTCCAGGCTGAAGCCCTGGGGAGCCTGGGCCAGGGCAAGGGGATGGGTGCCCTGGAGCAGGTCTTGCCTTCCCAGGCTGGCTCCTGACCTTCTCCCTTTGCAGACCACCAGGATTGGAGTCGCCGTGAACGGGGTCCGCAAGCACTGCTCCAACAAGGAGGTGGTGGCCTTGGCCAAAGTCCTCATCAGGAACTGGAAGCAGCTGCTGGGTGAGGGGGCAGGGTCCCCGGGGCCGAGTGTTTCTCCCCGCACCTGGGTGCTGGCTTAGAGCAGGTGCCCAGAGTGTGGCTGTTGATGACTCAGCTACGACCCCCAGTGGCAGTGCCGGGGTTTGTCTACTCCACAAATGTGGGGTTTGTAGACGGGCGAGCTTTCGTGTCTGTGGCCCTATGTGTGTGTTTCTCTGTGCTTCATGTGTGTGTACACATCTGTATGTACACATTGGTGTGCAGAGATGTCTTTCTGTCCCCTTGGTGAGCTTGAGCTTGCACCCACATGTGCACATTGTATGTGCATTTGTGTGTAAATGTGCATTTGTTGGGAGAGGGGTGAGGCTGCCCCAGTCCCTGCCCTTCGCTCCTTTCTCCCCCAGAGTCTAGGGTTTGGCTGAGACAGAGTGAGTTGAGAACAATGTCATGATTCTGTTTTTAGACTCCCCAGCAACCCCCAAAGGAGAAAAAAGAGAGGAAAGAGTAAAAGCCAAGAAAAAGGAAAAAGGGCTTGACTGTTCGGATTGGAAGCCAGAGACAAGTCTTTCTCCACCAAGGAAAAAACGGGTGGAAGAGCCCAAAGACAGGTACTTGTTCTGGGATGGCGAGAGGGGGCTGACGCTCAACATGTCCTCTGACAGCACTTCTGTTTATAGACCATCTTTTCGTCTTCACACACCAGGAGGTGGGTATTGTTATTTCCCTCTACAGTGCCCGCTCTGGGGGCCTTCTTGGCCCCGCCAGACTGACTCACGAGATTCAAACAGGCCGTCCCTGGTGGGGCTTCACCTCGAAGGATGCAGGGACAGGAGAGGCAGTGTGCCAGCAGGGCAGCTTCTCATCACCAAGGTGTTTCTCATCACCAAGACTTCTCAGAGGGCAGTGGTCCCCAACCTTTGTTGGCACCAGGGGCCGGTGTCATGGAAGACAATTTTTCCGTGGGTGGTGGGGTGGCAGGAGGGGTGAGGAGGATGGTTTCCGGATGATGCAAGCACATCACATTTACTGTGCACTTTAATTTCCATTATTGTTACATCAGCTCTACCTCAGGTCAGCAGTCCTTAGATCCTGGAGGTTGGGGACCCTTGTCATAGGGACCAGGCTGTGTCCAGAGCTATTCCCCTGCCCACCCGGATGACATTCCCAGGTACAAAGAATGAGACCTCCGAGGGCGGGAACTCACATCACATCCTCCAATTGTAAGTCCCATAAACCAGGTCTCCAGGATTCCAGCAAGGGCAATGACCAGTTACAAGATTCACAGCACTCAGGGTAGCCTCAAGCTGAGGTTTTTCCATAAATCATTGATAGTTATTCATAGTCCATTCCCGTCTAGACAGAGGTTACCAGTCAGGGCTCATTTGCTCTAGACGCAGTGTCACCTAGGAATACCGCTTGACGGTCCACGTTCGTCAGGGTTCCAGGTGAATGGGGCTGGGAACTTACTTGTGCACAGAGAAGGCATATTTTGCTGGCTTTTTAGTCAAAATGGCCTTCAGCGATAAGGAAGCTGAAGACTGGGGAGCAGGGCCTTTCCCAGGGTCACACAGCCATTATGTAACAGAGTGGGAGCCCGTCTTTGTCAGACCCCCACACCTCTGCTGAGGTCTCAGCTCTTTGTCTGTTCCCCCTTGCCCACCCCACCAGGGTCTCCAAAAATGCATGACTTTTAAAAAATATTTATTTGTCTAGCTGTGCCGGGTCTTCATGGCAGCATATGGGATCTAGTTCCCTGGTCAGGATTTGAACCCAAGGCCCCTGCATTGGGAGCACGGAGTCTTAGCCACTGGACCACCAGAGACGTCCCGGCGCATGACTTGCTGATCAGCCCAAACGGCCTTGTCCATGACGGTAGATAAAAGCCTTCATGGACGCATTAGTAGGTCCTACCTGTTCCCTACATGACTAGTCAGATCACTTAATCCTTCGGGAGGAGGTCATCTAATAGATAAGGGAATGAGACTAGATGACCCTGAATAGTATCCGATGGTACTAGGTCATTACAGACAATAGGGCTTGTGATATACCAACATTTTAAACCTTTAAAAATTGTATTTACTTAATTAATTTTTTTTTGGCTACACTGGGTCTGTTGCTGTGCGTGGGCTTTCTCTACTTGCAGCACGTGGGGGCAGCGCTGTGGCTATGGCGCGCGGGCTTCTCTCGGCGGTGACTTCTCTTGTTGTGGAGCGCGGGCTCTCGGCACAGGCGCTTCACTAGCTGCAGACCTCAGCCTCTAGGGCGCAGGCTCAGTAGCTGTGGCACACGGGGCTTCGTTGTTCTGGTCCCAATCTTCTGCGGCCAGGGATCGAACCCATGTCCCCCGCATCGGCAGGTGGAGTCTTAACCAGTGGACTACCAGGGAAGCCCTATAACATATTTTTATCACCCTTAATTAATTTTTGAAAGTACTGTAATTCTGGGACTTCCCCGGAGGGAGGTCCAGGGGTTGAGAATCTGCCTTGCAATGCAGAGGGCTTGAGTTCGATCCCTGGTCTGGGTACTAAGATTCCACATGCCTCAGGGCAACTAAGCCTGTGCACCACAAGTACTGAGTTTGAGCTCTAGAACCCACAACCCGCAACCACTGAGCACATGTGCTACAACTGCTGAGCACACGTGTTGCAAATACTGAAGTCCTTGTGCTGTGGAGCTTATGCTTGGCAACAAGAGAAGCCGCCACAGTGAGAAGCCTGCACACTGCGACTGGAGAGGAGCCCCCGCCCACCTCGCCTAGAGAAAGCCCGTACCCAGCAGCAAAGACCCCGAGTAGCCAAAAATAAATAAACAAATCTGTTGTAGAAATAATGGAAGATATTTTAAAAGTATGAAAAAATCACATTCCCACCACCCCAAAAGAATCACTGCTAATATTTTGGTCTCTGTTTTTCTCTGTTTTCTATAGTTACCATCAATTCTGTAGTCTGCTTTTTAAGATGCAGTACTTGTCAGCTTGGAATCTTCTGAATGTTCTATTCCTTTCATTCGGCCACTTTTGCAATCATATCCCAGTTGGAGAAATGGTCCTTGGCATTTAATGTTTCACATGGTGTGTTTGGTTTTCCCAAAGGGATTAAAAGGTTGGCCTCCAGGGATCCTGTGATCCCCCATGCCTAGCATGGAGTGAGCATTTCCTGAGCGTTGCCAGGCCCAGCTGTATCAGTGCAACCCCCTGTGGAAAATCCATGCTCTGGCTGGTCTAGCCATGTCTGGAGCACCTGTTTGGTTCTGAAAGTAAGAGTGTTAGTTTCTCAGTTGTGTCCAATTCTTTGTGACCCTATGGACTGTAGCCCACTGGACTCCTCTGTCCATGGGATTCTCCAGGTAGGAATACTGGAGTGGGTCATCATTCCCTTCTCCAGGGGAATCTTCCCCACCCAGGATCGAATTTGGGTCTCCTTCATTGCAGGCAGATTCTTCACCATCTGAGCTACCAGGGAAGTTTGGTGCTGAGTACCTTGGCAAATAAATGAAGGACTAGGATCTTGTGACATACAGTTGAAAGGCTAGAGGCTGAAGTGTTGGGCGAGGAGAGCAAATGGGATATGGGGCTAGTCTGTGGAACAGGGAGTATAGACACCTGGGTACAGATGGCAGCTTGGGCACAGATGTTTCCTTTAGTTCTGTCCCCAAATCCCACCAAATGATCAGCAAAGGGATCTCCTTTAAAGGCCTACCGAGACGACAGGTGTGGGCGAGGAGACCGTTGGAAAGCAGAAAGCAAATTTCTAGGCTGAACTTGATCACTTACATCCTTAGACTCTGAGATTCACTGTTGTGACCTGAAAAATGAACGTCATTATCTCATGATATATAAGGTTTATATGCAGAGCTCAGTCCCTCAGTTGTGTCCCCTCTTCATGACCCCCATGGACTGTAGCCCACCAGTCTTCTCAGTCCATGGAATTCTCCAGGCAGGAATACTGGATGGGTTGCCATTTCCTTCAGGGGATCTTCCCAACCCAGGGATCAAACCCGTTGGCAGGCAGATTCTTTATCAGTGAGCCACCTGGGAAGCCCTAAAATTTATATAACTATAAATAAGTGATAAGTGAAGTCGCTCAGTCGTGTCTGACTCTTTGCAACCCCATGGACTGCAGCTTCCCAGGCTCCTCTGTTCATGGGATTTTCCAGGCAAGAGTACTGGAGTGGGTTGCCTTTCCCTATATGTGTATATATGTATATAGCCTTCTAGGATTTTTCCTGTGCACCTACCCATGAAATACTTATTGTATTAATAAAATGGAATTAAACTCCATATACTATTTTGTAGCCTTGTCACATCATATATTTATTCCAACAGTGAGTCACATTTAGAGTAAAAAGTTTAGAAAGTCAAATACAAGAAGGAAATAACAGAAATGATCACTGTTAACATCTTGATGTATATCTTTCTCATCTTTTTAAGAATATATGTGTGTGTGTGTATATATATATATATATATATATAGAGAGAGAGAGAGAGAGTTATATTTTCTTAGAAAATTAGAATCACACTATAATACTGTTTTATAACCAGCATTTTACATTTAACAGCATCCTGGGGTGTAAAATTGTTGATGCCAGCTCACTTTTCACAGCTGGAGCTATGAGATGAAGTTGTTTCCATGGCTGAGCAGAGAGTGGGGTGGTTGTCCCCCTAGCTTGCTGGGAGAATCCAGTGGACAGGGGTCCTATTTCAGTTCCATTGGTGAAATTCCTTTCCTTTTAATTTTCTTAATTGACTATTATCATATATAAATACTATTACTGCATTATTATACAAACACTGTAACCACATTACTAAAATTTAAAATAAGAATTAAAAATATTTCTCCACAATGTGCCGCTTCTGAAAAAAGAAACAGCTTGTATTTTCTTCCTCTTCCCTTCTAGTCCTGATCTACTTACATAATTTTACCATTCCTGTAGACACAAGGGACAATTACATCCCTGTTTATTTATCTTTCTAATGTATTCTAGGCATTTTTTTTCATGTTCCTGAATAGTTTTCATAATGATCCTTCGCAAAAATGGCAGAATTTTTCTGGTTTGTTCTAAAAAGCAATGAGGAAAGGCCAGAAAATGGGGAGTCCCAGGGAGCGGAGAGACTCATGTCTCCCCTCCTTTCTCCCACTGCAAGAATCTCTGCTCCCAGCTCTGCCTGCACCTGTCCATCCCCGTGGGGCAGTCAGGGGGGGACCCCACAGAGGAGCTCCCAGGGCCCAGTGTGGGGCTGGAGGGGACATGCAAAGGAAGGTCTCTGCCCCTCTCCCTCTCTGCTGCCTCCCCCTGTGTTTAAGCTGGGGCAGAGGTCCATAGGATCGTTAAGAGCTGGCACCTGAAACTTTCTCACCTGGTGTCCCCCAGGCCACATGGAGGTTGAGATGGGAGCTGGAAATCCATGCAAGAGCCTTATTATTACCTGGAAAAGAAGAAATCAGCTACCTAGGATTAGGGAGCACTGAGTTCTTCGTGGTGGGAACTGCGGTAGGGATGTTAATGATCTGGTCTTCCTTCTAGCCAGCCCACAAACACAGGTCCTTTTCCCAGCATTTGACAGATGAAGGAGCTGATGCTCAAAGAAGATGGCCTGCCCAGGGGCAGGGCTGGGATTTCAGCTCATGTCCCTGGCCTGTGCTCTGTGCACTGCTCCACCGCTCGGCTGTGTCCGAGTCTTTGCAGTCCCTTGGACTGTAGCCCGCCAGACTTCTGTCCAGGCAAGAATACAAGAGTGGGTTGTCATTTCCTTCTCCAGGGGATCTGCCTGACCCAGGGCTTGAAACCATATCTCTTGCATTCTCTTGGATTCTTTACCACTACGCCACCTGGGAAGCATGTCACCGCCTCCCTTTTTAGAGTGGTAAATGTCATGTATGTTTGCATGCATGGAGCAAAAGACGAGGGAAGGATCTTAAACGTAAACGATCTTACCCCTGGGGAAGTGTCTTTTTCCACATTTTCTAAAAATCATTTCTTTACTGTTTGACTTCACAGCCTTTAGCAACAAATATTCATAGAGCACCTACTCTGTGGCAGGCACTGTTCTGTTCACTTAGGCAAAGTCAGTCGAGTTGAGTATATTAGATTGGGCTTCCCAGAAGCAAACCCTGAGACATGGATTTAAGTGCAGGAGGTTTATTTGGGAAGTGATTTCAGGAAATGCAGACAGAGGAGAGAGGAAGTGAGACAGGTAAGGGAGGGGAACCGGCACAGGGTGTGATCCTGAGCAGGTTACTGCCCTGAGTGGTTGTGGTTGAATCACTAAGTCGTGACTCTTGTGACCCCATGGACTGTAGTCTGCCAGGTACCTCTGTCCATGGGATTCTCCAGGCAAGCATACTGGAGTGGGTGGCCATTTCCTTCTCCAGGGGATCTCCCCAATCCAAGAATTGAACCCAGGTCTCCTGCATTGTAGGCAGATTCTTTACCAACTGAGCTACAAGGGAAGCCAGGGCTAAAATCCTGCTGGAGATGGTGGAGGACACACCTCAGTTGATCCGCTAGAGGGCCGAGGAAGCTGGAGTACTTGCCCATTTATTCCCACGTGTGTGGTTGAGGGCTGCTCCTGGCGTTGTTAACTCCCCTGTGATTTCTGCCCATCGGCCTGCTGGCGCTGGCTGGCACAAGGAGAGCCCCAGGGGATCTTGGAGAAGGAAGTCCTTGGGTCCCAGTGCATTTGGGAGGAGTGCCCAAGGGATGATAGGGACTTGGCATAGACAGCGTCCACCACAGGGAACCAAGCCCATCATATTCTGCTCTTGTGAAATTTACACGGTAGGTTGCTTGGACAAAGCATAAAATAAGTAAGCAAATTATGTGGTCTGTTAGACGGTGACACCTACGCTGGAATTAAAAAGGAGAACTGGGGACTTCCCTGGGGGCCCACTGGTTGAGAGTCTGCCTGCCAGTGCAGGGGGCGTGGGTGTGATCCCTGGCCCAGGCAGATCCCACATGCCCATCCATGCACCGCAACTACAGAGCCCGCAGCCCTGGAGCCTGTGCTCACTGATAAGAGAAGCCACTGCCGGGAGAAGCCCGCGCACCGCAACTCCAGAGCAGCCCCTGCTCACTGCATCTAGAGAAAGCCCGAGTGCAGCAGCGAAGACCCAGGGCAGCCGAAAATAAACAAATAAATGACCTAAAGGGGAAAAAGAGAGAGCTGGGTAAGTGACATGGGGAATAGGAGTTACAATTTACAAGCAGATTAATGTGACAAAAATTATGAAAGGGGGAAACACATCCTATACAGTAAAAAGGATGTGTGTAGGTGTGCTCAGCCGTGTCTGACTCTTTTTGAGGCCATGGACTGTAGCCCACCCAGGCTTCTCTGCCCGTGGAGTTTTCCAGGCAAGAATACTGCAGTGGGTTGCTGTGTCCTACTCCAGGGAGTCTTCCCGACCCAGGGTTCTTACCCGAGGCTCTTGCATCTCCTGCATTGGCAGGTGGATTCTTTACCGCTCTGCCGCCATGGGAAGCCCTAAAAAGATTGTAGCTACATGTATTTCATAGAATGGGGCGGCGGGGGTGGGGGGGGGTGGATTTTTCACTTCTAATCCCATCACCCTGATATAACTACGGCTAGCACTTGGTTGCCCACTCCAGTGTTCTTGCCTGGAGAATCCCAGGGACGGGGGAGCCTGGTGGGCTGCCGTCTATGGGGTCGCACATAGTCGGACACAACTGAAGCGACTTAGCAGCAGCAGCATTTGGTTATGGCCTTCCTTCCCTGGTGGCTCAGACAGTAAAGCATCTGCCTGCAATGCAGGAGACCTGAGTTCGATTCCTGGGTGAGGAAGATCCCCTGGAGAAGGAAATGGCAATCCACTCCAGCACTCTTGCCTGGAAAATCCCATGGACGGAGGAGCCTGATAGGCTACAGTCCATGGGGTCGCAAAGAGTCAGCGACCTCACTTTCATAGCTCAGTTGGTAAAGAATCTGCCTGCAATGCGGGAGACTAGGGTTTGATCCCTGGGTTGGGAAGATCCCCTGCAGAAGGGAAGGGCTACCCACTCCAGTATTCGGGCATGGAGAATTCCATGGACTGTATAGTCCATGGTATCACAAAGAGTCGGGCATGACTGAGCAACTTTCAAAAATAGAGAAGGAAATGGCAACCCACTCCAGTATTCTTGCCTGGAGAATCCCATGGACAGAGCAGCCTGATAGGCTACAGTCCATGGGGTTGCAAAGAGTCGGATACGACCGAGCGACTTCAGTCACTCAGCATTTGGGTGTATTTCCTTTTCATCTTTTCTTCTCCTAGGCATTAGTCCTCTTGCCTCGTCTCAGACACAGTATGCATCTAAGTTTGCACCCTCCTTTCTCACTTGCCATTTTAAACCCTGTTCTTGCAGCTCTGAGGCCCACCTCCTCCTCCCCTCCTCTTAAGGTACCCACAGGGGAGGCTGAGGCTGATTTACTCCGACTCATCATGAGAAGTGATCATCCGAGGAGTTCAGTCCATTGGTTCCAGCTAGCCAAGGCCTGCCTGACAGCAAGGAGGAAGGGCCTGCTGATAATTAGTTATTAGTAATTAGTAATACATGGACCACATCTGACACGTGTTTGGTGCTTGGCAGATCTTGGTCTCCTTCCCTCCTATTACCTCATTTGATAGTGGGCAAGTGAAGAGGACCAGCCAGCACCTCCTGGGGCTCCCCATGCCAGGCAGCTGGGGTCCAGGTGGACTTCGTCATCCCCAACCCAGCAGGCCTGGCTCCGGGATGCTTCCTCCCCGGACTCTGATCTCTCTAGGCCAGCACTGATGCTCATCGACCAAAGCATCTCATCTCCACTTCCTCTTCCTTTCAGGAGAGACTCTGTGGACTCCAAGTCTTCAGCCACCTCCTCTCCAAAAAGACCATCGATGGAAAGGTAAAGGAAGCTGTGGACCTCTGCACCCCAGAAGTCCTGTTCACCATGTGTGTGTGTCGCTCTGTCTTACTGGAGGAATCCCGAGGCAGGGTAAAGGAGGAAGCTTCCTATGTTGCATTGACTCCAATTCCTAGAACCCATGCAGTAAGGGTGGTGGGGGAGGCCTCTGAATCCGAGGTATGGTTCCTTCACTGGGGTGCCTGACCAATCGCTGTTATCCCATTGCTGTCTGGGGAACATTCTCAAAGTCAAGTTGAACCCAGTGAAACAGGTCTTGAGAGCCTGTACCTGGATTGGGATCTCTGGGTTGGGGGCAGAACTGGTATCAACCCTGAATTATCATGTCACTCATTCATCAAATATTTATTGAGGGCCTACTGTGTGCCAAGAAGTATTCTAGGTGCCGAGGATATAGCAGGGAACAAAAGAGACAAAATCCTCTAGGGCATGAGGCCTTTATTCTAATGGGTGAAAGTGAAAGTCACTCAGTCGTGTCCAACTCTTTGTGACCTCATGGACTATACAGTCCGTGGAATTCTCCAGGCCAGAATACTGGAGTGGGTAGTCTTTCCCTTCTCCAGGGGATATTCCCAACCCAGTAATCGAATCAGGGTCTCCTGCATTGCAGGCAGATTCTTTACCAACTGAGCTATCAGGGAAGTCCCATATTCTAATGGGGGAAACTGGTAATACATATGAAAAGTAAATATTGTTGTTTAATCGCTTAGTCGTATCCAACTCTTTGCGACCCCATGGCCTGTAGCCCTCCAGGCTCCTCTGTCCGTGGAATTCTCCAGGCAAGAATACTGGGGTGGGTTGCCATGCCTTTCTCCAGGGGATCTTCCCAATCTGGAGATCGAACCCACCTCTCTTCCATCTGCCTGCACTGGCAGGTTGGAGAGGGGGGGTCACTGCAGTGCTCAGGAGAGCCCTCATTGAAGAGCTGACCTGCAAGCAAAAACATGAAAGAAATGAGGAGTTAGCCGGACAGACATTGGGGTCATTCCAAACAGAAGGCCTGCAAGTGGGAGTGTGCCTGGCAGGGTCAGGGAGCAGTGAGGTGGCCAGTGGGTCTGGAGTGAATAAGTGAAGGTGGGAGTTGGAAGATGGTGTGAAACAGGAACCCCTGGAGAGTACTGAGCGTGGGAATTCTGTGAGTGAATTGATCAGAATCCCTCTTGCTGCTGTGCTAGGTTGTCAGGGCCACAGACAGAAGCAGAGAGACCAGCTAGGAGGCTGTTTCGATAATTCAGGGAAGATGTGAGGGTGGCTTGGATCAGAGTGACAGCATGGAGGTGGGGAGAAGTGGGAGACCCTGGGTATATGTTTTAGGGGGGCCGCACCCTGCATCATGTGGGATCTTAGTTCCCCAACCAGGGATCAAACCCATGCCCCCTGCAGTGGAAGCTGGAGTCTTAACCACCGGACCACCAGGGAAGTCCTGACCCTGGATATATTTTGAAAGGAGAGCTATCAGGATGTCCTAACAGATTGGATGTGGAGTACAAGAGAAGAGTAAGTGTCAGGATGCCTCCAGGACTTTTCATGTGAGTGTCTGTGAGGATGGAGATACCGTGAACTGGCATGGGGAAGACTCTGTGTCGGTTGGGCTTGAGGTGGCAGACCAAGGGGTCAGGTCTGGATATGTTGGATTTAGGGGTGTACAAACCACTCGGGTGAAGAAATTGAATATGCAGTAGGTTATGCCAGTCTGGAATTCAGGAAGGAGGCCTGGGCTGGAAACACAGATTTTAGTTGTTAATGTGTAGGTCGCATTTGAAGCCACTAACCTGGGTGAGATCACCAAGGAGAGACTGTGGGTAGAGGAGTGCGCGCTGTGGCCCAGGAGGGAGGTCAGAGGTCAGAGCAGAAGAACCAGAGCAAAGAGAGAGCAGGCCAGGCCAGGAGGTGGCTTAGAGGTGGATCAAGGCAAATGGTTAGGATCCATGGGCCACATTGGATGCTCGGGGGACTGGAAGGAGCGGTAAGGGGGTTGACTTCTAGGGGAGTATGTTTCGAAGCTGCCCAGTTCTTTTGGGCTTTTTTGTTGTTTAGTTGCTCAGTCATGTCCGACTCTTTCCAGCCCCAGGGTCTGCAGCACGCCAGGCCTCCCTGTCCCTCACCAGCTCTCGGAGTTTGCTCAGTCTCGTGTCCATTGAGTCAGTGATGCCATCCAACCATCTCATCCTCTGTCGCTCCCCTTTCCTCCTGCTCTCAATCTTTTAGGCCTAATGTACCAGTAAGACTAGGTCAGATTTGGAGAAGAAAATGGCAACCCACTCCAGTATTCTTGCCTGGAGAATCCCATGAACAGAGGAGCCTGGCAGGCCGTGGTCCATGGGGTCGCAGAGAGTCAGACACCACTGAAGCAACTAAGCACGCATGCGCCAGTCAGACTGACACTGGAAAGAAAAAAGGAGGCACAAATTAGGTCATTTAAGGTTTTATGAAGATTAAGCAGGCCTGGGATGTTGATGGGGCAGCTGTGCTGAGCATCCCCACCATGGCAGCTGAGTGCCAGCCCCAGCCGATGAGTAGAGGCTCTCTGCTTGGAGCACGAATCTGAGGCTGCCTCCTACCAAGGAAGAAGAGAGTTCTGTGGCCGATTGCCTGCCACAGGCGATGCCTCGGAATTGAGGCTCCAGCACAGTTCTTGGTTCTAAACTAATCAGTCCTGAATATTCATTGGAAGGATTGATGCTGAAGCTGAAGCTCCAATACTTTGGCCACCTGATGGCAAGAGCTGACTCACTGGAAAAGACCCTGATGTTGGGAAAGATTGAAGGCAGGAGGAGAAGGGGACGACAGAGGATGAGATGGTTAGATGGCATCACTGACGCGATGGACTTGAATTTGAGCAAACTCCGGAAGTTGATGGACAGGAAAGCCTGTCGTACTGCAGTCCATGGGGTCACAGAGAGTTGGACACGACTGAGCGACTGAACTGAACTGAACTTCCTGGTTTTCAGACAGCCCCCTTCTCACTGTGTCTACACAGGACTGAGAGGGACAGAGAAAGAGGGAGATTTCACGCTCTGGTCTCTCTTCCTTTTTTTTCTTTTTTTTTCAGCTGTACCATGCGGCATGTGGGATCTCAGTTCTACCTACCAGGGATAAACCTGTGCCTCCTACAGTAGAAGCCTGGAGTCCTAATCACCAGGGAATTCCCTGTGGTCTCTCTTATTCTTCTAAGGACATTAATCCCATCATGGAACTTCACCCTCTTGACCTCATCTAAACCTAATAATCTCTCAAAGGCCCCACCTCCAGATACTATCACACTGGGAGTTAAGGCTTTGGCATATGGATTTTTGCCCAAGGGACACAGTCTATACTGAATTGTAAAAATGGGAGGCTAGGGAGGGGCACTGTTGGCATTTAGTAGGCAGCAGCCAGGGATGCTAGGTGTCCCAGAATGTGAGGGACAGCTCTGCGTCGAGAAGGACTGAATGTGAAGGACAGCCTGCGTCGAGAAGGACTGTCTTATCCAAAAGTGAAACGCTGGCCAGTAACCAGTTTCTGGGTTTGATGCCGTAATAAGCACATTGGACATTTGTGTCAGGGTTTATACCTTCAGGCTCCTCTCCTTCCTTTGCCCTGTGGCCTGGGAGCCTCTTGGCTCCCTCCCGTAATGCCTTCTTTCTCTGAGGGTTGGTCAGGCAGAGTATGTTTTCCTTCCAACAGCTGTGCCATTTCCTGCTGGTTCAGTATTGGGGGTGGCACCCCAGAGGGAGAGAAGCAAGCTTGTAAGCTCACTTTATCCACCACTCAGACTGTTCCCTGCCCTCTTCACCTCCATTTCATCTTTGTCTTCCATTCATTCACTCATCTGCTCATGCATGCATTCATTCATTAAGCCAGCGCATTTGGTTTTGTTTGTTAAATATTTTATTTTTAGCTGCACTGAGTCTTAGTTGTGGCATGCAGGGTCTTTGATCTTCGTCGCAGCATGCACGATCTTTAGTTTCTGCATGTGAGATCTAGTTCCCTGACCTGGGATCGAACCTGGGCCCCCTTGCATGGGGAGCGAGGCGTCTCAGCCACTGGAAGACCAGGGAAGTTTCCCAGCAAGCACATTTGTTAAGCACCCCCTTACAAACTCAACGTCTTCCAGGGGTCAAGGGCATGTGGACACACTGGGTGACTAGTGGAGAATACCTGCCCGTCTGAAGGGGGCACCCACTACCCAGCCCCAGCTGGTGTTTGCTTTACGGATATGACACCCAGCATGCCATCCCTTCCAATTTTTTAAGGAAAGCTGGCCAACTAGATTTTCCTAAGAAATGCCCAGTTTTATGTATTAGCAACATATTCCTATTTTCCTAAGACTCAGTAGCTCAGACAAAACTCATGTGTAGCCCATCAGTTTGTGACCTCCAAAGTGAAGCAAGGAGACACCAAAATGCTTGTTTTTTGAAGCTCTTAACGCATAATGAGAACACAGTGTCTCAACATGACTGGAGAAGTCAAAGGAGACTTCAAGGAAGAGAGAGTATTTGTGCTGAGAACTGAAAGATGGATTGCCTGGTAGACCACCACCCAGTAGAGGGCATCCTAGGCGGAGGGAATGGCACGTGTAGAAGTGTGGCGGTATGAGTGAGCATGGGGCTTGAGGAACTATAGCAGGACTACCAGGAGACAGACTGCGAAGGGCACCCTTGTGACAGAGAGGGTTGCACTTGGCCAGCTTTCACCCGAGCAGTTTCGGCAGGCTTGGTGGTGCAAGTAACCGAAATGCCCTCGAGGTGGCGCAGGGGAGCAGCAAGACCGGCCTCCAGGTGCCTCTGCTCAGACCTGGCTGGTGAGGATTTTTTCAGAGCTTGGTGATGTCAGACCACAGGCTGGTGCTGGCCCTGGTGCATCCAGGGAGCAGAAGGAAGCAGTTGACAAATCCAACCCCCCCACCCCCGCCCACAATGCCCTCTCTGCAGTTTGGCATGGTTCCCACTCACGTGCACTGAAAACAAAATGAGCCTGGCTGCCTGATTCGCCACCCAGACACGAATCCCAGCCAGCCAGCCAGCGCCTCTCCAAGAGGAGGGACCACGGCTGGGAGTGCCCGCCAGGGAGGTGAGGGGGGAAATGCAACAGGCAGCCCAGCCTGGCCCAGGAAAGGGGACTCTGGAAAGCTCTCCACCTTTTAGAGGAACAGTGAGATGTGTTGAAAAGAATTTGGAAGGCAGACAGACCTAGATGTGTGGTCTGTCTCTGCCATTTGCAAGTTGGATAACCTTGAGTACGTAAATTCAGCTCTCTGAGCCTCAGTCTCTTGAACTGTAAGATGGGGATAACTGTGACCCCCACAAGGTCACTGTGAGACTCAAATGAGGTAATGCAGTGCTTAGCACCATCCCTAAACCAAATGGGTGCTCAGTGGATGCGCAGTGTTTAGTAAGAATGCTCACACTTAATGTGGCCATCCGTGTAAATTATCATCTAATAGTCTGTTGCTGGAATTCTCTTAGATGCTTTAATCTTCTAAGCAACTCTCTAAGGTGAGCACTGTTGTTCTATTTACATATGAGAAAACTGAGGCACCTAGAAGTTAAGGAACTCATCCTAGGTCAAATAGCTACAAAGAGGTGGTATCAGATGTTGAATCTGTGAGTCTGGCCCTGGAGCCTGTTGTTGTTGTTCAGCCACTAAGTCGTGTCTGACTCTGCAAGGACGTGGACGGCAGCATGCCAGGCTCCCCTGTCCTTCACTGTCTCCTGGGGTTTGGTCAGACTCATGTCCATTGAGTCTGTCTAACCATATCATCCAGTAGAGGTGATGCTGTGTGACTGTGTCATCCTCTGTTGCCCCCTTCTCCTCTGGAGCCTGGCCTCTTCATGAATATACTACCCTCAAAATTGACAACTTTTGTTAACATTATTATGCCTCCTTCCAAGCAGTATGCTGTTGACTCCTCCCTTCCTGGCTCCCCACTGGTGAGTCTTAGACACTGAGGATGTGGTGATGCGCACACAGGCCCGTGAGGGGCAACACCAGGAAGAATCAGGGCTCCGTCCCAGCTGTAGGAGATGGGTTGGTCCAGGCTGTGGGAGTTGACTGATGCTGGCTCAAAGGGCCCTCTGTTAATCCCAGTGCAGTTGGGCAGCTGGTTTCCCAAAGAGGACCTATCCCCTGCCCAAGTCAGCGCTGTTAGACCCCTGGATGTGCCTTTCACTTCTGTGGCCCACTCCCTCAATTCGTCATCTGTTCATTCATTTGACAAAGATTCATCAGGTGTCAACCTAGGGGCTTGTCACAGGTGCTGGAAGACAGTGGTGAACCTGCAGATGGGGTCCTGGTACTCTGGAACCTGTAACCTGGAGATGGAGGCAGACAGTATTTATAAACACAAGTTAATTACAGATTGGATAAGTGCTGTGGATGAAAGAAATTGGGTCATGTGCTGGAGAGTTCCAGGGCAGAGAGTTGGCTTGGCTGGGATGGTCCAGGAAGGCATCCCTGAGGATGTGACATTGGAGCTGAGACCTGACTGGCAGGAAAGGACCCATCATAAGAAAATCTGCAGGAGGAAGGGCCTTCCAGGAGGAGGGGGACCAGCCCTGTGGTGGGAGTGATGGGTGTGCTTAAGAAACAGAAAGCAGCAGTGCAGGGGGGTTGGGCTTCAGTGACCTGTGAGGGGAGTGAGGTGTGACATTAAGTCAGTAGGGGAGGCCACGGCCAGATGTTGGGGGGACGATAGGAGGCCATGGTGAGGAGTTTGACTTTATGCTGGAAATGATTGGAAGCTGTTAGAGAATCAGAAGCCGGGGAGTGATGGCATCAGCTGTGGGTTTTTGTAGATTGTTGAGGGGGCAGGGAGAGCAGCTTGGGGTCTACTGTGGTCATGCAGGTGAGAGCCCAGTGGCCAGGACTGAGTGTGGGAAGATTCATTTTGGTTTGCAGGCAGCCTCTTAGACTCGAGTTTACCCCCTTCCCCGCCTTCCCTCACCCATACCTTTACTCCTGCTGGAATCTGACTCCAGGACAGGCCCGCTTGGATCTCAGCTTCTCCGTCTCTGTGCTCTCCTCCCAGGCCACCAGTTGTGAGGCAGAGCTGGGCAAAATCCAGGGTGAATTAATCTAGAATGGTGAAGTTCAAACTGAATTTAAAAAAAATAATAAAACTAGGGAATCCATTTGGACAAAATTTGGGGGAATTCAAAATGTACACCTTGGGAGTTACCTGGCCATCCAGTGGTTAGGATTCAGGACTTCCAATGCCGTGAGTCTGAGTTCGGTCCCCAGTTGGGGAACTAAGATCCTGCAAACTCTGCAGCAAGGCAAAAAATAAATAAATAAAATAAACCTTAAGAGGGCAGAGCCTTCCCTCCTCAGATCACCCCACTCTGTGGCAGCACTGAGACACCTTTAGGAACCTCAAGGCTCCAGAGAACACAAAACTCCCAGCGGCCCAAGGGTATCCATGGTGACAAGAGTCCCCCGTGTCAAGGTCAGTCCAAAACAGCAGGAGTTGGGGGACAAGGAGGTGGATGGCAGAATTCACACTGAACAATGGGATTATCTTGTCACCCCAGGTTTTAAAATTTTATTTGTTTATTTTGGGGTGTGCTGGGTCTTCGTTGCTGCGTGCTGGCTTTCTCTGGTTATGGAGCGCTAGTTGCGGTGCATGGGCTTCTTATTGCAATGGCTTCTCTTGTTGCCCAGCACAGGCTCTGGGGCTTCAGTAGTTGTAGCTCACAGGCTTAGTTGTCCCTCGGTATGTAGAATCTTCCTGGAGCAGAGATCAAATCTGTGTCTCCTGTCTTAGCAGGCTGATTCTTAACCACTAAACCACCAGGGAAGTCCCACCCCAGGTTTTTTAACACTGGGAAGCTTGGGCTACTCAGCCAGCCTCACTCCCAGACAGAATTTCTTGGGCTTGACCTTTGAGAAGTCCAGCACCATTTTCCTGAAAGAAAGAAGTACATCCATATCTCCAGAGCTGCCTAGGACAGCTGCCCAGGTTGTGCACTGTAGAACTTTAAGAGATACCCAGGTGACAATGAGGATGGTGCCCCTTGGAGTTTTGGGAAACAGCAGTCCTTTGGGCCCTTCCACAAGGGGTCAGTGTGGTGGAGTAGAAGTGACTCACTTCTTCAACTGATGAGTCAGTTTTTCCTTGGAAGCATGAGGGCTGACTGGCAGATCCTGATGGGTTACTGCAAGAGGAGAGTGGGAAGAGCCAAGAGAAGAAGGCAGAGAGGTCTTGACTGGCACCCGCCCCAAGAGTAGTGTGGAAACAGCTCTGAAAGGAGAATGCGGTACAGTTATCTCTCCATCCTCTGATATGTAAAATGGGGCCAGTTACTTATGACTCTCAGGGTTATGGAGTGGAATAAATAGCAAACAGGCAGTAAATGATGGCTTTTGTTACTAGCATCTTTAACACACCCCAGAGTCTGGCCAGAAATCCTTTTTCCCCATCTCCCTCACTCTCCTCCTTCAGCTGCCCCGAGCCCCTCAGTCCTGCCCATACAAACCATGAACTTCCACGCGTCCACAAATTTCTCCCAAGAATTCATTTTCCCATCCACTCCTCTGGTGGCTAACTCCGGGCCCCATCCTTTGCTGAATTTCTTGGGCCAAATTACACTGTAGTATGACCTGTTTGACCTTTCTTATGCCGCTCAGGAAGGCCTGACATGCTAATGCCAATTGGCCTGGGGCACCACCAGGAAGCTAGGTGATGCTCCCATTGCATCCCCCAGCACCTGTTCACTGGAACCGAAAGGGACCAACAAGCGGTTGGAGTCTGAGCCTCGGCCTGGTTTCTTTCGTTACATGCATCAGCACTTCACTCTTTTTTTCATATAGTGGTAAAGTAGTATATCTGGAGAAGGGAAAGGCTACCCACTCCACTATTCTGGCCTGGAGAATTCCACGGACTATATAGTCCACGGGGTAGCAAAGAGACATGACTGAGCGACTTTCACTTCAAAGTAGTATATATAACAAAGTTTACCATTTCAAACCCACCGCCCTTTTTTTGGGCCATCACGAAGCCTGTGGGATTTCAGTTCCCAGACCAGGGATTGAATCCGCACCCTCAGCAGTAAAGGTGCAAAGTCCTTAAAGTCTGGACCACCAAAGAATTCCCCACTTTAACCTTTTTTTTTTTTTTTTTGTCTGCAGTGTGAGACCAAAAAGTTCGTTCGGATTTCTCAGCTCTGTCTTATAGAAAAACCTGATGAACTTATTGGCCAACCCAGTATTTAAAACAGATTCGTTGCCATCACTTATTTCAGGGTTTCTGGCTGCTCTTATTCATTGAACTTACTATACAGATTTTTTGATTGTGGTAAAATATATATAACATAAAATTTACCCGTTTCAATCATTTGTAAGTGTACAAATCACTAGTATTAAGTATGCTGACATTGTTATACATCCATCACCACCTTCCAGAACTTTTTCCATCATTCGAAACTAAAATTGTCAGTTCAGTGCAGTCCAGGCGCCCAGTCGTGTCCGACTCTTCACGACCCCATGAACTGCAGCACGCCAGGCCTCCCTGTCCATCACCAACTCCCGGAGTCCACCCACACCCATGTCATCATTGAGTTGATGATGCCATCCAGCCATCCCATCCTCTGTCGTCCCCTTCTCCTCCTGCCCTCAATCTTTCCCAGCATCAGGGTCTTTTCCAGTGAGTCAGCTCTTCACATCAGGTGGCCAAAGTATTGGAGTTTCAGCTTCAACATCAGTCCCTCCAATGAACACCTAGGACTGATCTCCTTTAGGATGGACTGGTTGATCTCCCTGCAGTCCAAAGGACTCTCAAGAGTCTTCTCCAACACCACTGTTCAAAACCATCAATTCTTCGGCTCTCAGCATTCTTTACAGTCCAACTCTCACATCCATACATGACCACTGGAAAAACCATAGCCTTGACTAGACGGACCTTTGTTGGCAAAGTGATGTCTCTGCTTTTTAATATGCTGTCTAGGTTGGTCATAACTTTCCTTCCAATTAAACAATAACTCTCCATTCTCCCTTCCCCCCAACACCTTTCTGCATTCTGCCTGTATGAATTTGACTGCCCTAGGGACTTTGTATGACTTCATATGAGTGGAAGCTTACAGTATTTGTCCTTTTGCATTTGGCTTATTTCACTCATCATAATGTCTTCAAAGTTGTAGCATGTTTCAGGATTCTGTTCCTTTTATAGCTGAATGATCGTCTGCTGTATTACATACCACAGTTTGCTTGTACACTCATCTATTGATGGACAGACACTCAGGTTGTGTGTGAGCGCTGTCACTCAGTCCTGTCCGACTCTCTGTGACCCTGTGGACTGTAGCCCGCCAGGCTCCTCTGTCCGTGGGATTCTCCAGGCAAGAATACCAGAGTGGGTTGCCATTTCCTTCTCCAACGGATCTTCCCGACTCAGGGATTAAACCTGCATTGGTGGGTGGCTTTCCCATCACGCCACCTGGGAAGCCCTGGACACTCAGGTTGCCTCCGCTTTTACTGGAGAACAGGAAGACGGGAAATTTCCTGTCTGAGCCATCAGCACAGAGGGACCACTCATGATTGTCAAATATTACAAACCAAAAAAAAAGGTGTCTCTCATGACAAAAGTAGATATGTTCTTTAAGCAGACTTAGAAAATACGTATGTGAAAGAAGAAAATGAAAATCTCCTGTAATCCCATCTAAAAGAGATAATTGCTATTAACCTGGTGATAAGACTTCCCTGGCAGTCTGTGGTTAAGACTCTGAGCTTCCACTGCAGGGGAGTGCAGATTCAATCCCTAGTTGGGGAACTAAGATCCTGCATGCCATGCTGTGCAGCCAAAAAAAAAATGTTTTTGAAATGATGTTACTGTTTGAATGTCTGTGATTCCCCAGAATTCATATGTTAAAATCCCAACCCCCCAATGTGACTGTATTTGGACATAGGGCCTTTAGAGAGGTAATTAAGGTTAAGTAAGGTCATAAGGATGGAGCCTTGATCCAGTAGGCTTAATGTCCGTAAAGGAGATCAGTCCTGGGTGTTCATTGGAGGGACTGATCTTGAAGCTGAAACTCCAATACTTTGGCCACCTGATGCGAAGAGCTGACTCATTGGAAAAGACCCTGATGCTGGGAAAGATTGAGGGCAGGAGGAGAAGGGGACGACAGAGGATGAGATGATTGGATGGCATCACCGACACAATGGACATGGGTTTGGGTGGATTCCAGGATTTGGTGACGGCAGTTCATGGGGTCGCAAAGAGTTGGACACGACTGAGCAACTGAACTGAAGTGAAAAGACACCTCAGAACTCACTTGCTCTTTTTCCACCATGTGAGGGCTTAACAAGAAGGTGGCTATATAAAGCCTGGAAGAGAGCTCTGGCCAGAAACCAGATTAACAGACACCTTGATCTTGGACTTTCCAGTCTCCAGGACTGTGAGAAATGAATTGCTGCTAAGTCATGTAGTCTATAGTATTTTATTATGGCAGCCTGAGCTGACTAGGAAGCACGGTTATCCCTCCAGTGCATATGTTTGTGGCCTTTTAAGCCAAAACCAAAACGGGATGACTCTTAGGTGGTGTATCATAGGAGTTAAGAGCACAGACATTGGAATCAGATTGATCTGGGTTCAAATCTTAGCGACGTAACTTCAGGCAGATCTCTCTCTTGTTTCTTCATCTGCAAATGGTGGTGATTACAGTATCTACCTCCAAGGACTGCTCTGAGGACCAAATTAGAAAATGCTCCTAAAGGTCCTCGCACAGTTCCTGGCACATGGTGAAAGCTGATTCAGTGGTGGTAAATTCATTTTTCACTGGACTATATAGCTCCTTGAGTGAGGGAACTTTTCTGACTTGTCTGCTTTATCCCTTGTTCTCAGCACAGTACCTGGAGAATAGATGCCTAATATTTATCAAATGAGTAAACAGATGGTTCTATGAGAGCAGATAAGAGAGAGCAGCTAGCATCGTGGATGATAGCGTTATTGGCATCGTAAGGTGCTCTCCAACCTCTCAGCAGAGCACAGTGGTTGGCTGAGTGCCTGGGTACCAGGGTTCACCCACCTGGGTTTCAATTCTGGTTCTACTGGTTTCCTGATGTGCACATCTCTCTCTCTCTCTCTAAAACACACTTTAAAATACAACTCTAAAGTGGGGATAAGTATAGTACCAACCTCGGAGGATTAAATGAGATGATCCATGTCAAGTGCCTAAAACAGCACCTTCCTCATAGAGTTTTTATGAGGATTAAAGGAGATAATCCATGAAAACACTGGTGCTCAACAAAATGCTTTATTCCCTTGTTGTCAACATGTCTGTTACTGGTTGTCATCCTTAGATCAAACAGCAGCAAATCAAAAGCGGAGACCCCCAGAACACCCAGCAGCCCCTCGAGCCCCACGTTCGCCCCCTCCGTCTGCCTCCTGGCGCCCTGCTATCTCACGGGGGACTCCGTCCGGGACAAGTGTGTGGAGATGCTCTCTGCGGCTCTGAAGGCGGATGGTGAGAGAGCCTGAACCAGTGACCGGGGAGGGAAGGGCTCCCCAAGATCTGGGAGAGGTGGCTTTTCTCCACACCACGAAAGTGGTACAAGATGCTAGAGTCCCCTATTCAAACAGGCTTCACTGCCAAGATCATCTTCAACTGATGCCTGTGTTTCCCAAATCTCTTTTAGATGATTACAAGGACTATGGAGTCAACTGTGACAAGATGGCATCAGAAATTGAAGATCATATCCTTGAGCTGTGCCAGGGCTGTGGTGCCTAAACTGTCCAGCAGCAGGTGTCCCAAATGCAAGGCATCCAGGACAGGGAGTGGGCTAGGCTGTTTAGAAGCAGCACCTCATTTCATGTGGAGAGCAATCTCACAGGGAAGGTTCCCTCATTTTACAGGTGAGGTTAACTGAGGCTCAGAGCAGCTAAGTCCTCGCCAAGACTCATCAGCTAATAGTACTGGCAGAATTGAGATTTGAACCCAGGAAGTGTGACTCTAGAACCTGAGGGTTGGGACTTCCCTAAACATCCAGTGGTTAGGACTCCACGCTTTCACTGCCAGGGGCCTGGGTTCAGTCCCTCATCAGGGAACCAAGATCCCGCAAGCTGTAACAGCCAAAAAAAACAGCCCAAAATAAAAAGAACCCGAGGGCTCAGAGAGGCTGTGTCTTGACAGGTCTGGGTTGTGACATCATCGAGGAGGTGAGACAGAAAGAGAGGACAGCATTCCTCACTTTCAGCCTTCCCTTTCTTCATCCTCTGAAGATAACAACTCCCGTCTTTGACCCCCCAAGTATGTACCAGGCTCTGTATCTTGGTCAGTCGACACTTTCTACCTCTGTAGATTGCCGGGAGAAATATCAAAACCTCAGATATGCAGATGACACCACCCTAATGGCAGAAAGCGAGGAGGAACTAAAGAGTCTCTTGATGAAGGTGAAAGAGGAGAGTGAGAAAGCTGACTTAAATCTCAACATTCAAAAAATGAAGATCATGGCATCAGGTAAAAAAGTGAAAACAGTGGCAGACTTTATTTTCTTGAGCTCCAGAATCACTGAGGATGGTGACTGCAGCCATGAAATTAAAAGACGCTTGCTTCTTGGAAGAAAAGCTATGACAAACCTAGGCAGCATATTAAAAAGCAGAGACATCACTTTGCCAACAAAGGTCCTTATAGTCAAAGCTATGGTTTTTCCAGTAGTCATGTATGGATGTGAGAGTTGGACCATAAAGAAGACTGAGCATCAAATAATTGATGTTTTTGAATTATGGTGCTGGAGAAGACTCTTGAGAGTTCCTTGGACAGCAAGGAGATCAAAGCAGTCAATACTAAAGAAAATCAGTCCTGAATATTCATTGGAAAGACTGATGCTGAAGCTGAAGCTCCAGTACTTTGGCCACCTGATGTGAAGAGCTGACTTGCTGGAAAAGACCCTGATGTTGGGAAAGATTGAGGGCAGGAGGAGAAGGGGATGATGGAGGATGAGATGGTTGGTTGGCATCACTGACTCAGTGGACCTGAGTTTGAGCAAACTCCAGGGGATAGTGAAGGATAGTGAAGCCTGGCGAGCTTCATGGGGTCACCAAGAGTCAGACAAGACATAGTAGCTGAACAACAACAGCCTCTGTTAACACTTACAACAATCTCTGTGAGGCAGGGGCTGTTGTTCCCAGTTGACAGATGAGGCAACTGAGGCTCAGGAACTACTGAGTGTCAAAGCTGAACTGAAAACCTTAGTCTTTGGATTCCATGTCCTGAGTTCTTCCCCTATACCCCATGCTCCCACCATCTGAAAGCAGCCTTGTGTAGACAGAGGAGATGACTGCTGTGTGGTCTGGTCAATTGAACTGAAAGGTTTTTGTTGCTTTTTCTGTTGTCTTGCCTGGAAAGTCCCACGGCAGAGGAGCCTAGAAGGCTACGGTCCGTGGGGTCGTCGCAGAGCTGGACGAGACTGAGTGACCAGGGGTTGCTTACTAACACTTACTTGTTGTTTTGTTTTAGCAATGCCTTGAGCTTGCTGGATCTTAGTTCCCCAATCAGGAATAGAACCCAGGACCCCTGCACTGGAAACATGGTGTTCTAACCACTGAACAACCAGGGAAGTCCCAAGATTTCTGTCTTGAGGAAAAAAGGCCTCCACACCGTGCCCCACTGAGTGAATGCATAGAATTCCTTTTACTGGAGACAAATCTTTGCATATCAAAGAAGTGTGGAGGGTGGGGACGGACTCCCCAGGGAACAGGGGTGTGAGTGTCCCACTGAGGCCCTTTCCTGGCCTCTGGGCTCTACCTAGGGGCTCAGCAGGTCAGGGAAGGTACAGGGGCCAGTCTCAGAAAACAGATTTGCTTCCCTCTATCTCTTGCCTAAGGACCACCCTAATAGCCTCCAACACATCTCCTGGGAGTTCCCCTCCACCATCATTTAGTTATTAACCAGCACTTCTTGAACTAATCTCATACCTGTTCAAGTTCCCTTTCAAAATTTCTAATTAATTCAGGAACACAGAACTCGAGGCATCAGAACTATCACGAGCTTCATCTTTGTTTTTCCCGAACAGTTGTCCCTCTGAGAAGGTCCCTCCACCTTCAAGCCTGGTTAGAGACAAAAGGTGGATGACCTAGTGCATGGCCTCCGCTGCTGGCCTTCCGTCCTCTGAATGACCCTCTTCTGAAGGAAAGGGCATCAGAGCTGCACCAACAACCCTTCAGCTCTTTGTTCATAGGTGATGGGAGGTCAGAGGGAGGAAGAGTTGGGGGCTTGAATTTCCATGTCTTAACAAAGGTAGGACCTCTTTGGAGTGACCCTGGATGAACATGGCAGCCGTGGGGCTCACAGGTGCTCATGTCGGGGTGGGGAGGAGGTCAGTGGGGGCGGGAGGTCAGTGATGCCCGGGTCTGCTCCACCTCATCCTCCTCTGCAACCTTGATGAAAGGAGGCAGACTCAGGAAGAGGCGGACGAAAGGATCCTCAGCCCTGCTGTCCCCGCTTATCAAGCACATCTCCACTTCCAAGGATCCCAAACGCAGAAGATTTTTAAACAAATACTGGGGCTTTCAAGTGCATGAGAGCATATTCTTCCTTCTCACATTTTATTGTACTATACAAACAAGAAGACAGAAAAAATAAATACCACCACCTTCCCTCCCACCACTTGGAGCTAACCAGCTGTGTCTGCTTCTCCACATTCCCCACAGCTGCTTTCTCGTATATATAGGGGTTTTCCCAGAAAAGGCTTCATTTTCCTGATTCTTCTTGGCTTCGCGGAGGCCAAGAAAATGCGGCTGTGTTCCCTGAGCTCCTCTGGAGGAGGGAGGAGGCGGAGGGAGGAGGCCCGTCTGGGATGCAGCTTCTGGACAGAGAACTCCCTGTGGTCGGTGGCCAGGGGTGACTTCCTGCCGGGTGAGTGGAGAGGAGAGTGTTACCGTCAGGAGAGAGTCTGGCTTCCAGCCCTGCCTCTGCCGGGAATGTGCCCTGTGACCTTGAGCAAGGGCCTGTACCCTTTCTGAGCCTCAGCTTCCTCATCTGTTAATGAGCAAAGTAACTGACCAGCAATTCCCAAAGTGCGTTCCGTGATAAGTATTCCTAGAGAAAAAGAGGGGAAAGGGAGGCTGGTCTGTGTTTTAATATGCTGGGAACACCAGATGAAACAAAAGCCAATGCGTTCTTTATTGTAATACTTCCTAGAGCCTTAGACACGTGGCACCCAATCTGATGTTTTCCTCTGACAGCTGGACTTAAAAGTACCCAGGAGCTCTTCCAAACTAGGGGGTCATCGTCATCACTATCATCTTAGCCCCTAAAGGTTGAGCATTTGAAACGCCCCAAACACCACGCTACTGCAGCGTGCAGCTTAGCTCAGGGAATCCTCATGACAACCTGTATTTTACGGAGAGGGAAGCAGAGGCACAAAGAGGTCATGGGCTCACCTGCGGTCACACAGGCGGCTCAGACAAACCCAGACTGCCCATTCCTGGGGTCCCTGGCCCCGCATTGCTTGTGATGACCCGATCTCACCTTGAAGGCTGTTTCCTGTCCCCGATATGTAGCTGATCCCAGATGCCCGCGTGAGGACCCTGACTTGGGCAGTCAGAGGCCGTGAAGGGGCCTGACTCCTGTCCCAGTTGGGGGTACTCACTCGGGCACGTGGGGCGAGCCACGTCCAGGGAAAGGGAGAGGTGGCCTTGGGGCTCCTCAGGCTTCAGGGACTGGCTCCCCGTCCCCCCGGGCCCCTCTCTGAGTGGCTGGCTGGCCCTTGACTGTGTCACATATCTACCAGGAGCTCAAGAGCACAGACATGAAGTACCGGAACCGCGTGCGCAGCCGCATCAGCAACCTCAAGGACCCCAGGAACCCCGGCCTGCGGCGGAACGTGCTCAGCGGCGCCATCTCCGCGGGGCTCATTGCCAAGATGACTGCGGAGGTGAGGGCGGGGCCGGGGCGTCCAGTCTTGCCTGAGGCTGAGAGGCAGAGGCTTGTGACGCAGCGATGAGCCAGGGGCTACCTTAGCTAGGGACCATCTCGGACGCCCCATCCCTCAGGGCCTCTGGACTGTCAGAACAGTGAACACAGCTACCAGGTATTCAGAATTGCACTCATCGTTTCAGGCACATGGGCCAGTTTAGCTTCACACCGACAGAGGTAGAAATGTTTACCATCTCCAGTCTTACCGGTGGGGACACTGAAGTTCAGAGGATTTCACTGATTTGCCTGTGCGAACAGCCAGAAAAGGGTGATGCCAGGAGCCAAACTGTTCAGCCTCAGAGCATGTGCCCCTCCCTACTTTATTTCGTTTGTTTCTGTTTTGGCTGCGCCAGGTCTTCATTGCAGTGCAAAGGCGGCGCACGGGCTGTTGCTCTGTGGCACGTGGGGTCTTAGTTCCCCTTCACCTGCACCCGCCGCATGTTGGTCTTGTTCAGTTGCTCAGCTGTGTCTGACTCTTTGCGACCTCATGGACTGCAGCACGCCAGGCTTCCCTGTCCTTCACTGTCTGCCATAGCTCGCTCAAACCAATGTCCATTGAGTCGGTAACACTATCCAACCATCTCCTCTTCTCTTTCCCCCTTCTCCTCCTGCCTTCAATATTTCCCAGCATCAGGGTCTTTTCCAGTGAGTGGGCTCATCGCATCAGGTGGCCAAAGTATTGAAGCTTCAGCTTTAGGATCTCCTTTAGGATGGACTGGTTGCATCTCCTTGCAGTCCAAGGGACTCTCAAGAGTCTTCTCCAACGCCACAGTTCAAAAGCATCAATTCTTCAGTGCTCAGCTTTCTTTATAGTCCAACTCTCACATCCATACATGACCACTGGAAAAACCATAGCTTTGACCAGACGGACCTTTGTTGGCAAAGTAATGTCTCTGCTTTTTAATATGCTGTCTAGGTTGGTCATAGCTTTTCTTCCAAGGAGCAAGCATCCCCCACATAGGAAGGCAGCTTCTTAATGACTGGGCCTCCAGGGAAGTCCCTCCTCCCTGCTTTGTGATCTGCCTCCCTCTTCTGCCTCGTTCAATCCTGCATCTCATTCCCCAGCTCTGGGCCCAAGCCTGAATTGGAGCCCCTGACTCTATGGAGCACAGCAGACATGTATACAGATATGTTTCATTCAGAGGTGGTGGCTGCCATGATAGAGCCACTGTGGGAACTTAATAGGAGGGAAGGATTGACCCAGAGGGAAGGGGTCAGTAAGGGAAGGAAAAGGGAACAAGCCTGTTTGAAGGAGTATGTGCAGTGGTTAGAAGCTCGGGGCCTGCACCAAACTGCCCTGGTTTGACTTCTGCCTCTGCCACTGAGCTATGTGATCTTAGACCAGCCACTTAACCGCTCTATGCCTCAGTTTTCTCATCTGTAAATTGGGAATAACAGCTATCTCATGAAGGACAGAATGAGTTAACACATGTAAAGTGTTTAAAGGGGCTTCCCTGGTGGCTCAGAGGTTAAAGCGTCTGCCTGCAATGCGGGAGACCTGAGTTCGATCCCTGGGTTGGGAAGATCACCTGGAGAAGGAAATGGCCACCCACTCCAGTATTCTTGCCTGGAGAATTCCATGGACGGAGGAGCCTGGTGGGCTATAGTCCAGAGGGTTGCAAAGAATCAGACATGACTGAGCGACTTCACTTAAAGTGTTTGAAAGGTTAAGACAAGTAAAGCCCTCCCCAGAATTAGTATATGCCAGGCCCATTTGATGGACAGGAGTTTGAGCAAGCTCCAGAAGTTGGTGATAGTTGGGGAAGCCTGGCTTGCTACAGTCCGTGGGGTCGCAGAGTCGGATACGACTGAGCGGCCGAACTGAACCAAACTGAGGCCCGTTCACCAGCCAATTCATGTAACCCTCATCACAGTGAAACATTATCCCCACTTTATGGCTGAGAAAACTGAGGCCACACTCAACTCATAAGTGATGATGAGGATTTGATCCCAGATCTGTTTGTTTCAGAGTCTGTCTCGGAAAGACCTTTGCACACCCTCAGGTATGAGTAGCTCTTTGCTGCCAGCACTCAGGGGATTCCCTGAAAGCACACAGCGACGGCATAGCTAAAGTGCCACTAAATCCAAGAGCCCCAGAGAAGGGGCAGGGACGTGTCTTGGAGTCTGAATGTGCCTCCGTGTGTTTGGTGTTGGAGGCGTAGTGCGTGTGTGTGGGGTGGGTATGTGGCATGTGTGAGGTGGTATGGATGTGTGGTATGTGTAGTTGATATAGTGTGCGTAGGTATGTGGTGTATGTGCTATATAACGTGTGCTGTGCTTGCTCAGTCGCTCAGTCGTGTCTTCCTCTGCAACCCCATGGACTGTAGCCCGCCAGGCTCCTCTGTCCATGGAATTTTCCAGACAAGAATTTTGGAATGGTTTTCCATACCTTTCTGCAGGGGATCTTCCTGACCCAGGGATCCAACCCATCTCCTGCATTGCAGGCAGATTCTTTACCAGCTGAGCCACAAGGGAAGCCCCCCCCCCCCCGACCCCAGCTTTAGGATAAAAATGGGAAACCTGGCTCAGGTGAACAAGCATTAACTTTTTGCTTAGTTTAAAATATCTTTTTTGGCCACTAACAACATATACCGAGGGTTACACATGCAACTTGGCTTAACAGTATCCTCTTTCCTTGTGAGGTGGCGCTGCAACTTAAATGGGAACCCAGCCTGCGTTTCCGTCTGTCTCTCACTCTGTGGCTCTGGGGTCCCTTTGCCTCTGTGTGTGAGTGTATCATAAGAATGCTATCATCAGAGTGTCTTACAGGCGGTTGCAGAGACATTGGGAAACCAGCCCTGGAAAACCAACAGCAAGGTGTAGACGTGAGTGTGAGCCAAGCCTGGCAAGTTCCCAGAAGCCAGAGGCTGGGACAGAGCTGGGTGCCTGAACTAGGACAAAGGCTCCAGAAGTCTCAGCAAAGTAACCAGCCAACTCTGGCCCCATCCAAGGACTATTCGCTAGAACAGGGCAAGAGAATCAGGTGATCAACAGGCCCAAGAAGAGGCTGACCAGGCCAAGGACAGCAAGCCAGGACCACACCAGGCCTCCCCAGGGACTGCCAGTGCCAGCCACCGAAGGGCCCCTGCCAGCAACCCAGGGAACAGAGGTCCAGGGGGCCTTCTTCTTGGGGTCAGCTTCTACTCTAGGCAGGAAATTTCTATAAGAAATAGAGGATCGGGGCTTCCCTGGTGGCTCAGTGGTAAAGAACCCACCTGCAATGCAGAAGCCATGGGTTTGATCCCTAATCCGGGAAGCTCCCTCAGGCTGAGGAGCAGCTAAGCCTGCGGGCCACAACTATTGAGCCTGTGCCCTAGGGCCCAGGAACCGCAACTACTGAATCCTGTGTGCGCCCTAGAGCCCATGGCCTGCAGCAAGAGAAGCCACTGCAATGAGAAGCCCAGGCACCACAATGGGAGAGTAGCCCTCACTCACCACAACTGGAGAAAAGCCTTCGTGACAACGAAGACCTACCACAGCCAAAATAAAATAATGAAATACAGGATCATTTTTGCTCCAATAAGAAAAATAACAGCTTGGACTGCAAATAAAGCTGAGTGCTGAGGAATTGATACTTTTGAACTGTGGTGTTGGAGAAGACTCTTGAGAGTCTCTTGGACTGCAAGGAGATCCAACCAGTTCATTCTGAAGATCAGTCCTTGGAGGGACTGATATTGAAGCTGAAACTCCATTACTTTGGCCATCTGATGCAAAGAACTGACTCACTGGAAAAGACCCTGATGCTGGGAAAGATTGAGGACAGGAGAAGGGGATGACAGAAGATGAGATGGTTGGATGGCATCACCGACTTGATGGACATGAGGCTGAGTAAACTCTGGGAGTTTGTGACTGATAGGGAGGCCTGGCATGCTGCAGTCCCTGGGGTTGCAAAGAGTCAGACACGACTGAGCAACTGAAATGAACTGAACAGGACCATTGTTGCTCCAATAAGAAAAATAACAGCTTGGGGTTGGGCTGCCTGCTATGCTGTGGCTCAGAAGACAGGGGCTCCCATCAGAGAGAGCCTGGCGAAGTGGATCCCCATGTGTGACTGGCCATCCCTCTCTGCCTCCTGGGTCTCCCTAACTCCCTTTCTATATCTCTTTCCTGGTCCACCTGATGCCCTCATGCTTCCTTCGTCTGGCTTTTCCTCTCACATCCAGGTGGTTCAGAGAACGGGGTGGATTCTGAGATACCTGTTAGAACTGTTGAGTGGATACATTGACAGCCTGCAGGGAGAGGGGTTTTGTCTGCTCCCAGCATCAAGGCCAGTGCCTGCTGTGTCTTAAGTGCTCAACAAATATGTTTCAAATTCACCTTGTAGGTGACCTGAAGATCCAGTATCATCGCTTACTCCCCTCATTTTCAACCTTATTTTTCATATTACTGTACTGACTCCCAAGACGGGTGGGTCATGGTGGAGAGGTCTGACAGAATGTGGTCCACTGGAGAAGGGAATGGCAAACCACTTCAGTATTCTTGCCTTGAGAACCCCATGAACAGTATGAAAAGGCAAAATGATAGGATGCTGAAAGAGGAACTCCCCAGGTCAGTAGGTGCCCAACATGATACTGGAGATCAGGGGAGAAATAACTCTAGAAAGAATGAAGGGATGGAGCCAAAGCAAAAACAATACCCAGCTGTGGATGTGACTGGTGATAGAAGCAAGGTCCGATGCTGTAAAGAGCAATATTGCATAGGAACCTGGAATGTCAGGCCCATGAATCAAGGCAAATTGGAAGTGGTCAAACAAGAGATGGCAAGAGTGAACGTCCACATTCTAGGAATCAGCGAACTAAAATGGACTGGAATGGGTGAATTTAACTCAGATGACCATTATATCTACTACTGCGGGCAGGAAACCCTCAGAAGAAATGGAGTAGCCATCATGGTCAACAAAAGAGTGCAAAATGTAGTACTTGGATGCAATCTCAAAAATGACAGAATGATCTCTGTTCATTTCCAGGGCAAACCATTCAGTATCACAGTAATCCAAGTCTATGCCCCAACTAGTAACGCTGAAGAAGCTGAAGTTGAACGGTTCTATGAAGACCAGCAAGACCTTTTAGAACTAACAACCCAAAAATATGTCCTTTTCATTACAGGGGATTGGAATGCAAAAGTAGGAAGTCAAGAAACATCTGGAGTAACAGGCAAATTTGGCCTTGGAATGCGGAATGAAGCAGGGCAAAGACTAATAGAGTTTTGCCAAGAAAATGCACTGGTCATAGCAAACACCCTCTTCCAACAACACAAGAGAAGACTCTACACATGGACATCACCAGATGGTCAACACTGAAATCAGATTGATTATATTCTGTGCCAAAGATGGAGAAGCTCTATACAGTCAACAAAAACAAGACCAGGAGCTGACTGTGGCTCAGATCATGAACTCCTTATTGCCAAATTCAGACTCAAATTGAAGAAAGTAGGGAAAACCGCTAGACCATTCAGGTATGACCTAAATCAAATCCCTTATGATTATACACTGGAAGTGAGAAATAAATTTAAGGGCCTAGATCTGATAGATAGAGTGCCTGATGAACAATGGAATGAGGTTCGTGACATTGTACAGGAGACAGGGATCAAGACCAACCCCATGGAAAAGAAATGCAAAAAAGCAAAATGGCTGTCTGGGGAGGCCTTACAAATAGCTGTGAAAAGACGAGAGGCAAAAGGCAAAGGAGAAAAGGAAATATATAAGCATCTGAATGCAGAGTTCCAAAGAATAGCAAGAAGAGATAAGAAAGTCTTCTTCAGAGATCAATGCAAAGAAATCGAGGAAGACAACAGAATGGGAAAGACTAGAGATCTCTTCAAGAAAATTAGAGATACCAAGGGAACATTTCACGCAAAGATGGGCTCAAAGGACAGAAATGGTCTGGACCTAACAGAAGATATTAAGATATTAAGAAGAGGTGGCAAGAATACACAGAAGAACTGTACAAAAAACATCTTCACGACCCAGATAATCACGATGGTGTGATCACTCATCTAGAGCCAGACATCCTGGAATGTGAAGTCAAGTGGGCCTTAGAAAGCATCACTATGAACAAAGCTAGTGGGGGTGATGGAATTCCAGTGGAGCTATTTCAAATCCTGAAAGATGATGCTGTGAAAGTGCTGCACTCAATATGCCAGCAAATTTGGAAAACTCAGCAGTGGCCACAGGACTGGAAAAGGTCAGTTTTCATTCCAATCCCAAAGAAAGGCAATGCCAAAGAATGCTCAAACTACCACACAATTGCACTCATCTCACATGCTAGTAAAGTAATGCTCAAAATTCTCCAAGCCAGGCTTCAGCAATATGTGAACTGTGAACTTCCTGATGTTCAAGCTGGTTTTAGAAAAGGCAGAGGAACCAGAGATCAAATTGCCAACATCCGCTGGACCATGGAAAAAGCAAGAGAGTTGCAGAAAAACATCTATTTCTGCTTTATTGACTATGCCAAAGCCTTTGACTGTGTGGATCACAATAAACTGTGGAAAATTCTTCAAGAAATGGGCATACCAGACCACCTGACCTGCCTCTTGAGAAACCTGTATGCAGGTCTGGAAGCAACAGTTAGAACTGGACATGGAACAACAGACTGGTTCCAAATAGGAAAAGGAGTACGTCAAGGCTGTATATTGTCACTCTGCTTATTTAACTTCTATACAGAGTACATCATGAGAAATGCTGGACTGGAAGAAACACAAGGTGGAACCAAGATTTCCGGGAGAAACATCAATAACCTCAGATATGCAGATGACACCACCCTTATGGCAGAAAGTGAAGAGGAACTAAAAAGCCTCTTGATGAAAGTGAAAGAGGAGAGCGAAAAAGTTGGCTTAAAGCTCAACATTCAGAAAACGAAGATCATAGCATCCAGTCTCATCACTTCATGGGAAATAGATGGGGAAACAGTGGAAACAGTGTCAGACTTTATTTTTGGGGGCTCCAAAATCACTGCAGATGGTGACTGCAGCCATGAAGTTAAAAGACGCCTACTCCTTGGAAGAAAAGTTATGACCAACCTAGACAGCATCTTGAAAAGCAGAGACATTACTTTGCCGGCTAAGGTCAGTCTGGTCAAGGCTATCATTTTTCCTGTGGTCATGTATGGATGTGAGAGTTGGACTGTGAAGAAGGCTGAGTGCCGAAGAATTGATGCTTTTGAACTGTGGTGTTGGAGAAGACTCTTGAGAGTCCCTTGGACTGCAAGGAGATCCAACCAGTCCATTCTGAAGGAGATCAACCCTGGGATTTCTTTGGAAGGAATGATGCTAAAGCTGAAACTCCAGTACTTTGGCCACCTCATGTGAAGAGTTGACTCATGGAAAAGACCCTGATGCTGGGAGGGACTGGGGGCAGGAGGAGAAGGGGACGACAGAAGATGAGATGGCTGGATGGCATCACTGACTCGATGGATGTGAGCCTGAGTGAAGTCCGGGAGTTGGTGATGGACAGGGAGGCCTGGTGTGCTGCGATTCATGGGCTCACAAAGAGTTGGACACAACTGAGCGACTGAACTGAACTGAACTGTACTGACTCCATGTGTCTTTGATGTGCTTCCTAAATAAGGCAGGCAAAGATAAGTAAATGGATTGGTGAGTGGGTAGACTTTTTTTTTCCTGTTCTCTCTCTCTCTTTTAATTGAAGTTTTGTTGATTTCCTGTTCTGTTTCTTAGCTGGAACAGTCTGACCCTGGCCTGGTCTGCCACATTCCTCACCTTGAACCCACCCCAAATACCCTTCCCCAAACATGTTAGTCTTGTCCTCTGATCTCCCACATCTATTATTTTCTTCCTCTGGAATGTGCCATGCCCCTTGGGAAGTTGTGCTTATCTTTCAAGTCTGGTGAAGGTGTCAATTTCTTTAATGAGCCTCCCTGCCCCCAGGCAGTTAGCCACTAGTCAGGCTTTCCCTGCACTTTGCAGGCCTTTGCTTTAGTTCCAAAGACCCTAATGCTGGGAAAGATTGAGGGCAGGAGGAGAAGGGGATGACAGAGGATGACATGGTTGGATGGCATCACCGACTCAATGGACGAGTCTGAGCCAACTCTAGAAGTAGTGAAGGACAGGGAAGCCTGGTGTGCTGCAGTCCATGGGGTCACAGAGTCAGACACCACTGAGCAACTGAACAACAACACTCTCTTGCAATCTTGGGTGAATGCTTGGCTCTTTGACTAGATATCATTACCTGGAGACAGGAACCAAATCTTATCTTAGTCCACAGGGCTTAGGGGCGGTGGTGGACTGTCTGTGCCTCCCAGCTCCAGAGAGACGATTGTGTGTAGCTGTTCCCAACTCTGCGTTCAGTTACCTCACATTCGTAGCTTGAAAGGCTGTGGTGGGATTGTTTACACCATGGAAATTGGTAGATGCTACAAATCAGCCACCTGCTGTGGCCAAAGCCAGTTCACCAGCATGTCAGTGCTATGAAAGGCATTCAAGAGATTCATATCCAATACACTTTGAAAGAACAAATATATTATGCTCTGGAAATCCCCCAACATTAAAGTCAGCTGCTTTTTGCTGATATAGCCTGAGGTTGACTTGTGGGCTTTCCCAGTGGCTCAGCAGGAAAGAATCCACCTGCAGGCAGGAGCTGCAGGAACTGTGGGTTCGATCCCTGGGCTGGAAAGAGCCTCTGGAGAAGGAAATGGCAACCCATTCCAGTTTTCTTACCTGGGAAATCCTAGGGACAGAAGAGCCTGGCAGGCTACGATCTGCGGGGTTGCAAAGAGTCAGATACAACTGAGCATGATGACTTGTTTTGTATATACCCCTGCCATTGGTTAGGACCTAGTCCTTGCATTTGACACAGTAGGAGTTAAGCATTCGTGTACACAGGATAACTTGGGGGCAGTAGTAAAAATGCATATTCCTGGGCCTGCCCTAGAGTTTTGGATTCATAGGAATCTGCATTTTATCAGGAAACACAATTGGTTATAATGCAGAAATCAGCACACAAAAATTGTTTGACCTCTGTGCCAACTCTGTTCTCCACGGTTTAAGGGGTCAGGCTAAATGGTAGTAATTAAAATGTTTAGCCAGTGCCAAATCCTCCTTTTTTTTTTTTTTTTTAAATTTGGTAAATGCCACAAGGTGTGTAGGATCTCAGCTTCCCGAGGAATGAACCTTGTCCACAGCAGTGAAAGCACCAAGTCCTAACCAGTGGACCACCAAGGAACTCCCCAGATTCTCTTTTAACATTAGGTTCTGGGAATTCCCTGGCAGTCCAGTGGTTAGCACTCCACACTTCCACTTCAGGGAGCATGGGTTCCATCCCTGGGCAGGAAACTAAGATTCTACATGCTATGTGCTGAAGCCAAAAAAAAGAAATTGGCTTCAGCCATCTTCCTCCCCCTAAACCAAGGCTAACTAGAGCTCTCTCCAGCTTGAGTGTCTCCCTCTCTTCTGGAAGAAGGTCAAGGCAAGTCAGATGTCTAGGGAGATAGACAAAACAAAAGGGGAAGGCCTGAATAATGCAGAGACTGGGTGTCTACAGGGAGCTGACAAGAGATGGGAGGCTCTATTCTATAGGAACGTTATAGAAAAAGATGTTCCATGATGCAATCACAGTTGAGCAGTCAGTGGTGTGAACCTCAGGAGCCTCAGGTCCTGCTTGGGTGGGGTAGCCGCAGTAAGTTATAGAGAGTTGAGGCCAAGGTTCCCACCAGGCAGATTGGCCTGGCTGAACAGTGATCACAGCTCAGACAGGCTTTCAGTCAAGTCCAGCCTGGAAGGACAAGGGGAACATCACAGATCACAGGGTCAGTGGTCAAATAAGCTTAAGCAGGAAGGTTCAGGCAGGTTCCTGAGGTCCTTGGCTGGCGCTGTGAGCGCCAGAGCTGAGGAAATGTACGAGATCGTTGACTCTGGGCGGACGCTGTCTGTCTTGTGTTCTCCCATACTTGCCCTACTGTACTTGGCCTGGTCAGAGCCCGGGGTTTGACCTGCCACCCAGAGGCAGAATGGGGACTCCTCTGGTAAAGCCTTGCCCCAGCCAGGACAGGGCCAGGCTTCCCTCCAGTCCAGAATGTCCCCTTCCCTCTGTTCAAGCTCCATGAAACCCAGGTGTGGGGTAGGGCTCCTGGGGGCTCCCTAGCCCTGAAGGGCACACTCCTTTTTCTCCAGGAAATGGCCAGTGATGAGCTGAGGGAACTGAGGAACGCCATGACCCAAGAGGCCATCCGTGAGCACCAGATGGCCAAGACAGGCGGCACCACCACCGACCTCTTCCAGTGCAGCAAATGCAAAAAGAAGAACTGCACCTATAACCAGGTATGGCGTGGGGTCGGGGGACCAGAAAGAGCTGAGGGACAAGCCAGCAGGGAGAAGGGGCTGTAACGCTAGGCTGCGGAGAGGGGCACGTCTTGGTTCACCAGCATGATACATCTGTGGCTTCTAGAAAAGATGCAGAGAGAAGCACTCAGAGAGAAGCACCCAGATCTATGTGAGGTGCGACCAGATCTGTCCTGCAGCCAGCATAAGAAGGACCAGACCTACAGGGGGCACAGAACTTCTGCAGAGTCACAGATGGTTGGAAGAGAACTTGGCAATAAAAACTCTGCTTCCTCACTTCACACACAGGGAGACTGAGGTCCAGAGGGGACAGGCTTTGTCTAAAGCGGCAAAGAGGGTTAGTGGCAGAGAGAATAATAAGCCCAGATCCAGACCTTTCTGCTTCCAGTCCAGCCAACTTGGTGGTAAAGCCTAAGGGCCTGAGCCCTGAGCCCTGAGGGTGAAGACCACTGCCCTGGCCTGGCCTCCTGTTTCTGGGTTACACATGCCCTTGAGGCACCAATATTCTTGGATTTGGATTAGTGCTCTGTTATTCTAGAACTCTATTCATTCCCCCATCTGCTTGTCAAGCAAGCCCCTGGGGACATGTGGCTGCAGCAGAAATACAGTAGTCAGCCCTGCCTTCCAGGAGTCCCTTGGAGAATTCCCATGCCGGAATCCAAAGATGTGTGTGCAGGTTCCTGCTCTCTGCAGAGTTCTCTCTCCTGGGGTGTCATTGCTCTGCAGTGACAAGGCCGTGTTGTGCTGTGTCCTCCTGGCCCGCAGCTGGGCATGCTCATTAGCCAGGGACTCCCTCCCACCCCACAGACACCAGCTGACACCATTCACAGCTAAGAGTCTGCAAAGCCACAACTTGCTACATGTCATAGCCGTCCAGGGTGGGCTGCAGAAAATCAGAACAGCAGTTGTTAAATCCAGAAATGCCCGGGATTTGCTGGGGCAGACCTGGTTTCTGCACCTGGAGGGTCTAGTTAAAAGGATAAGAGACCAGAAAACAACACTGAATATCCCCCATGACCTTCAAATCCTCTTTCCTCTCCGGGCTTCCGTTCTTCCACCTGTAAAATGAAGAAGAAATGGAATGATCCCTAAGCGTGCTTCCAGCTCCGTTCTGATCCGAGAGGTACATCCAATAGGATGTGTTCATTTTTCCTGTAGGAGATGAGTCTTGAAGCAAGAGAAGAGAGATCAGTCAGTTCAGAACGATCAACAAGAAGAGTGCAGAGGTCAGGCTGAGCCAGTGAGATACTTGAAGGGAGCCGACAGGCCTGCGAGGAGAGAGGAAAATATATGCACACCCAGTGGAATGCTCAGTGATGAGGGCACTGCCAAAGTGGTGTGGGAATAACGGTGCCCACCTCTGCGATTTGACCTACTTCTATAGTGGGAGCCATGGCAGGTCCAAGAGCAGGGGGGTGATGTCACGAGTGGTCCCGCTCTCTTTTCTCTCAGGTGCAGACACGCAGCGCTGATGAGCCCATGACTACCTTTGTCTTATGCAACGAGTGTGGCAATCGCTGGAAGGTCTGTATGTCTGTATCTTTCTTCCTCCCCTGTCATCCTCAGGAGCTGCCCCACTTAAGAAGTAGTAGGCCCACAGCCCCAAATGGGGGCTGGCGGGGGGCGGTTTTGCCAGCCTGCACAGAGCAGGTCTGCAGAGCTGGAGATAGTGGTGCATTGTTGGGAAGGCAAGGCCAGAGGACACGTGTGTGCGTGTTTTCGTTTTGGAAAGCACCCAGCCAGGGTGGGGACAGTAGCCGGCATTTTATCACAGGATGGGCAAGTCTGTCATTTGAACACAGATGGAATCAGCCTCCTGAGATCCCAGGGGTTGCAGGGAGCGGGGGGGTGGGAAGGAAAAACAATAGCCCTCTGCACTTGGACCACACCTCTCTGCAAAGTGCTTCCACAGATGCTATTTCCTTTGAGCCCAGTCACAGCCAGGGAGGTGGGGACGACTGAGCCCTGTCAAACGGGCACTGCTCTCAAATGCACCCAGGTCATCCTCCCCTCCTAAGGCAGCTCTGGAAAAGCCTTACATTACCCCAGGCTGTAACCCAGGCAGCCCCAGCACCCACAAAAGCGGCAGTTTTGTTTCAGGCATGGGAGCCAAGCAAAGGCTGCTCCTGGAGTGCTCTTTCCCACCTCATCTTCTGAACCACCGAGTGTGGTCACATGATTAACGTCCCCTTCCAGTGCCATCTGATTTGCATGCGTGCTGTGTGAGGTCTGGGTCACCGAGCAGCCAGTAGGTTGTAAGGTACTTAGCAAGGACTGAGCATGAGGCTGGGAGTCAGGAGCCCTGGTTTCCGTCTCCACTCTGCCCTACTCGCTGTGTGACCCTGAGCATGTCACCCACCTCCCTGAGCTAAAGGGTGATGCTAACACCTTTCTCCCGGGCTGATTATGAAGACTATCACATACACACACATGCTTTGCAGCAACTACGAGAAATGTTTCTTCATAATATTACTCTCACTTTGAGATGAGGAAATTAGCTATTGAAATGGTTAACGAGCATAAAGTCTCAGGGTTTGGAGCACGGAAAGACAGTGCTCCAAATTCCTGATCGATTGACCTTTCTATGACTTTATGAAGGGCCTTGATGGCCCTGGGGCCTCATAAGAACTGCCATGTTTTTTTAGGGTAAAAGTCAGATGATTATGTATTTTCTTCTTTCATTCACCTGTTGAGCACTTAAGAGGTGAAGCCAGGATAATGGCCTACTGGTTTCAAGCACGGGCTTGGGTATCAGGCTCAAATCCTAGCTTTATCACTCACAAAGTGACTTTGCCAAGTGCCCTGAACTCTCTAGGCCTGGATTTCCTCATCCATAAAATAAGGGTAGGAATATAGCCCACAGAGCTATTTTGAGGATTAGAGAAGGTAATACATGTAAAAAATTAACAGGGCCTCTGACAGCTTAAATGGTATCTTTGTCAAATTAGGGAAAGGTGTTCTTCCTCCAGATAGATGTAGCCTTGCACTTGGGTCCAGAACTTGGGAAACAGCAGGGATGGAGTTTCAGCCCAAACCTGCTCCTGTGGGGAGGCTCTCTTGTGAACAACCTGTACAACCACACAAAAAAGTCCTGAGCATATATGTGCCTGCTACATAGAAACCACCATTCTTATTATTCAGTTGTTACCTGTTAGTATTATGGGAACTTGCGAGTCATTTAACCTGTCTGAACTGCTTCTTTCCCTGTGAAAATGCAAGTATTATAATGGTGCTTATCTCACAGGGTAACTATGAGGAGGAAATGAGTTAATATATGTTAATACTGGTTAGCCCAGAGTAACTGCTCAATAAATAGGAGCTTTTGTGAGTGTTACTGTTGGGAAAAAGACATTATACATGCTCCAAACCCAGCTCCTCCTCCCTGATTCCCAGAGAGAAACTGGAATTTGGAAGTTGGAGAGGCAGGTCCCACTAGAGGTGGCAGCTACGTGGCTTCGGACAAAATTTCGAAGTAGTGTCCGCTGCCCTGTGGGATGCCTACTGTCTAACCAAGCTATGAGTAATAATCATGGTGATGTTTCTGACCATAAATTGAGAGCCCACCACATGTCCGGCATCAAATTTCCATTCATTGCTTGATTATCTTTTTCTTCACGGATCGGCACTATGGTCCCATTTTACAGATGAGTGATCTGTTCAGGGTTGCACCACTAATAGTGACAGGGCGGGGATCTGGACTGGTCTGTGTGGCTCCAGGCTTCCCAGGTGGCTCAGAGGTAAAGAATCTGCCTGCCAACGCAGGAGACGCAGGTTCGATCCCTGGGCTGGGAAGATCCCCTGGAGGAGGAAACGGCAACCCACTCCAGTGTTGCCTGAAAAATCCCATGGACTGAGGAGCCTGGCGGGCTATAGTCTACGGGGTCACAGAGTTAGACACTGAGTGAATGAACACAATCCTGCGTGGCTCCAGACCCCACCTCCCCTTTCACATCCCCTCCACGTGCCTTTACCCTCTTTGAGTGGTGCAAAGAAAGTTCTAAAACGCTGTTGCCTTCTTGGTTTTGTAGTTCTGCTGACAGAACCACCAACCGGGATTTCAGTGAACAAGGTGAGGAAGAACAGAGAGAAACCACCAAGCCCTTCGTAAACTGGAGAAAAATAAAAATTAAAATGAAGAGAGATGCTGAACTCTGAATGGGGCATTAGGGACCAGAGGGAGAATTCTTTTGCAAATTAATAATCATTTATCAATAGGGATGGGCTTCCCAGGTGACTCAGTAGGTAAAGAATCCCCCTTTTGATTCAGGAGTTGCAGGAGACGCGGGTTCGATCCCTGGGTTGGGAAGATCTGCTGGAGGAGGAAATGGCAACCCACTCCAGTATTGTTGCCTGGAAAATTCCGCAGACAGAGGAGCCTGGTGGGCTTCAGTCAATGGGGTCACAAAGGGTTGGACACAGCTGAGCAGAGTACAGCAGGAGCACATTGATGGGCACCGGCTAATGGGGGAGGCTAACTGGGGTGTGATTCTAAGCCCATGTGGACAGACCTCTTGCGGAAACTCAAGACTTCAGAGCCCCAGAGCTAAGGTGCAGTATTTGACAGTAGCTGGCAGACCTTTGCTTTGAGTCCCTTCCCTCACATCTGAACCTCTCAGCCTTTTCTGAGTTGAAAAATACCAGACTGACTCAGATCTTACCCACTCCACTGTGAGTCACACGTGCGGAACAGTTGGCACACGGCATCACATTTGGCTAAGGCAGACATGACTTCCACACGGTGTAGGAAGATCTCTTCCCCCCCCTCATCTCTTCTCAAATGCTCTGGTCTTCCCTGTTCCTAGCTGATCTGGGGGCAGGGCTCTGAGGACTCCAGACCTGGTCCCTCTAGGCAGGCCATACATCATCTTGAGCTCAGGGTTTCTGAGTGAAGAAGCAGTGCCTGAGTTTGGCGGCCCCTGGGAGATCCTGAGCCTTGGAATACATCCAGGCCCAGGCAATGCGTTCCTCACCGCTCTGTTGTGGTCTGAGCTACAGAGGAAGTCTGCAGGGCACAAGGCCCCTGTTGTGCTTCTCCCACGATGAAGCTGGCTTGCTTTTTAAGCCAATAGGAAACTTGAGGCAAAGCTGGAAGCTTCTGAAAAAGCCCTGGGAGCAGGTCTGTGCATCTGTCCTGAGTCTCAGTCTCTCACTGTCCCTGGCCTTCCAGCGGCCCTGGGCTGAGCCTCCTGGACACTTGTTTCCTGAAATAGCTAACTCGTAAGAGCTTGTGAAGCAAAAAGAGGCTTCCCGGGTGGCTCAGTGGTAAAGAATCCACCTGCCAATGCAGGATACACAGCTTCGATCCCTGGGTCAGGAAGATCCCCTGGAGAAGGAAACGGCAGTCCACTCCAGTATTCTTGCCTGGGAAATCCCACTGTCAGAGGAGCTTGGCAGGCTATAGTCCCTGGGGTCGCAAAAAGTAGGACACCACTTAACGACTGAGCATGCAGAAGCTTGGGAACTCCTGGGAGCCTGGGCAAGTCCCTTAACCTCTGAGTCATTTGCTTACTCGTTAAAAATGGGAGTGGGCCTAGTGCCTGCTTCATAGCATGTCCATCTGCCTTGGGGCTCACTCTCAGGGCAGCTTTTTTGGGGTAACTTCAGCTCACGTTTCTTATGTGCCCTGGCATCATCCACTCTGGAATTTATTATCACTTTCCTCTTTCTATCCAACCGCCTCTTCCTATAGATGAAGCCTGTAAATAAACTGTGTACAGCCACCATCTCCAGCTTTTTAGTCAGATGTGGGATGGGTCCTTTGGGAAGATGGAAAATTCACTCACAGAAGATACAATACCCAAAGCTCATAAATATCAGATCCAAGACTGAAACTCTGGTCTTCTGCTTCCTGTCATTGTGCTCGAGGCTATGAGAGATGCAGGGCCAAACACAGTGCTCTGCCCCTACCTTCCAGGAACCCTCAGCCTGGCAGGGAAAGAAACCCACAGACACAGACTCCACACCAGATGGGATGATGGCATGTGATACATGCCTGAGGTATGGATATTACCTGCAGGAAGGCAGAGCAATGTTGCTTAAGATACCCAGGTACTTCTTCAACTGTAATAAGGGTGGGAATCCCCTGAGGATCATGCTAAAATACAGATATTTTGATTCAGTGGGTCTGGGGTGGATCCTGAGATTTTTTTCATTTCCAATAAGCTCCCAGGTGATTCCACCAACCACACTTTGAGTAGTCATGGTTGAGATATCTAGACTTTTCTCTGCAATATCTTAAGCCTCCCTCCAAATGTCTAGAAATCAAAAGCAGAGGGCTTCCCTCGTGGCTCAGTGGTAAAGAACCTCCCCGCCAATGCAGGAGACATGGGTTCGATCCCTTAGGTTTGATCCCTGATTTGGGAAGATTCCACATGCCATGGGGCAACTAAGCCTGTGCGCCACAACTATGGAGCCCACGTGCCCAGCTACTGAAGCCCAGGAGCCCTAGAGCTGGGGCCCTGCACCAAGAGAAGCCACCAGAAGGAGACCCCGCACACTGCAACTGGAGAGGAGCCCCGCTCTCCAAAAGTAAAGCCAGAGCAGCAAGGAAGACCCAGCACAGCCAAAATAAATAAATAAAAGCCCACGCACCACAACAAAGAGTAGCCCCCACTCACCACAACTAGAGAAAGACTGAGCACAGTAACAAAGACTCAGTGCAGCCAAAAGTAAAAACACATAAATTGTTTTAATACATAATTTTTAAAAAATAGCAGGCAAGGGAATACTCAGTGGATGATGGAAGTATGTCAAAAGGACACAGAAATCACCTGGTCAAAGCTCCCATTGGGAAAATAAGGACTCAGTAGATCACCCCTCCCCAAAATGGATTAAACAACAACAAAAAATGCAGACCAAAATATCAACCACTATTGACATAATAATGTCAATAAACGTTACTCTGGGGCTATTTAAAGATGGCAGCCTGGGCGATCTTCAGCACTGACTTCTCCATCTGAATATCCATTGTGCTTCTGGTGTCACAGGGATTTACAGCAAAGGAAAAAACACAAAACTGAGTCTCCACCCTGAATAACCTTACTGTTTACAAAGGAGATGAGTCAGAGTAAACAACAGAACAACAAGTCTCCAGTTCCCACATCTATGCAGTTCACATCCACGTTCACAGGAGGACACAGGAAAGCATGAATAGGCCTCAGAGACTGTCGGTCAGCAGGCATCAGGACCTTCCCAACCAGTCTTCCTGTGTCCACTCGGGACCCCCTCCAATTCACGCTCTCCACTGCACTGACCAGAATAGGCTTTTTGAAACTGCAAGTCTGATCATGTTGCAGCCCCCTTCTCCATCACCCCCCTTTACAGCCCTCCATGTTTTCCCACTGCTTGTGGCAGAGCCTACAAGGTCCTGCAGTGCTGGCCTTGGCCAATCCTTGACCCTCTGTGCCCCAGCCACACTGGTCAAGCTGTGCTCTTTATCACGTGGGCTTTGCATTCACTGTTGTCGGGAACACATGGTTTAACCCCAGTTCAGTTCAGTCGCTCAGTCGTGTCCGACTCTTTGCGACCCCATGAATTGCAGCACGCCAGGCCTCCCTGTTCATCACCATCTCCCGGAGTTCATTCAGACTCATGTCCATTGAGTCCGTGATGCCATCCAGCCATCTCATCCTCGGTCGTCCCTTTCTCCTCCTGCCCCCAATCCCTCCCAGCATCAGTCTTTTCCAATGAGTCAACTCTTCGCATGAGGTGGCCAAAGTACTGGAGTTGCAGCTTCAGCATCATTCCCTCCAAAGAAATCCCAGGGTTGATCTTCAGAATGGACTCGTTGGATCTCCTTGCAGTCCAAGGGACTCTGAAGAGTCTTCTCCAACACCACAGTTCAAAAGCATCAATTCTTCGGTGCTCAGCTTTCTTCACAGTCCAACTCTCACATCCATATATGACCACAGGAAAAATGATAGCCTTGACTAGGCGGACCTTAGTCGGTAATGTCCCTGCTTTTGAATATGCTATCTAAGTTGGTCATAACTTTTCTTCCAAGGAGTAAGCGTCTTTTAATTTCATGACTGCATGGTTTAACCCCATGCCCTCCCTAATTTCGAAGATGAAGAGAGTGTGAGCTGCAAGGGAGTTAGTATTAACTCTGCCTCCCCCGAAGGCTTCCTAGGGGCAGAGAATGCTACCTTTGGGTGGGGGGGGGAGGGGAAGGATGACCTTAGGGGAAACAGAAGCAACAGACAGGCTCACCAGGAATGCTAGGGCCAAAAGACCTTGAAAAACAGTCAAGATCCTACAATCAGTTTAGATGATTTCAAGCGTTACAGAAACCTGAAATACTATAGAAAAGTCTTAGTAGTCTCATCCAGACTGCCAAATTCGGTCTTAGAGCTGGGGGTCCCTTTTTTTCTTTTTTTTTGAGCTTGAGACTTAAGTCTCCAAGTGCCTATCTGGTTATCTCCTCCAAGTACCCCACTGGCCCTCTCAGTCCAGTCCATCACAAACTGAGTTCACATCTTCTCTTTCTTAAATCCTGTCTTCTCTTTTCTGTTTGTCAACTGTTTCCTTACTTAGAACCATCTTTGACCCTCTCCCCTTGTCTTCTTCATCTTATCAGTTATCAGTTCTAGAGTCTCCCTTCCCCAATCCTTCTCTCCACTGCCACCATCAACGTTTTCTCTCAGGTGGTTTTTTTTTTTTTGATTGATGCAAAGGCCTCATACTCAACTCAAAACACTCCCAACTCAAAACACTCCCTACCCGGACTTCCCTGGCAGTCCAGAGGTTAAGACTCCGAGCTTCCAATCCAGGGGGCACAGGTTCGATCCCTGGAGAGGGAACTAAGATCCCACAGGCTGTGCAGTATGGCCATAAAAATAAAAATACACCCCCTACCTTACCTGCATGAGCCATGCATGCCTCTAAGCATCATTCCCTCAGTCATTTTCAGTGGATTTTCACCAGCTGTCCTTGGTCTGACTTTAAAAGTTCCTCTCCGCCTGCCTGTCTTTAGTGGTTTATCTTCCACCCTTGCTGACTCTTATGCTACAGCCAGCCTAAGGGAGGTATTTGTCCTGTTCTTGCAAATCTGACTGACCTTCCAAACTGTGGCTGCCTATTTTGACCCCACCCCCATCCCAGTCCAAATCTTATGCTTTCTTCGAGGCTCATGTCTTCTACGAAGTCTTCTCTGATCCCCTGGCTGAAATATTATGGTTCCTCAGAATTTCTACAGTACTATGAAATGCTAATAATTTTTACACTGTATTCTACCATGACAAAGATAATTTCTTTGTATGACACTGTCAATATAATCTATTAATTATTGAGCATTTACTAGCTGAGTATCTTGGGCACATTATGTAAATGCCATGCCTTCATCCTTCATTTGTAAAATGATGGAAATAGTAACAGTGAGCTCATAGGGTTGTTGTGAGCATTCATTAGAATTACACCTGACACAAAGCACCCAGTTAGTGAATATTAGCTATTGGTATGAATATGGGGCGGGGGGTGGGAGAGCGGTACTTTATATTGTCTCAACTAACCCTCAGACCCCACTAAACTAGGTTTCTATTATTATACTTTTTTTTTAAACTTGTGGGTTGAGAACTGGTGGGTTTTAAATGAAGTTGTGTGCAAAAACAAAAAATTGTGGGGAAATGCACATAACAAAAAATTAGCCATCTTAATCATTTTTAAGTGTACATAGAGTCCAGTAATGTCAAGAATATTCACACTATTGTGCAGCCAATCTCCAAAACTTTTCATTTCGCAAAACTAAACTTCTATACCTATTAAACAATTCCCCATTTCCTCCTTCCCTAATCCCTAACAAGCCCTATTCTACTTTATGTCTCTGTGTATTGTATTATTGTACTGGTTTTACAGACCAAGAAAACCAAGGTTCAGAGAGTAATCTGCTTCTAGGAGACACAATCTGGACTTGAACTCGGGGCCCCATGCATACTCTGAGTCATTCTGAAGTACGGTTTCACCTCAGACAGCATCTGTGATGCGTTTACTTCCCCCATAACCATCGTGGCCACTGTGTGCCAGGGCCCTCCTCTGGGCCCCTGCGTTTTGCAGCCGTTCTCACGTGTAATCCTCACGGAAGCCTTGCAGTCACTGAGGGGTAGTGTCCTATCTCCCAGCGCCAAGCTGCTATGAGAAAGATACACTGTAAATGTGGAATCAGCCCTGATGCCTGTCAATAGAGTAAACAATACTAAATAAGCCTGTGGCACATTTTTAATGCAATTGTTTACATTTTTTCAAAGTGTTGACAGTCTCAGGAGAAAACCAGCTGAAATGCATGAGGTCAGAAAGAGCTTCCCAGTCCCCATCACCCTCCTCGCCTCCTGCAGAGTCAATCTGCTGTGCTCACCCCAGTCCACCCCCCATCCCATCTGCACCTCCTCACCAGCATTGCTGAGCCACAGTCAGAGCCAGAGGCAGACAGGCGGGCAGGCAAAGGGACATAAGAGACCGTGCCTGCTCTGCTTCCTTCCCCTGCCACTCCACCCCCACGTTCTTCCCTCCAGCCATACCCAATCCTGACCATTCTGAAACACACTCTGTCTTTTCACGCCTCCGTGACTGCGCACATGCTGTTCTGGAAGACTGGAATGCTTTCTCTCCCCTCGTTCTCCACCTCCAAGACTCCTACGGTTTCTGGTTTCTGCGAGCCAGCTCCTTTGCCTCCTCTGTGAAGACTCCTCCCCTACCCACCTCCCCAAGCTCTGAGTCCGTCTCTCTTTGGCGCAGACTAGTTAGCTCATTGGGGTGCTCTCGCATCTGGACTGAAGTGACCGTCTGTAACTCAGTGTGTCCCCCACGCTCCCAGCTCCTTGTGCTAAGATGAGGCTTCATCTCTGCTCTGAGCAGGGATAAAGAGGATTTCGGATCACTGATTCTTATTTTTTTAATGTTCCTGGTATATTTCAAAATGAGATAACAAGATCACAAATATTGAGGCATCTTTTTCAATGTCTAGCAGATGAATACTTCCAAATAAAAAAAATTATAATTGTGCTGCTCACAAGATAATTATGATTTATTAAAATATATTAATAAATATGATTTATTAAACATAAGAAATATACTATTTTATATTATATATTTATATAAATCATATATTATATTTATACATTATATATGCAAGACTTATTAAGATATAACAATTTATAGTGCTCAGTAGGCACAGTGGTCTGTTAATAAGAAACAAGCTTCAGGATATGTAAGGAGGCTTTTTGATCAGATTGATCAGTGGATGTGACATAATGTAAAACCCCATTTGGAGACATTGTCAAAAGCCTAAATTGGAGACCCTGATGAAACTGCTCACCTGGCCCCCTTCTCCAGTGGCAGGCTGTGCTGCTGCCTCTGCACACAGTAGGCGCTGATTGTATGCTGAAAAATGGGAAGGAACACAGCTTTCCAAGTTAGTTACCGAAAACCCACCCACAGTAGTATTCATGAAAACAATGAAGTCCTGAACAATGGGGCAGGAAGCCATCTCCTTCTCCAGTGACCCCAACCCTCAGAGTCCAGCTGAAGGCTGCAACCGGAAACCCCTCACCCAGAGTCTTTCCTCCCCGCCTTTCCCACTGCCCACCCCCCAGGGGGACCAAACGCACTCACTCTCAGCCCCCCTTCTTCTCAACCCTCTGGAGGGTCCCAGGTGAAAAAAGAAAAGCACTTACTCATAGGAGGAGGCAAGCAGCCAAGCTGGGCTTGGAGAGTCGTCCTGCCCCCAGGCAGGCCTAAGGAATAAAAGAAATGACAGCGAGAGGACAAAGAAGGACTTAAAGCTCTGGAACAAGGGGAAAGAAAAGGCCTAAGAAAGTTTACAAAGCAATCTGTCAGAGAAGGGATGAAAAGGGAGCCCCAACTGAGCCGAGGGGCTCGGGCACTCACCTCACCTTCAGCCCAGTTAGAAACCTGCAAACTCTGAGCTGACCTCTCTTCCTTGTCCCAGAGCTTTCCCTGGGAGCATGATGCCTCACCTTGCCAGGTTTTTGGTAGCCCCAAATACTTCTGCTCTACTTGGCTCAATATGCCCGTTCTCTTGAACTCAACAAACTGACTCAACTGTCAGCTCCCTCTGGATTTTCACTGAAACACTCTGGATAATAAGGTCACCAGCAGATCTCCAAAGCTATCTAGCCACTCTGACTTCCCAGATGTTCTGAGCCAGTGAAAATATCCACAGGCTTTCTGAAAGTCTCCTGCCACCAAAGGCAGGATTAATAGTAATATCAATGATCATCTGAGCGCTCTCTCTCTATGGAGTGCTTTAAATCATCTTACTGCTCACCACCACCTTAGGTACGGATTATCCAATTTCACCAGAAAGGGAAGTGGGCCTGGAGTGATTAAATGACTTTCCAAAGGATACGCAGCCTGGATTCCAACCTAGGTCTGTCTGACCTTGATGCCCACACACTTCCCACTCAGGACACCACCTCTTGGGGATCCTCTACGATTCTATTTTTTTGTGTGTGTGGTTCCCATATTAATTTTAGATGGGGGAGGGATGGTACAATTCTGTGGTATCTAAAAGTTTCTTACCTCACAGTTGGCAGTGTAGAGTGGGGAGTGGGAGAGTCTGCCTCCTGGCTGGGTAGGGTCCTGAGTTCTTTTTAAACACTTGATTAATTAGCCATAAATAACTGGGCACTGGGAGCAGGACACTCACTAATAAAAGCGTAGCCTAGAGTCACGTTTGATGAAAAAAATTCAAGTCACTTGGTGGGTGGACATATCTGCAAAACAAAAGCAAAGCCCCTTTCCCAGCCCAGGCAGAGAAGTCTCCTGTACAGTTAGAGACAACAGGCTTCTGGGCACGTGGCCAAGGTTCTGAGGATATTTATAACTTGAAGAGGGTGGGAGTCCCTAATAAGCTGCTATATTCTTTTTCCATCACTTCCCTCTCCAAGGCTACAGCGAGCTCGGAGCTCTCCTTCGCGCAGAATGCCTGCTCTCCCTAGTGCTCCGCTTCCATTGTCTCATTTTCTCATCCTGGCTGGGGAAAGGGAAGGCTACAAGTCCTTCCGTTCGGAAGAGCTCCAGTTGAATGCAGCTTAGCTGCTGGTGGTATTTCTTGGCTAGCTGCTGTGGTCTCGGAGATCTGCCTAGGAGCCTGTGGTTTCCCTGAGCTGCCTCAGTCTGATGTTTCGGGAATTCTGTGTCTTTGGGAACCGCCTACCATCTCTGGGCTTCGCCTGCATGTCTACGGATCGAGATCTACCTGCAGATCTAAGATATCCAGGATCTGCCGGTGATTCCTAGAATCTTTCCAAACGTGTGCAGTCTCAAGAGAACTCTGCCTGCGGATTTGAAATCTGTTTTGAGGCCTCTTGGATCTTTTGAAGCCGGAGACCAAACACATCTTTCGTGGGCCAGGAGGTGAGTCTGTTGGTTCCCAATTCGGGTTTTCGGCTTCCTGACTTCAGTCGGTCAGGGGCTGCTAACATCCTGAGAGCCCGTTGGGCTTAGGCCGTTAGAGGCCCACGATCCCATCGAGGCGGGAGGCCGCCAGGAACTCTTTTATCAGGCAAGCCCTCGGGGATAATAAGGACAGACTTTCCGAACCCCGGGGCGCGGCTCGCTCCACCTTACGCACCCTATGCCCCACCCTCTCTTCTGACTCCGCTTCGGCTTTTGCCTCCCCTCCGCTAGGCTTAACTCAGCCGGCCCCTCAAGGGGAGCCCGTTTTAGAAGGACGCGGTCGGACACCCCTACAGGGTTAACAGCGATGGAGCCGAGACCCAGCCGGGCCCTGCCGCGGACCTCACTCTCCCGCGGACGGGCTGCGCGGTGCCTCCTGGGAGTTGTAGTCTGCACAGCAGTGTGAGAATGCCGCGGTGGCTGCTGGGAGATGTAGTGCGTGGGTGGAGCTCAAAGTTCCAGCGCGGCCGCTGAGTCTCCCCTGGGGAGTGGGCGGCTGCTGCTTTCCTCTCAGGCCGGGGTCGTCAGATGAGAGCTAATCCCAGAGGAACCCAACACAGGCCACCACCTGTACTGTATAAGGCTCGATGTCGCAGTTAAGCTTAACTTAAGCTCGACTCAAGATAAACTTCTAGGGGTCTGAGGAGAAGCAGGGCAACCTCTCTGGCTTAATCCGACTGCGCTCTCCAAGAGAAGAAAGTGAAAGACACTCCGCCCTGGCTAGGAGGACGCGCTTTTTTTCTTCACCCTTTTGTTCTTTCCCTCCGTGGCTTTTGGCCTCTTGACTGGCCTTTGTACGACAGAGTGGAACTCCAACTCCCGACAGGCCACGGGGACGGGCGCAGGCGCGCTAAAGGGGCTCTGCCGGGCTAGGAGAGGCGGGCCTAATACTCGGCATCTAATTGGCAGAGCGCTTTGGGAGCTTCGCTCGCTGATTGGCCTAGGCAGCTGCCGGAAAGGGCCCAGCCTCGACATGGAGGAGCAGAGGCGTTCTGTGGGCTGGGCTGAGCCTCCTCCCTGAGAGAGCGTCGGCTTGACCCCCGGGTCCGGGAGGGACCGAGCCAGGGGGTTGTCTTATTAAATTCTGGCAGCTTCCACCCCTTGGTGGCGGAGACACAGAGGGCGGGTCGAGTTTGAGGGTCAGGGAGGAGAGTGACCCGGCCCGGGTTCAGGGCCCTCCCCACCCGCCTGGGCGGCCAGAACTCCAGCCCTGGGGAGTGGGCAGGGCCTGTTTCTGTGCCTCACGCCCTGCTTTTCTCCTCCTTTAGCGCTGTCTGCTAGCTGCTTTTCCTGCTCTCTCTCCTGGGAGGCGAATCCTTGAGCCCGAGATGGCAGCCACCCTGCTCATGGCTGGGTCCCAGGTAAGCCGGGGGTGGCTTCTTGGACCCTGCCTATGCTTAACCACCTCGTCCCCGCGTTTCTTTGCTCTGCAAATCCCTGTGGGAAATTCCCTGGGATTAGTAATTCGCTTGCTTTGCCATTCTGCCTCCAGAGATCCAGTATCAGGGCAGTATAGCCACAAACAAGCATTTATTGAACACCTGCTGTTTGCCTTTCAATACTAGGGAGACAAAGATGGATGGAATGTGCCCTCCCTGTTTGGTCACAATCTGTAGGAAGACAGATGCATCCAGTTAGCCATGAGACTAGCGTGATAAAAGCACTATTTTCTGTAGGAGCAAGGTGCTGTGGGAACCAATAAGTGGGAGTATTCTCTCTGAGGTGAGGGAGGGAGGAGTGGAGCAGAGCAGCGGAATAGGCGAGGCGGGGGGGGGGGGGGGCGGGGAGGCGGGCACTGACGAACAGCTGGTGCTTGAACAGGGTTTTAAGGAATAGTAGGATTTCACTAGCCCGAGGAAGATACTCCAAGAAAAGAGGAACGTGGTAGGTAAAGGTATGGAATGATGTAGATGCTCCATGTGTCCGGCCATGGGACCAAAGCAATCTGCTCATGAATTGCTCTCTCCTGAACCACATCTCTTTGTTGCTTACTTATTTCTCCTTTGGACTCTACATATCAGACCTAACGCCTTTTGCCTTCTCAACAATTCCAGCCATGTCTCTCATTTCAAGAAGAAAAATTGGTACTAACTTCCTAGATACCAAGTATTGAGGAAGCAATGTGTGATTTCAGGCACCTGTGACATTTGAAGATATGGCCATGTACCTCACCCGCGAAGAATGGAGACCTCTGGACCCTACACAAAGGGACATTTACAGGGACGTTATGCAGGAGAATTATGGAAATGTTGTCTCATTAGGTAAGAATTCTCTGTCTTTCTCCACCCCATGTTTTTTGAGACTATCAAAAATGCCTTAGCTCTTTCAACACAAACTAGTTACTTGATTTTTAAAGCACCTAATTGGATTTTGGCCTGGGCTGAGCCCTCAGGCAGATCTTTGAGTGAGGGAATATCAAGGTCATACCGTCTAGGATGAAAGATTGTTTCTGCACATTTTAGAAACACTCAAGATTTCTTGCGCCCTGAATCATTTGCCATTCTCCAGCCTGTTTGTACAGATCACTGACCAAACAGGTCTGACATAATGGTACTTGCCAGGTTATAAATGCCCCTGTAAATGGTGCTTTTACTAGAAGATGAAGGGGTGCTGACCGAGGTTGACAGGAGGGCAAAAGCCACCTTTTTGTGTTTGTTTTGGCTTCAGAGCCCTAGCTTTGCCTCAGGTCCTTTATTTATCCAGAGTAGGTAGTTGTCTAGAGATGTTTCAGAGTTGATCATAGATTTTGAGTGTGTCAGATGCTCTTCCAGGAGAATCCTGAACTAAATGAGATCACAAATTCTATTAAAGAGGGAAGCTAATTTTCTTTAATGGCCTGCAAACCTGTCGTTTCTCTGAGATACTCTTTTGTCTGGGTGCAACTAGAATAAACTGTTCTTGAGCCAAACAGTCTTTTGACTCACTTTGTCTCCTGTTAGGATTGACAGAAGTTAGCAACCGTGTATGGTTCACTAGGTTATCTGCCATTCATTAGGATTATTTCTTTTTCTGAAAGCTTTATCCCCATAGCTTTTAACAAACAAATGGCAACTCTGAAGGGTTTCCTATTTAACCTGGACTCACTCTGATGTCTCAGCTTTCATGGATCCTTCCTTTAGAAATGCAGCTAGAAATGACGCTATCTACCCAGATCTGTTGTAGTCAGGAACCCAAGTATTCCACTTAATCCAACAAAAACAAGAAATGAGAATCTTAAAGAAATGTGAATGTATATGTCAGTTGTCCACCCCAAGGAATGCTTGTTGGAAAGATGGAAACACCAAAAAAAAAAAAAAAAAAAAAGCAAGTTTCTTGCCCAAATAAGTTTGGGAATAGGTTAAATAATGTTTACAAGACTTCTTTACCTTCAGACTCCTCAGAACCTATAATCTGGTATCAGGGCATTTTGAATTTCTGAGAAGAGGATGTTGTATGTACCATTTACCAAACTAATTTATCCATGGACCTTTTTCCCCCAGAATACCTAGTAACCTCTTTCTAAAAAGTGTACCAAGAGACACAACTTGGAAACGTAGTGACTAGTAGAAAGTTTCTTATACATAGTGACTTTGTGTATTCTGATTTTCTTTTAAAGTCTTTACCTAGTCAATGCCAAGAGTATTCTGAGCCAGGCATCTTTTTTGCCTTCTCCAACTGTCTCACTTCTGTTTACATTAAAAGGCCAGTGAGGGGGACTTCCCTGGCAGTCCAGTGCTTAAGACTGTGTTCTTCCAATGCAGAGGGTGTGGGTTCAATTCCTGATTGGGGAACTAAGATCCCAAAAGCTGCATGGTGAGGCAGGAGAAAAAAAAGTACAAAAAAAAAGCCACTGAAAAGTAGCAAGTAACATTTGGCAGTCATTTTTCTTGTCAGTTGAGACTTGATATAGATTGATAAAAATCTGTTTTTTTCCATGCTAACCCAGTAAGTCCATTTTTTCCCCTAGTAGGTGCTTAGTATATACTAAATAATGCTAATGATGAAGACTTGACAAGTTAAGAACATATCATATATACACACATGCATTCACATGCAAAATATCTAGGCTCTTGGCTTTTAGAAGTTCTAATTTAGAGTCTTATATTTTCTTATATATATATATATATTTATTTGTTTATTTGGCTGTGTTGGGTCTTAGTTGTGGCAAATGGTTTTAGTGACAGCATGTGGGATCTAGTTCCCTAACCAGGGATCAAACCCTGGCCCCCTGCATTAGGAGCTTGAAGTCTTAACCACTGGACCACCAGGGAAGTCCCTAGAATCTTTTATATTTTCTATTTCTGGTTTTTTTCTTTTGAAATACCAGGAATGTATATAATTTGAATAAAGAACCATTAACTGTAGTGATACAAAGCATTAACTTTTATCAGACACCTGGATTTGTATCTTAGCTTCACCATTTACTACTTTGTAACCGTTTGTGAACCACTTCTGTGGACCTTGGATTTCTCATTCATAAAGTAGAAATCATCATGATGCCCGGAGGAGGCAATGGCACCCCACTCCAGTACTCTTGCCTGGAAAATCCCATGGACGGAGGAGCCTGGTGGCTGCAGTCTATGGGGTCCCTAAGAGTCAGACACGACTGAGCAACTTCACTTTCACTTTTCACTTTCACGCATTGGAGAAGGAAATGACAACCCACTCCAGTGTTCTTGCCTGGAGAATCCCAGGGATGGGGGAGCCTGGTGGGCTGCCGTCTCTGTGGTCGCACAGAGTTGGACACAACTGAAGCGACTTAGCGGCAGCAGCAGCATTATGATGTCTGGTGCTCAAGCTGGTTGAGGTAATTCACATAAAGAACTTAGCACAATGCCCAGCACACAGTAGATCATTTTTGTGTGTGTTTACCAATAATATTCTTTACCTTTATTACAGATTTTGAAATCAGGAGTGAAAACGAGGTGAATCCAAAGCAAGAGATCAGTGAAGATGTAGAATTTGAGGCTGCATCTGAAAGACCTGTTGGTAATACTGAGGAAAATCCTGAAAGTGAAGAGGCCTTTGACAACAGGGATAGATCAGAAAGACAATGGGGAGATTTAACGGCAGAAGAGTGGGTAAGCTATCCTCTCCAACAAGTTACAGATCTGCTTGTCCACAAAGAAGTCCACACAAGCATCCGATATCATATATGTTCTCATTGTGGAAAGGCCTTTAGTCAGATCTCAGACCTTAATCGGCATCAGAAAACTCACACGGGTGACAGACCCTATAAGTGTTATGAATGTGGGAAGGGCTTCAGTCGAAGTTCCCACCTTATTCAACATCAAAGAACACACACTGGGGAGAGGCCCTATGACTGTAATGAATGTGGGAAAAGTTTTGGAAGAAGCTCTCACCTCATTCAGCATCAGACAATACACACTGGAGAAAAGCCTCACAAATGTAATGAGTGTGGGAAGAGTTTCTGCCGGCTGTCTCACCTCATCCAGCACCAAAGGACCCACAGTGGGGAAAAACCCTACGAGTGTGAGGAGTGTGGGAAAAGCTTCAGCCGGAGCTCTCACCTAGCTCAGCACCAGAGGACCCACACAGGTGAGAAGCCTTATGAATGTAATGAATGCGGGCGAGGCTTCAGTGAGAGATCTGATCTCATCAAACACTATCGTGTCCACACGGGGGAGAGACCCTACAAGTGTGATGAGTGTGGGAAGAATTTCAGTCAGAACTCTGACCTCGTGCGCCATCGCAGAGCTCACACAGGGGAAAAGCCATACCACTGTAATGAATGTGGGGAGAATTTCAGCCGCATCTCACACTTGGTTCAGCACCAGAGAACCCACACTGGGGAAAAGCCATATGAATGTAATGCCTGTGGGAAAAGCTTCAGCCGGAGCTCTCACCTCATCACACACCAGAAAATTCACACTGGAGAGAAGCCCTACGAGTGCAATGAGTGTTGGCGAAGCTTTGGTGAAAGGTCGGACCTGATTAAACACCAGAGAACCCACACAGGAGAGAAACCCTATGAGTGTGTGCAGTGTGGTAAAGGATTCACCCAGAGCTCCAACCTCATCACACATCAAAGAGTTCATACGGGAGAAAAGCCTTATGAATGTACAGAATGTGAGAAGAGTTTCAGCCGGAGCTCAGCTCTTATTAAACATAAGAGAGTGCACACTGACTAAGTCCTGTAATTATGACTGGGAAATGATTCATTTGAAGGTACAATTGCATTTGATATCAAAGAGCTCTCTCAAGACTGAAGCTTCTCTTACTATACTGACTTTCTTTGCTGTTGGTTGCCATTTAAAACATCACAGAAGACAAGCCACTTGAAATTCTGACCCATGGCTTTGGGAATATTATTCCCTCTTCCAAAATAGTGATTTGTATTCACCCAATACTAACGAATTATTTCATCAAAATCACAAATAACTGGAAATCTGAAGACCAGGTGATAAATGCTGGTAAATGCTCAGGCCTGGAAATGGAGTAAATCTTTCAAAGTAATTTCTCCCATCCTTGACCCAAACAGCTATACTAGGAGAAATGTTGAACTGTGATAGGGTGGTCACAGCTGCTTTGGAACAAAACAACCAGAGACTACCTGAATTGCCACACCTATTCACTCACCATCATAGTAGCTGGGCACACACATCTTCCCTTCAAAGGGCTTTCTCCTTGAGTTGCTCATGCATTTGTATCTTTCTATCTTCCTGAGAGCAGGATTCTGCACGGTGAAGGCAATGATCATTACTTTTCTCCTCATTGTTTCTAATTAACTTTTTTTAAAGCTTTCCTCTTTGTGAAAGCTAACTGAAGATTCAGATTGAAAGGAAAAGTGAGACACAGATTTGGGGACCAAGGACTCATCAACAGTGGTGATTTTAGCAAGAGATGCCCACTGTTGTTATTGCCATTGATCAGAATTTATGAATTTTCTTTGGGGATCACTGTAGGGAATATTGTAGGGAAAATCTTCAAGGAAAGGTAGGACCATAAGTGATGGTGGAGTGTAAGGAGCAAGTGGAATTGACTGGGGAAGGAAGCATAGAGTTCCTTCCCAAGGAATCAGGTTATTTCTGTGTTCTTTCCCCTCTACCCTTTAAGATCAATTCTCCCTATACTGCTAACTCTAGGATTTGATAAGGGCCACATCCCAGTGTTTATCTTAGCTTGCATAAGGGCATGTGTATGTACAGTGAAACGTGTATTCTTTTGTTTTTTCCAATAGCAGAAACTTAATTCACACTGAATTAGCATGCTCTTGGGTGATATTGATCATGTGACAGAAAAACTGACATAACTCCAATGTGAGAAATGTCCTTTTGTTCATTCTTTATGAAAAAAATTTAAACACTAGTGCTCTTGTGTGCACTCTCCTGAAAGATCTCTATAGAACCAAGCACTTGTTTATATGTATTAGTCTGTTGGAGATAATTACCAAATAGGTTGATTGTCGTAGTCTCAGACTGAATGATCTCTTTGCCCTAGTCACAAGGAATTAATAAACCTAGATAGGAATGTATTTCCATTCTCTCAGCTTACAAATTTAAGTGGTTTATGTCAGTGTTGACCCAATTTAAGCCAGTAATGTCAGTTCTCCTTATCTCAGCTCAAATAGGAATTAAATATCCTGAATGTTGATGCTTATCCAAGCATTTGGGGGTGGGAGTGGGAGGGAATCGATGTCCAGGAATGGGGGCTAGAGTAAGGAATATTATGTTTTGAGTCTGCCCCAAATACTGTGCTTTATTGTGAGTGTTGTAACATTTGAAAAACTTTTGCCATAACTCTTTGGGACTTGGTGTTAAAAGAGCCAGTGGTCTTTCCTGGGTCGTGTACTATAGTGATTTCCTGTGACCTACTGCCCTGCGGGTCTGCATCCTTTGCAATAACACAACCTCAGACGTAACAATGAAATAATCCGCAAAGTAGATATCTTTCTGTTGGCACTCCTATTTAAATACAGAATTGGGCAGGGAGCATGTTCTTTGTTCTATACAAAATCTAGCTGTGGATATTCATATTTTAATTGTTGAATGACTTACATGTTCTTGATGACTAAACTCAAACGTGTCTTTTCCCCATATCAGTGTTGCTGATGGTTTTAATGAATATCAAACTTCTGTTGTTTCTGTGAGCTGCTAGGGGCATTAGCTTCAGAGTGGCCAGAGAAGACATCATCTCCATGACCTAACTGTATTTTACCCGCTTTTCCTTCCCTATTCTCCTACCTTATCCCTAGCCTGTTCCTTCTGCTGCTTTTGGTTTCTAAGTGCCCCAGCCTTCTCTCCAGACATGTACACTCCAGTTGGAAAGTTAAAAGGGCAGAGGGCCAGACCAGCTCTATCTCCTCTCTTGCTGCCAGTTGTTGCCCATTTGCTGCGTTGAACTCTGTGTAAAGTTATGCATCAGTCTCTCTTTGCTAAAGCTTTCTGCATGCCTTCTGCTCCCAAGTCTGGCTGCTTCTGCACATACCCTGAACACATCGTGCCTGTTTTCTATGATTGTGGAGAGTGAGTGAACAAGTTAAGTATGTAGCACAGTTTTCCTTCTGGTATTGGTCACAGTTATACTAGTGTCTATCTACATCTGTATTATTCTAACAATATTCTGTAATTAAAAGTAAAATTTTTAAAATCAAAAAGTGAAGAATTATTTTAGTAATTCAGCACCAATTCACAAAATAGCTTTTCATTGGATTCATTAAAATGGGCACAATTGGTGTTTTATATTGATGCCTTTGTACAGATGTTCTTGTGGGAATCTGGGAAGTGTCTTCACATATTGGTCAGCCTTTTGGATATTGCCATATTTGGGGGAGATGCAAAAACCTTGGCATTTCCTATGAAGATTAGGCTGATGGCAAACAACATGGAAATATTTGGTATGGGTAACTCATTACCTTTGGGGAAGGAAAACAAAAGCAAAAAAAAAAAAAAAGGAAAAAATGAGGGGAGGCCATATTGCTTTAAGGAGATATTTTTGGGTATCTGTTAGTACTAAAACAGTTTCTACTAAATTAGTATTAGGATCCCAGAACAGAGAGATGTCTTAAAAATGGTCAGAGGCTCTCAATTCATGACAAAATTTCACAGTCTGCCTAAGGCAGTGATTATTTTCTAGTAGGTTGTGGCCACAATCTTCAAATTTCTTACAAGTAATTTTATCTTGGGGAGCCTTTTTTCTTTTTTTAATGGAAGACCAATTTAGACAGAGGTAGGGAGTAGAAGTGCTTTAAACTGGGGGAAAATGTGAAAGAAAAATTTTAATTTACCCTATAACCAAGACTTGAAAGAGATTTTATAAATTATCAGACTTTTTTGTGGTGGTGGTGGTGGGGGGTGGTGGTAAGGGGCTGTGCCACATGGCTTGTGGGATCTTACTTCCCCAACCAGGGATGAAACCTGTGCCCTTGGCAGTGAAAGCTCAGAATCTAACCACTGGATCTCCAGGCAGTTGGCATAAACATTTCTTAAAACTTTTTTTCTCCTTCCTACATGTTCAGCATTTTTTATTTCCGGAAAGGAAAGTTCAAGGAAAATGGTGGAGAAATTGACCTGGCACTTCTCCTTCAGGGTATTTAATACGTTATATTTCACCATTATTCTAATAGGGGCAGATTTCCTTCTCTGAATTTTCTCTAGGTGGCTAGCCCTTGGTTAGGGCTGTGCTTCCAGGCCATTAGGACTCCACTGAGTCCATTGAAATGATAATTTGTTAAATGGTTCCATAGTGTTTCAAAGGTTAGTGTTCCTGCTGAAAAAGGAGTTCCTGTGCCTCAGGAGAAACTTACTCTTTGAAGCATTGGTTAGATACCCATCTCTGTACAGTAGAGGAGCAGCCGACTGGGACCTCCCTATCTCTAGGAGACTTTAAGATAAAAAGGTTGTTAGTGAAAAACAATAGAGGAGTAAAATGGCTTGAAGAAAATGACCCTGTAATGACCTAAAATGGTTTCAAGGTGAATCTCATTGTATTTATCTGTTTTCCTAAATGGTTCATATGCAAAGTCTGTATCATTTTTACCTTCTTCAAAGCTGCTTTTGTTTTTCCCTTTGGGAGAGACTGAGGCTGGTGATATCAGGATCTCACTTTGAATTTCATAGCATCCCCTGTGGCTGCCTTGTAGACATCACTTGGAAATTAGCCAGGTAGACCTGAAACTGAATCTACCACTTAGTTCTATCACCACCATCACCTTTCACTTGCTGCTTCTGTACTTCCAGACTCAGTCATGGTCTAGTCATCCATGCTAGAAACTTATATTTCATATTTGAAAACTACTCCTTAAGCCACTATTCCAAAAGCAATCATAAAAATCAGTTGCATAATTAGTCTTCCAGTCATTATCTTAGTCATAGTCATAAGTTGCTCAGTCGTGTCCAACTCTTTGCGACCCTATGGACTGTAAACTACCAGGCTCCTCCGTCCATGGGATTTTCCAGGCAAGAATACTGGAGTGGGTTGCCCTTTCCTTCTTCAGGAGATCTTCCCAACCCAGGGATTGAACCCAGGTCTCCCACATTGTAGGCAGACGCTTTACCGTCTGAGCCACCAGGGAAGTCCTGTCATTACCTTGCCACCTCCTAAATATTTCTCAAATCTATCTACCTGCTTTCTCTATTGCCCTCACTTATCATGTAACCTTGGGCAAGTTACTTAGCTTTTCTGTTCCTTGGATTTCCCTCTGTAAAGTGGTGGGTAATTATACCTACCTCACAGAATGGGTCCGGAAGATCCGCTGGAGAAGGAAATGGCAATCCACTCCAGTACTATTGCCTGGAAAATCCCATGAACAGAGGAGCCTGATAGGTTACAGTCCATGGGGTCGCAAAGAGTTGGACACGACTGAGAGACTTCAGTCACAGAATTGCAAAGATTAAATGAAATAATAGAGCTCAAAATGTTAGTTGCAATTATTTAGACCATCCCCAAGCCACATCCTGCTTACTGAAACAACCTTTTAATGAGTCTCCTCTATTTTCAACCTCCTTCCAACTATTCTCCCTAGCTGCAGCTAGAATGATCTTTCTGAAGGGCAAACCCATTCTTGCCATTCTTCTGCTCAAAACTTTCTCATGCTTTCCATTGCCAGTGGCACCATGTGTAATGTGTGAGGAAGTGAACAAGACCTGGCCTCTGCTGCCTTCCCGGGCTGTGGTTCTCTGCGCTTTCCCTGCACTTGCAGCACTCTCCAAGCTGCCTCTCCTTCTCTCCACTCTTCTGGTCAGCTTCTCCTCCTCCTGCAGGTCTCCATGCCTGGCTTGTTCCAGGGAACCTTTCCTGATCCCACAAGACTGGATCAGGTGTTCCTGTTCAGTGTTCCCTGGGTTTATCCCAGTCAAAGCACTTTATTCCTGTTTTGTAAATGCCTGTTTACTTCTTTGTCTCCTCCACTAGATTCTGATATCCTTCAGGAAATCATTGTGTGTTGCTCACCATTGTATCTTCAGTCCCTAGCAAATGTTTGACTGACAATAGGGAGGCAACAAACATGTGTTGGATAAATGAAAGGAGTTGATGTATCAATTTCATTCCCTTTAGTGGGACTGGTGACTTCATTTCTGATTTTTCACTACACAGTTCAGTTCAGTTCAGTCGCTCAGTCGTGTCCGACTCTTTGCGACCCCATGAATCGCAGCACGCCAGGCCTCGCTGTCCATCACCATCTCCCAGAGTTCACTCAGACTCACATCCATCGAGTCTGTGATGCCATCCAGCCATCTCATCCTCTGTTGTCCCCTTCTCCTCCTGCCCCCAATCCCTCCCAGCATCAGAGTCTTTTCCAATGAGTCAACTCTTCGCATGAGGTGGCCAAAGTACTGGAGTTTCAGCTTCAGCATCATTCCTTCCAAAGAAATCCCAGGGTTGATCTTCAAAATGGACTGGTTGGATCTCCTTGCAGTCCAAGGGACTCTCAAGAGTCTTCTCCAACACCACAGTTCAAAAGCATCAATTCTTTGGCGCTCAGCCTTCTTCATAGTCCAACTCTCACATCCATACATGACCACAGGAAAAACCATAGCCTTGACTAGACGGACCTTAGTCGGCAGAGTAATGTCTCTGCTTTTGAATATGCTATCTAAGTTGGTCATAACTTTTCTTCCAAAGAGTAAGCGTCTTTTAATTTCATGGCTGCAATCACCATCTGCAGTGATTTTGGAGCCCCCAAAAATAAAGTCTGACACTGTTTCTACTGTTTCCCCATCTATTTCCCATGAAGTAATGGGACCGGATGCCATGATCTTAGTTTTCTGAATGTTGAGCTTTAAGCCAACTTTTTCACTCTCCTCTTTCACTTTCATCAAGAGGCTTTTTAGCGCCTCTTCACTTTCTGCCATAAGAGTGGTGACATCTGCATATCTGAGGTTATTGATATTTCTCCTGGCAATCTTGATTCCAGCTTGTGTTTCTTCCAGTCCAGCATTTCTCATGATGTACTCTGCATAAAAGTTAAATAAGCAGTGTGACAATATACAGCCTTGACGTACTCCTTTTCCTATTTGGAACCAGTCTGTTCCAGAAAAACGTCTATTTCTGCTTTATTGACTATGCCAAAGCCTTTGACTGTGTGGATCACAATAAACTGTGGAAAATTCTGAAAGAGATGGGAATACCAGACCACCTAACCTGCCTCTTGAGAAACCTGTATGCAGGTCAGGAAGCAACAGTTAGAACTGGACATGGAACAACAGACTGGTTCCAAATAGGAAAAGGAGTACATCAAGGCTGTATATTGTCACCCTGCTTATTCACTACGCAAGCCACTCATAAAAGAAAGTCTGTAGAAACGGGAGGTATTCTGTCATTGCATGTCTGGTGGGGCCTCATGCAAGAGGAAAAAAGGCTCCCAGAGGCTATGTGGTCCTCCCAAGATAAAATGAGGATAAAATCACCTACTCTTGAAGCGTCAGTATTTGATGAATCATTGTCATCTTTGGAGGGTTATCTAGGATTAGACATTATGGCAACTTTGGTAAAATGTTGCAAGGCAAGCTCTCAATACAGGGAGCTTGGGCAGGATTCTAAACTCCCAACTGTAGATTTGGCTATTGGTCAACCTCTGAATTCTCCAAGCTGATAATTCTCCAAATTGAGCATTATAAACCAATAGTTGTTGATATTTTGAGAAGGATCCAGATTCCTTTAAGAATCTAATGAAAGTTTGACTCTTTTTTTTTTTTTTTTTGAGTTCTTTATATATTTTGGATACAGGACTTCCCTGGTGGCTCAGGCAGTAAAGCGTCTGTCTACAATACGGGAGACCTGGGTTTGATCCCTGGGTCGGGAAGATCCCCTGGAGAAGGAAATGGCAATCCACTCCAGTACTATTACCTGCAAAATTCCATGGACAGAGGAGCTTGGTAGGCTACAGTCCATGGGGTCGCAAAGAGTCGGACACGACTGAGCGACTTCACTTTCCTTTATCAAATACATGATTTGCAAATATTTCTCCTAGTCTTTGACTTTTCATTACCTTAACAACGTCTTTCAAAGAACCAACGCTTCACATTTTGATGAAGTCCTGTGTTCTAATAGGATTTTTACCCACGATTTCCTTTTCTAAGTCTCTGTATTGATAGTTCTCAAGTTACAAGACTCAATCTTTGTTTTTTAGATGAGGGAGGAAAGATGCATGCTTTCTAGATTTCACCTTCATTTGGTTATATCCACTCTATTGGAATTTGGGTTTTAGCCCAGGAGAAGGCAATGGCAACCCACTCCAGTACTCTTGCCTGGAAAATCCCATGGACGGAGGAGCCTGGTAGGCTGCAGTCCATGGGGTTTCGAAGAGTAGGACATGACTGAGCGACTTCACTTTCACTTTTCACTTTCATGGAGAAGGAAATGGCAACCCACTCCAGTGTTCTTGCCTGGAGAATCCCAGGGATGGGGGAGCCTGGTCGGCTGCTGTCTATAGAGTCGCACAGAGTCAGACGACTGAGGTGATTTAGCAGCAGCAGCAATACTGCCATTATACCAGAGCAACAGGGCCATCTTTCTGAGCCCTGTATGTTAAGGGGTCCTCCAGTTGTACCTTTCCCCGTGGGAGCAGAGGAACATGCCATCTAGAGCTTATACTCCTGCCTCCCCTTCTAGATCACCAACTTCAGTTATCTAGGACCTGGACTCCTTTGCCCTGACAGCTCACTTCAAGCCTCTTCCCTAGTCCTAGTCCCAACCTCCAGGCACACAATGAATCGTTTTCACCAGTGACTTATTAGGAGTCAGAACCTATGATATCCAGATTTCTGAGGTGAGTAATTTGTTGGATGGATGAGTATGCTGTGAGTGGAACCCAGGCACACAAAGAGGAGAAATCTGATCAGGGTACAAAGGATAGAAGTTAATTCATTTAATAAAAACTTGTTGAGCACCAACAGTATACTTGGTATAGGACTGAATAAGATAAAGGCTCTGCCCTTATTGAATTTGTATTCTGTAGGGGAGACGGACAAAGGCATACATAACATCAGGTGAGAACAAATGCAGTAAATAAAAATAAGGGAAGTGGTGTGAAGAGGGACTGCTATTTTAGAGAAGATAGTCAAGACTCTCTAAAGTGGTGACATTAGAGCAGAGTTCCGAAGGTGTCAGGATATCTGGAGGAAAGTGTTCTAAGTTCTTAATTTACTAAAGAGCAAATGTGAGGGGCTGAGGCAGCGGTTGGCATGCTGGAGGAATAACACCAGGTTGGGGTGGGTGGAGCTCAATGAGGAAGGGGGCAAATGATGGGAGATAAAAGCCATTTTTAGAGACTAGTTGTGGAGTTAAAAGAACCTCGTAACATCCAAACACACTCACATGCCCAGCAGGTAGTTGAGAATATGAGTTCAGGGCTTAGGACCCAAAAGGGGCAGGCAGGTAAGTAGGAATAGTGATGGGGTTTCCCTGGTGGTCCAGTGGTCAAGAATCCACCTTGCAATGCAGGGGACGCTGGTTCAATCTCTGGTCTGGGAAGATCCCACATTCCGTGGGGCAACTGAACCTGTGTACCACAACTACTGAGCTCCTGCTCTAGAGCCCATACTCTGCAACAAGAGAAGCCACCGCAATTAGAAACCCATGTACCAAAACTAGAGAGTAGCCCAAGCTCGTCACAGCTAGAGAAAGTCTGAGCGCAGCAACGAAGACTCAGCACAGCCAAAAATAAATAAATTTTTTAAAATAAAAAAAAAATGAGAATAGTGAGTATGGAAATGAATAGCGAAAACCATGCACGTGACTGGGGTGGCCCTGATAAGAGTGTGAGAACAGCATCGAAGATGGAATCCTGGGAGCACCCAAATGTAATGATGGGCAGAGGAGGGGACTATTACAGAACCCACAGAGAATCAGGAGAGGAGCGACCCAGGGCAAAGGCCATACATTTCAAGATGTTCAAATGTAGTAGATATCTAGTGAGATACTCTATTTGAAACTCTTTGTAAATGGAAAAACTTTATGCAAACATACCATGTCATATTATTGTTAGTATTAATGATAATTTCAGAGCACTTTCCCCCTTATTGTAATGGATATTTTTTCCTATTTTTCTTTTTAAATTTTTTGGCCATGCCATGTGGCCTGTAGGATCTTAGTTCCCTCAGCAGGGACTGAACCCAAGCCCCCCTCCACTGGGAGCTTGGAGGCTTAACCACTGGACCTCCAGAGAAGTCCCTCTAATGGATATTTTAACTTAAGGGTAATGAAACTTGAGCCATACACATATTGTCTATTTATAATCAATTCTTACTATTTTATTACACTCTTAAAAGTTATACCTAGGGAGCAGGACTCACAATCCCTGTTGAATTTGATTTGTGTAACAGTGTATTTAACTTGCATATTGGAATATGGGTAATAATACTTGGGATTCTACTGGATTTCAGTTAAAAGCTTATAGTAACACTTCCTAGAAGATTTGCCACATATAACTCTTCTGTCTGCTCATAGGGAAGCCTTAAAATAATCAGAAATCAATGGACCAAATGTTACGTTCAACAGTCTCCTAGAATTTGATTTCTTGAATTTAGGTGGAAGCTGCTACCACCGCCGGTGCCAGTCTCTTTACCAGTTGCAGAGTTCAGAGTCAGCGCAAAGATGCACCAAGGTCCTGGTGGTGACTCTCCAGGGAATTCTGCTGTGGCCAAGCAGAACAAATACGTTAAGTTCCTCCAAAGACTAAGTGTTCATCACTCTTAAATTGGACCCAGCAATCCTAATTGGCCTTGAAATTTGATTCTTGCTATCTTGAGTTTGATTGAGGGAATGTAAGGCTGGAAAGGAGAGCTCATTTTGCTATTTTTCCTTTTCACTTTTTCTATGTTCCCTCAACAAAACTCCAGGAAAGCAGATAAATCATGAGGAAAAAAAAGTACAAAAAAGAATTTAAAAATCAGAGACTACCAGGAATTCCCAGGTGGTCCAATAGTATGGATTCCATGCTTTCACTGCCTCCGTGTTCAATCCTTGGTCTGGGAACTAAGATCCCACAAGCCATGAAATATCACCAAAAGAAAAAAAAAAAATCACAGACTACCAACAACAAGTTTGGAAATATGAAGTCTTAGAAAGGTGAAGGTTTAACTTTATTGGTTGTGATTCAATGAATCAGACCAATTATGCTGTAGCTGTGTAGCATGATTACAAGACTGTAATTTGGACTTACATCATAGTTTGAGCCTCAGCTCTCACCTGGGAATTAGTTTCTTCATTTGCAAAAGGGAAATGATACCTTTTGCTATTTGCCTCATATATTGTTGTGAGCGTTAACTAGTGTTGTGAAGTCTATATAGGTATAACCTCTATGGGAAATTTTCTAACAAAGCTACTCAAACGACTGTTGCTCTTCAATGTTGACATTTTGTGAGGCCACAATTTTGTTCTTTAATACTGTTGCTTCTCAGAACGTGTTCATATTGCATTGAGAAGCCAATCTGCAAAGGACATAGGAAAATGTTCTCATTATCTTATATCTTTTGGCTCTAAATAGTATTTTCTAACTTATTCATCATATTGGAGCTTCCCTGATGACTCCCAGTGGTAAAGAATCTATCTACAATGCAAGAGATGTGGGTTCGACCCCTGGGTTGGGAAGATCACTTAGAGAAGGAAATGGCAACCTAACATTCTTGCCTGAGAAGTCCTATGGACAGAGGATCCTGTCAGGCTACAGTCCATGGGGTCACAAAAGAGTCGGATATGACTTAGCTGCTAAATAACAACAACAAATTCATCATGTTGACAATGATGGTTCTTTTGTTTTGGTTGTGTGAGTGAGAACCAGGAGTGGGCTTTCTCTGGTTGCAGCGAGCAGGGGTTGCTTAGTTGCAGTGCTCAGGCTTCACATTGCAGTGGCTTCTCCTGTTGCAGAGCACAGGCTCTAGAGCATGGGCTAAGTAGTTGTGGTACATGGGCGTTAGCCACTCTGTGGCATGTGGAATCTTCCCAGGCCAGGTATTGAACCTGTGTCCCTTGCAGTGACAGGTGGATTCTTAACTGCTGAACCACCAAGGAAGCCAAATGTGTGTATGTTTGACTGGTAAAATATCCATCTCTACAAATGACGAGTCTGCCAACACTAGGACTTCAACCAAAAAGGAGCTTGATGAAGTAGCTCACACCTGGGTTTGAGTCTTAGTTCACCTGTGTGGCTTTGAGCAAATGTTTTAACCTCTCTGAGCTTTGTTTCCTCAATAAAATGGAATGTTACCAGTCTTTAAGTTTTCATGTGAGGATCAGCCACAGCATATATAAAGCACTCAACACACAGTAGTCATTCAGTCGTGTCTGACTCTTCAATCCCATGGGCTGTAGCCTGCCAGGCTTCTCTGTCCATGGAGTTCTCCAGGCAACCATACTGGAGTGGGTAGCCATTTCCTTCTCCAGGGGACCTTCCTGACTCAGGGATTGAACAAGTTCTCCTGCGTTGCAGGCAGATTCTTTACTGTCTGAGCCACCGGGGAAGCCCCAATACATAGTAAGAGCTCCATAAATGGTAGTGATTGCTGTTTAAAACACTGTTGCCACTAAGATGGAGAAACACTCTTCCTGTTTTAAAACAGTTGGATGAATTTGAGAATTGAAGGGAAGTAGATGGACCAGCTAGGATAATCTTCAAGAGAACAATGTTGCAAAAATGATACAGCAGGCATGCAGTAAGATCTTGGAGTAAGTTGATTATAAGCTATTGAATGTCAGCCAGATGGCACTTTATTTTTTAAAAGAAGGGTAATTCTAGGAGGTATAAATGAGACACAGTCTTTAGCTCTGGTCAGTCTTGATTGGAGCACTACCATTTTGGAAAGTGGCTTAAAATGATAATTATTGAAGTCTGATGGAGGAAATAAACAGTTCTATTTGACAGTGGGAGAATTCCAAGTAGAACTGAAGTTTTCTAACTAGTATTTTCTAACTTATTCATCATATTGGGGCTTCCCTGAGTAGACACCTCTTGGCACCTAAATGTTAACAAGGGTTGGTTGTTGATATCCTTTCCACTAACATGCTATACATGGTATTTCTTCATTTTCCATTTTTCTCTCCTCATTCTTCTTTCTATATTATTTCTTTTTTCTTTCCCCTAGGTGTGACCTTGAACTGTGGCTGAGTTGGCTTCTCATTAGTAGCAAGTGAAGGCATTTTTGAAGAGGCTGAACTGATGTAATCTTGTTTGGAGTCTGAGGAATAGACTGTTTCCTTTAGAATCATGAAAGGGACAAGCAAGACAAAGATTAATCTAAGGATCCAATAAAAAGGTTTGATAATTTTAAACATTCTTTGTTACTTCAGGTTGTAAGTAGTAAAAGTCAAAGCTTCAATTTGAGTATTCTGGTGCTCTGTAATTGTTTAAAGAAGCAAAAGCATGTTGTTCATTGACATACCAGTTAGACCACAGATTTGTTCTGTGACAGGGAAGAGCTGTGGACTGGTCTAGCTGTGCTGTGTTACCCATCTTAAAAAGGTTAGATATATAGCTGGAGCGCTCCCTAGCAATTCATTTTATTATATTTATTTGTATACTTGTCTTGCCTTGTAAACTGGAATGTAAGCACTTAGAGGACAGCGATTATGGTTATATTTTGTACTTTTACACAGTGATTTATATGTAGAGGGCATATAACAAATATTTGTGTAATATCACATTCATGAATACACACACACATACAATTTTCTTTTGAAATGCAAAGCTCAGGTGCCCATATTTTCCAAATTTAAAAAAACCAGATACATGGTCTGAAAAGGTGGAGTGTACTTAGGACCATACAGGTGAGTATTTGACCTCAGAAAATATTGGATGATAGAATCACTTTACTTACAGTATCCAGTCCAGGAGTTTTCATTCTATATTAAATGGAGAAGGGTCTCTGACTGGAATTCACTGGTCCTTCAACTTGAAAGAAAAAAAAAATAACTATTTTTGTTAATATACTGCTGAAATTAAGCATTTCCCCCCACTGTGAATACAGGAAACAAACCACAGTTAGCGGTAATTTTCATTCTGTCACCAATAGGAATAACAGATATTTTAATATCGCATTTCAGCTGTGGGATTTCTTGAAATACCTTTTTGCTTTAAAATTTCAGTAGTTTATCTTGCTGCAAGATCTTGATGTTTAAAGAAAAAGATTCAGTTCAGTTCAGTTGCTCAGTCATGTCTGACTCTTTGCGACCCTATGCATTGCAGCACACCAGGCCTCCCTGTCCATCACCAACTCCCAGAGTTTACCCAAACTCATGTCCATCGAGTCAGTGATACCATCCAGCCATCTCATCCTCTGTCGTCCCCTTCTCCTCCTGACCCCAATCCCTCCCAGCATCAGGGTGTCTTCCAATGAGTCAACTCTTCGCATCAGGTGACCAAAGTATTGGAGTTTCAGCTTCAGCATCAGTCCTTCCAATGAACACTCAGGACTGATCTCCTTTAGGATGGACTGGTTGGATCTCCTTGCAGTCCAAGGGACTCTCAAGAGTCTTCTCCAACACCACAGTTCAAAAGCATCAATTCTTCAGCGCTCAGCTTTCTTCACAGTCCAACTCTCACATCCATACATGACCACTGGAAAAACCATAGCCTTGACTAGACGGACTTTGTTGGCAAAGTAATGTCTCTGCTTTTTAATATGGTATCTAGGTTGGTCATAACATTCCTTCCGAGGAGTAAGCTTCTTTTAATTTCATGGCTGCAATCACCATCTACAGTGATTTTGGAGCCCCCCAAAATAAAGTCTGACACTGTTTCCACTGTTTCCCCATCTATTTGCCATGAAGAGATGGGACCAGATGCCATTGTCTTAGTTTTCTGAATGTTGAGCTTTAAGCCAACTTTTTCACTCTCCTCTTTCACTTTCATCAAGAGGCTTTTTACTATATCATAAATGTCTTAAATATGTATTTCCTGATTGTATTTCAACATAAAATTTCTTTTATAATGCAATCTATTTTACTTTGCTCTTTTAAAAACACAAAAGATCCATAGTTTTACCAGACTCTCATATGTCACAAAATAGGTTAAGAACCCTCGAGCTAGATGCAGATTTATGTGAAGCTAATAAAGTTTAAACTTCAAAGTCCCTTTACCATGCCCTTCTAGACTCTGTTCCTAAATTTGTATTCATCATTTTATATTATTTTTCTTAAGGATCCTAGCATATACATTTTAATTTGCATTATAAAATTATTTATAATTTATATATATAATCATAAAATTACATGATTATATTAATCATTTCAAATTATAAAATTAGCATTTTAATTTACATTATAATTTGCATGAAATGGGCTTGCTTCCCTGGTAGCTTAGCTGGTTAAAGAGTCTGCCTGCAATGCAGGAGACCCTGGTTCGATTCCTGGGTTGGGAAGATCCCCTGGAGGAGGGCATGGCAATCCACTCCAGTATTCTTGCCTGGAGAATCCCCATGGACTGCAGCCTGCCAGGCTCCTCTGTCCATGGGGTTGCAAAGAGTCGGACACAACTGAGCAACTAAGCACAAAAGATGCTTGCTCTTTAGAAGCAAAGCTATGACAAACCTAGACAGTGTATTATAAAGCCGAGACATCACTTTGCTGACAAAGATGTCTACAGTCAAAGCTATGGTTTTTCCAGTAGTCAGGTAGGGATGTGAGAGTTGAGCCATAAAGAAGGCTGAGCACTGAAGAACTCACACTTTTGAAACGTGGTGCTGGAGAAGACTCTTGAGAGTCCCTTGGACAGCAAGAGCAAACCAGTCAATCCTAAAGGAAATCAACCCTGAATATTCATCAGAAGGAATGATGCTGAAGCTCCAACACTTTGGCCACCTGATGCAAAGAACCCATTCTTTGGAAAAGACCCTGATGTTGAGTAACAGTGAAGGCAGGAGAAGGGAGCAACAGAGGATCAGATGGTTGGATGGCCCCACGGACTCAATGTATACGAGTCTGAGCAAACTCGGGGAGATGGTGGAGAGGGAAGCCTGGCTGTGTTGTAGTCCACGGGGTACACAAACAGTTGGACATGGCTTAGCTACTAAACAGTAAAATCATTTGCATAAATTTCACACCCCACGCTGCAGAAGTTGGGTTGTCCATGACGTTCAGCCCAGTACCGAATGCATAGGTTTTCAACAGCTAATTTTTGGCTGATAGTTTCCGGGAAATTTAAATTATCCTTGAAGTGTATCTGGAAATCTTTCAGGCCACTGCTTGGCTTCCTTCTCGCCTGGAGAGGGACAGGGCATTGGAGATGGGGAAAGAAGGGCCGTGGGATGAGTGAGGTTCGGACTAAAGCGAGGAACAGGGGACAAACCAGTAGGGGTGGAGGGTGAGAAATGTTTAAGAAAAAAGGGATTTAGCCTCCTTTGGGAATTAGCTCTTTTCCTTGCACGGTTCCTTTGGCTTCGTAGATGCATACACCTGCCCAATGTTCTTTTGTGAATATGAATTAGCTCCAAACCCCACGCAGAAAGGTCTCAGCTCTGTCATTTGTAGCTAACATGACTCTTAAGTAAATGCCCACTTGAGCGATTTCCCTCACATCCTGAGCTGCTCCCAACCATGTGTGGAAGGGAGCCAAGGAGGGAGTTTTCTGAGTGCTCCAAGGGATGATTTTTCTCCGCGAAGAAATTCTCCAGCAAAACAGACGAGCCAAACCCCTACAGCGTGCTCTAACTGGAGCCCAGAAAACGACCTAGAAGAGGCCCGGCCGCGTGGCGGTGGGCGTGTCCGGGGTGAACGCGGCGGCGGCGGCTGCCCCTGGGAGGCGGATTACCGGCGTTAACACGCCGGTGAAGGGGCGGGAAGGCCCGAGGGCCCGCGGCCGATGGAGCCGATGCGAGCCGTAGGGGGCGGGGTTCCGGGGGCGGCCTCGCGCGGGCGGCAGACGAGAAGAGACGGGAGAGGGGGCGGGCCTCGGCCACTCTGGGCCTGCGGCCCCACAGCCTCGCCTACCACTCGCGGCTTCGCCACAGACCCCTTTGTGTTCCTGCCCCCGCCCCGGAGGCGCCCCAGCCGGCGGCGCTGAGTTCCCTCATTGGCTCAGCCGACGGCTTCCGCGATTGGCTTCTGAGCCGTCCGGCGTGGGGCGCCTCTTCTCTCTGCTATTGGTTGTCTGGGCTGTTCGTCAGGCCGCCGCGCGAGGTGATTGCCCGGCAGCTCAGAGTCCCTGGAAGCAGTTCCGGGAAACCCCGCGTGCTGCCGGGATCGCGTCTCGGTCCGTGACGGGGGGGGGAGGGGGTGGTGCGCGCGCCATTTCTAGTCGTTTTCAAAGCGCCTCGCGCTGGTTCTCACGGGCCCGGCCACCGGCCCCAGCTCTGCCCTGGTGAGTCTCGCGCCGGCCCGCGGGGGGAGGGGCCGGGAGCCCCGATCCGACCCTACCGGGCCAGGCCGGGGCTCGGCGCCTGCTCCCCAGTTTCGTCTTCGCTCCGAGGCCCCCAGGGTGGGGGTGGGGATGGGCTGGGGGCGGCTTCGGCCTCGTCCGGCGGCTCAGCGGAGGGCCTAGCCGCCGCCGAGGCGCTTCCTCGCCCTCGCTCATCCTCCCCGCTCTCCCCGCCACCCGCCGCCTCCCCTCCAAGCCCAGGCCCGCGGTCCGGCCCGCCGGGCGCCCTCCGCGCGGCCTGCCGGGTCCGCCGCGCTTTTCCCGCCTCCGCCCGCCGCTCCACGCGGCCGAGTCGGCCGCTTTCAGTCCCCGCTTTAGATAGACCCCGTCGCCTCTCCCTGCCGGAGCCCCGCCTTGCTCCCCGTCTCAGCCGGCCTAGCCGGCCTAGCCGCCCGTGGGGTTTGTTGATGGTCAGGACCGGCATGGGCCGGGGTGGGCCGAGGGCGGGATGCCAACCCGGGTGAGCCGAGCCGGGAGAAAACTTTTGTGTGAAGCAGAGGCCGAGAGGCCAGTGTGTGTAGGAAAAGGCCTCCGTTTCCCCTCCCCAGCCGCCCCCCTCCCCCAGTTCTGCATGCTGCAAGTCGAGATTTGAAGGAAAAAATGACTACTAGAGGCCATGAAACTTAGGCTTCGAGCGGCGCCTGAGATACCGAAGTCTAAATGCCATAGGCGCACTCTTGGAAAGGCGATTCTCTTTTCCTTCTGCGATAGAAACCGTATTGCCAAAATTTTAAGACTCGAAGAAGCCACGGGGATCGTGAAGGGTTCAGCCCCTTCCACACTACCTGTTTCAGATTTTTTGCTGTCCTCCGGAGTCTAAGTTTATGTCTCATGAGTCAGTCGTAGGATAAGGGCTTGACACTCCTAAGCCATGAGAGAACCGTTAGTTTTCATTTCATTGGATCCTTAAAAGCCGGTCTCTTAAAATGAGAATTATTTTCACGAGATGTTCAGAAAAAAAAAAAAAGGAAGGGGCTAGTGCCAGATTTCCCAAATTTCCCAGCGACCCTGATTTTAATTTCTCCTTTTTGCAAAAAAAAGTTTAGATCAAATAACATCAATCATATTAATATATTTGCTGCATCCAGAAATATGGTTTGGCTGTGTGGCATTGAATTGACACAAGAGTTTTAAATGGTCATATGACATGAAAGTCTTTTTTTAATATGAGCACATTATATTTGGTTTGAAGAGAGCTTTTTCCTTGATCTGGAAGGTGTTATTTTCTGGACTCTCTTAATAGTTGTACTTTTTTGTTAAAGTTTACAGACATTTTTTGAAAATTTCAACCAATTTAAAAATCAACTTGTAGAGAGCCTTTGCAGTGAATGATAGTCATAAATATTTGTCTTGTGCTTAATACACAACTTGTCTTTTTGCTTTACACATAACTTTAAAAATACCACCTTAACAGATTTTCATTGAACTTTTCTGTTAAAAATTTGCTTTCTTTCCGTGATTGATAGTATTCCCAGGTGCAATACCGCAAGGGTCTTGTGATACTGAGAACTTTTGAGTTCTAATGATCTATCTTATGGTCGTATTTGAGGGTGGGTGAGCATGGAAAACAGCTATACGTTCCCAAAAATATTTTGGACTTGAAGGCTTCTTTATAGAAGTAGGTTGTACTAATCAGTAAACTATTCATCTTACACTATAAGTAGTTTCTTTATCAAAAGTGTCAGTTTTGAATGTTTTTGTTTTTGCCAGTTCATCAGAATTTGAGTTTTGCCTTGAGAAACATTTATCCACCCAGAGATTAACCACGGAGTCTGCCTCTATATAGACATTAGTGGGTTACTAAGTCTTAATGTTTTGTAATCATAAGAAGTTATAATACTGTTTATCTCATTTTCAGAGTAACAGTTTGTGCATTTTCCTCTCTTCCTGCTTTCTGTTACCTCCTCAGTCTTCCTTTTTCATTAACTTCAACGAAATATCAGTGGACTTTGAAGTTGTTTTAAGTCAGAAAAACTGCACCTGGTGCATTTGCACAGGGTTTTGATAAGCAGTCTGGAAGTGTGGTTATCTTATGTATGGATTTTAGTGCTTTTTAGGAAACTTGTATTTTCTTTATAGCTGTCTAGGTATCTTCAGTTTCATCAGGAAAAGTAGGCTTTTCCTTGAAATCCACCTTCATGTCTTTTATTTCAGTATTTGTTGCAATGTCTTTATTCTGCTGCTTATTATCTTCATCACATTATAATTTCACCACAGACAAATGCACTTTAATTCCCTATCTTTTGCGGAGCTAGTATAGAGACTGGCCTTGTATGGTTTTATTATTTAATCTCTCTTCAGGGAGTTGATCCATTTCAGCATTACATAAAAGTTGAACACCCAAAATGATTTGGGTAGGTAAATCTGAGACATCTGACCTAAGTTTAAAAAGAAGCAACCTTAACTACAGCTCACTTTTTATTTTATGTGGACTTAAAACAATCATTTAGCTTTTAAACCTGGTCATTTTTTCTTTTAAATCTGTGAATGGGAATAGCAAATTAATTTTAGAACAAAAATTAATGTCAAGCTGTGTTTTTTAAGTTAGGTGGAGAAAACCCAAACCAGCAGCATGTTGAACTAGAGACAACAGGGCATTTATTTCACACCTATGTTGTTTTGAAGCAGAGCTAGTAAAGTTTGAAAGTCCTTGAACCTTAAGTTGTCTGTGGGTGTTCATTCTGTTTTTAAACCAGACTTTTTAAAACTGTTTAAGAATTGAGAGCTGAGGGGCTTTTTAGGATTTTGTGATGATCTGTTGATAAGCTCATCAGGACACAACTGCTGCTTTTGTTAATTAGTGATTCTACCTTAAATAAATTCAAGCTTTTCTCTAACCTGGTGTACATGAAGTTCCTTAAAAATTCAACACTTCCATGTACATTTCCCATGGTTTTACAGAATTATCGCAAATTTAGGTCAGATACATCAGAAAAGCCATCAGAAATAATATTTCGATAGAGGTTATTAGCAGCATGTATACAAATTAGATAAATCATGCATTGTCCTACAAACTAGTTATTTCTGGCTTAATGTAATATAGCTCCTGAATTTTTTCCAGCAGCATAATAAAATGGCTAATCAGGTGAATGGTAATGCGGTACAGTTAAAAGAAGAGGAAGAACCAATGGATACTTCCAGTGTAAATCACACAGAACACTACAAGACACTGATAGAGGCAGGCCTCCCTCAGAAGGTGGCAGAAAGACTTGATGAAATATTTCAGACAGGTATAATATACATTTCTTGTTTCTGACTGGTTATGAAAGTGAGGGCAAACCACTTTGAATTTTATAGATTTTTAAAGGTTAAATATTACTTATTGTTTCTGATCTATGTAGAGCTGAATGTTACTTTCCCTTCATTGAGGGCATATTGGGTTTGACTTTGATATTCTTATTTCATTATTTTGAAGCCTTAGTGTTGAATATGCAGTCTGAGTTGTTTCAGAACAGTACATCAATTTGTCTTAGATTTACCATCAATAAAAATGTGTTTCAGCATATCAAATTTACATTTTTTTCTTAATCTAAATCAGTTGTCATTTTGCTTTTACTTTTCTACCTTTAGCTTCTTAAAGTGATTGTTAAAATAGCTTAGGTCTTATTTAGGTGGCATAATAAGAGGACTAGTTAGATGGTATTGTCTGAAATGATAATAAAATGTCAGACTCCTTGAGAGTTGGTGGCCTGTCCAGTTTGTGACAGACAGAAATCTACAACTCTCAGTAATTTGGACGTGTTTGGTTTGTAACAGCTGTGTTTTTTTTAAAATCTAGAATCCCATGGTTAAGTGCTTAAGCAAATTTGAACATTTTAATATGGTGGTTGTAAGTGGTTTGAAGTTCTAAAGAGGGAGAGAAATATATATACCATTAGAGAGCATTGTTCATAAATAAATATGTCCTCCCCCTTTGGGGCCATTAGATGGAAGCGTTCTTCCTCTGTGTTTTGTGTGCCTGTCCAGATTCTGGGAGAGAAAATGGAATTGTCTCACAGACTGTGTCTTAAGTACTGTAGTAACAAATAACTGTTTTTTTTTGTCCTTATTTATTTATTTATTTTTAAATCCGAGAAGCTCAAGCTAAAGCTCATTGAGACACTAAAATGACTTCTCAGACTGACTCCTGGGTGATGGTCCCTTTGAAAATCAGTGCTCAGAAGCTTTCTTTGATGTTCTGCCATAGAGAATTGGCAGTGATCTGCTTTGAGATGCTCTCTTGTAGAGTGTTTTGTTATTGATAAGAGGTTGATGGCTTGGGTGTAGGGTTGGATTGACAGAATGTGATTGATGGGTATCCTGAGTTGTGACTTTGGGTGGTGATATGGAATAGTCAAGTAAGGAAATGCCAGTTATTTTGGCATGCTCATTTTGAGCTCTTACATCATGGCATCTTTTTTTTTTTTTAAGTAACTTTGCAAGTGATATTATGGAATAAAGTTCTTTTTGGCTTTACCAAAATGGAGTCACTTTTGATGTTAGTTCATATGGACTTGGGGCTTTTAATCTGCCAAATATTTCCATTTTACTTTGGATCAATTCTGAAATATATTCAGAAATATAAAATTTAACAGACTTAAATTATATTTAAACATAGTAGATGTTCTTTGTGCAGTTAAATATACTATATGTATATATAGAATGCAGTGCATATATTTTTTATATACTTTGCTTTAAGTCCATAGTAAAGTCCTTTTAATGCCATTTGAAAAAAAATTGTCATTGTTGACAGTGTTGCTAATGCTACAGCATCTTTTAAAATCTCAGTGTGACACTTGTGAAGAACAAAAAATGCCTTAAAATATGACTTTTCAGAATTGATTAATCAAGCTGCACTTGCATTTATAGGAAAAATTTAATGTAAAATATGCCTTTCCACATTCTGACTGCAGCAAAGTAGATGCTCAAAACAAATGAAACTTCATTTTATCTTTGGTGCTAAGGAGGGAAAGCCTTTGACACTTGTTGGAGAGTGGGAAGAATTATTTAGCAAAAATAATTCATTTTTTCCCGCACTTCTTGGGTGGTTAGCAACAACTCCAGCAGTCCATATAATCTGAAGGTTGATTCTTGGGAAATACAGTGTTTTGTTTTTTTTTTTAAACCACGCTAACGTAATCAGAACTTACTATTTTAATGCTTAATCTGTAGTACAGTGTGTATGTACATCAGATTTAACTTCCAAGATTTAAACATTTTGGAGAGTGGGAAATGGGGTTAGAGTTTTTTTTTTGTGGGATGTGGGGATTGAAATTTGTTTGTAGATATTAACATTGTGTCTTTTGTTTTCATATTTGTACTCTTGATCTTTCTATATAGTATTTGTATAGCTGACCTATATGCGTATAGTTGAATGAAAATGTAGTTAGTGATAGTATTGAATATAGCAATTCTCGATGAACATTGATAGCTCAGTTTAGACTATCCACTTTGTTGCAATAATGTTACCTGTTTTCAATTTAATTTTTAGGATTGGTAGCTTATGTCGATCTTGATGAAAGAGCAATTGATGCTCTCAGGGAATTTAATGAAGAAGGAGCTCTGTCTGTACTACAGCAGTTCAAGGAAAGTGACTTATCACATGTTCAGGTAAGGACATTATCCAGAAAAGTCTTTGAACAACTAATGATCTGAAATTATTTTACTATTACTCTTTTTTTGTGGATAAGTGGTATTTTTTATTTGTGACTACTTCTGCTTCTTTAAAAAAAATAGCTTAAAAAAATCTACATGGCAAAAATTTTTCAGAAACGCAAGTATAAAGTAAAAGTCTCCCACTTGTGACATTTTTGGATTATGTGAAACTGTTTTGTTTTCTTGGCGGGAAATAGTGTAGACAGGAGGAATAGTTTCAGGACATCTGGCAAAAATAGCCCAGATGCATGTAAATATCAGCAAATGGAAGACTATTTTGCCATCGCTGAGGGTAAGCTCCCCAGAGGCCTTATATGTCTTAGGTGCTGTCAGTTCCAGTCTGGCACATAGCAGCTACTCAGCAAGTATTTGTTGAGTTAAGAAATGAGTGAATATTTTGTTTAAATTTTGTTCTTCTGAAATTTAAATTTAATTGTATATTTGACTCTTCAACAATTCCTGGTAATTATTTTTCATTGAATTACTTGGCTGTTCTAGAACAAAAGTGCATTTTTATGTGGAGTTATGAAGACCTACAGGCAAAGGGAGAAACAGGGGAGCAAGGTGCAAGAGTCCACGAAGGGACCTGATGAAGCAAAGATCAAGGTAAAACTTGAGTTGGGTAGTTGTAATGAAATTTAATCATGATATCAAATGCTCTAGAAATATTTCTTTCTTTGGATGGGTCAGGTTTTGGTGGTGGCACGAGGGATCTTCCTTGCAGGATGTGGGGTCTTGTGTTGCAGTGCAAGGGCTTCTCTGCAGTTGCAGCGCCCTGACATAGAGTACATAATGCCTGGACTATGGGGAGATCAGTATAACTGTGAGCCATTATTGTTACTGTTGTCATTTAGATAAACTGAAAGGAAAATACAGGGCTTTTAGTAAGACTAGTGAACCTCATACTTTAGTTAAATGGATATTGGTGTTTTGCTGTAGTGATAGACTTTTCCATTTGAAATAGTTAATGTTGAAGTTTGTACAGTTCCATCATGTTTTAGACAAGAAATACAACTTACAGTTTTTACTTCTTTGTACCTTTTTTTCCTCATGTGGAAAATGGCACACTCCCATTCTTATATATTAAATAATAGGAGCGACCTTTATTTGCATTAATGGTTATTTTTTTAAACTTACTGCTGTTCATAGAATAGGTCTGTGTTATTTCCTTAAAACTGGCTATCTGCTCTTGAGAAGGTGCATATTGTATGTGTGATATGTGTATACTGCATAGTGTGCAAGTAATGGATAATATGCGTGTTTTGTGTCAATGGTAGAAGAATGGAGGGTCTGAGATAACTGCTCTCCCAGGGTTATCCAGAGATGGTTTTTTAAACTGTTGAATTTGATGTCTAAAATTTCTTGTTGCTCCAACATTCTTTGATTTTTAAAAACCTGAAGTGTAAAATCCTCCCATTCCTAGATAGATTGCCTTTCTTTTTTTCCATTGTGTCTTTGTTCTGTAGGCCTTTCATATGAACACAAACCCTTAAGGGCAAGGACAGTATCTTCTTTTCTATGATTCCTCTTAATACCTCATACAATGTTGTGAGGAAGGTTGGAAATCAGGAAACAGTTTATTTTTTGAAACCTGAGAGTATATTCATTTGGTAATTGCCAAGTATTTTGAGTCTGTGCTATATGAGAAATGGTCTGGTTCTTACGAAGCTTATGGTATAGGAGTACAAAACAACAGGGTCAAACAAAAAGTTTAAATTATTTGAGTACAATAGAAAGTCAGAATAGGATGATGTGAGAAGCAGTAAATGAGAGTAGCTGCCTAAAAGAGCTAGGACGTCTGATTTCTTTTTGTTTTTAAGGATAAAGAACATTTTATTTGAAAAGAGTCACTTGTGGATATAAGTATGGTATGTAAAGGGAACAAATAAGGAAAAAATCTGATGTAGAGGGGATATAAAAGGAGGCATACTATGGTATGTAAAGTATGAACAGATAGCTTGGGGTCAGCTTACGTCGAAGTGTTAGTAATCCTTTCCTCTTTTTTCTTTTCTCATTAAAAATAGATGATGTGTGCTCAGAGGCTTAATTTGCCCACAACTCTTTCCATTAAATGTCTGGAAAGGAGAAGTAAAAGTCTATGCATGTGAGAAGAACTAGTGTGAACTCTGATTTTTTTTTTCTTTTCTTTTTTTCTCGCTCGACTAAAATACCTAGAATGTTAGGGTACCTTTTGGAAAAGATTTATATTTTTATTTGTGTGTGTGTTTGTATGATATTTAACATTCAGGTATTAACAGTTATGTTTATTTATCTTTAGGCCTTGCTTGAAAGGACCGGTTATACCTTGGATGTAACCACAGGACAGAGGAAGTATGGTGGTCCTCCCCCAGACAGTGTGTACTCTGGTGTGCAGCCTGGAATTGGAACAGAAGTAAGTGTTCCTCAGCCATTTGCTGAAATCTTTCCAGTTTGTAAATACTTCTGTCTATTGTATGATGGGAAAAATAACTTTTTTCGAAGAGTAGCCATAACTTTTGTTTTGCTATCCATCTGTATTTTGCTGCCATTGTAAGTAGGGATAATCCTGTGAATGGTAGATACCTAAACACTTTGTAAAGACATGTATAGAGTTCTTGGAACTGGTAGCTAGGACTATGCAGCTAGCAACATACCATTTTAGGTCCTTGGGATGAGGTTATTAAGAAGAAGCAATTCCTTTATTCTGTTTTTTATGTCAAAATGGTTCTTGTCATCTCTCCTTGACCCTCTCCTCCATCACATAGAAGATACTCAGTGTTTACAGAGAGATTTATTGAAGGGAATGGGTTGCACAAGGGAAGGATGTAGAATCAAATAAAAGGTTGAGCATGTTGGTCTATACTTGAAAGAAGAGAGAGTCCTTTCTCCATCTGTGTGTTGATGAGGGTTTCTTCATATGCCTTTATGTTAGACTGTTCTGATCCTTTAAATGGAGAACACTGAACGCCGAAAGATAAGTCCTGTCGTTGCAGGTCCCTTTTCTGATTTGATGTCTCCATTGTCTTTTTAGTGCCTAGCATGATGCCGGGAGTATTGTAGGACAGATAATTGGTGGTTATGGTTTTTTTTTTTCTTTGAATACTGTAATCATGACTTCATAACTTAAAATTAGATTAAATGATAATCTTACAGGATTTTCTTTAAAACAAAGTGAAAGGGGTAGATCCTTAAGTGATGGTGTCAGTTAAAATATTTAGGTGGTATTATTATGTATCTCCTACTTATTAGAATTTTAAGAAATTCTAAAACTTTACTCAAACATTATCAATGACACCCTTCTGAGTGCTGAAATTTAACTTTTGAGGTAGCCCAAAGCACAAATTTCTAATTTGTGAGTATGTAAATAAAGACATCACCATTTAATGTTACTTTTTAGATCTATATCAGAGCTAATTTTAATTTTGTTCTCTGTATGTAAATGTACATTTATTGGTGGTTGTTCCCTGAGCTGCTTTTATGCATTATTATAGTTAATTATTATAGTTATTCTGTTTCTTAATATTTAACATTATTAAAAGGACTCTAGGCCTTTTTATTTTTTGATACCTAAATCAGGTACATATGCTTGTTTTTGAATTTCAAGAAAACTACTGTAAATTACTTACTGCTATATAATTATTGATGGAATGGGGATTGGGACTCTAAGCCGCCTGCATTCCTTACAGGAGAAAATGTCATTGAAACATAACATACTCACTGTTGTCCTCTCATTAATTCCCTGATACCATACTTTAATGTTCTACTTATGTTGTGAACCCTTTCAAATCTACATTTATATTTCATTTTTAAAGAATATGGAGGGACTTCCCTGGTACTCCAGTGTAAGTTAAGGCTGTGCTCCCATTGCAGGGGGCACGGGTTCAATCCCTGGTTGGGGAACTGAGATCTTCATGCCACATGGTGTGGCCAGAAGAATAATAAACATGGAGATATAACTCAGCTTTCTTATAGGGACTCCTGGACTATATGTATTTGTTTTCTAATGGTTTTAAATTTGCACCTAAGCCCTCATGTAAAGTGAATGAAAAATGGAATTGTTCCTTTGCCTTTTTCTTGTTCCTGAGACAAGTTGAAACACCTCCAAGAGGGGAATACATTTTGAAAAAGTTATCAATAGTATACCATTCATCGTATGCTATCCTTATCAATTACTATTACAGTTTCTTAGTTTTGTTTGTTTGACTAATTATAAAATCCCTAGAAATAAAAGTTACATCATTCAGTTTTATTCTTCACAGTGCCCAATATAGCCTGCTGTAAAATTGGTTGTATCTATTTTGTAATTAATTGAATTTTTTTTTTTTAGCCCGTTAGGTAGGTTCATTAATGAGCTCTTTAATGGAGACTTGTTTTATCTTTGCTCTATGTAGATAAGGGACTGGTGTGCTACAGTCCATGGGTTTGCAAAGAGTCAGACACTACTGAGTGACTGAACTGAACTGATGTAGATAGGGAGGGATTTGCTAGTACTTTAAGATTTCACTGGAAGTTCTTCATTTAATAAACTGTTTTGAGTACCCAGTTAAAAACAAATCCTATGTTAAATGCAAAATTTGTTTCAGTTCAATTCAGTTCAGTCACTCGGTCATATCCGACTCTTTGCAACCCCGTGGACTTGCCCGTCCATCACCAACTTCCAGGAGCTTGCTCAGTCTCATGTTCATTGAGTCAGTGACGCCATCCAGCCATCTCATCATTTTATTATTTTGACAGTGTGTAAACTGAGTATGATGTTTCTAAGCATCACTTCAACCAAAATGTATTTGGCATACCTATATTCTGCCAGACCCTGCCTCAGTGCTGGGTATTTATTGCTAGATAATCAACAAAACATGGTCCTGCCTTTGAAGAGGAATCAGACACACACACTCAGTCAGTCAGTTCAGTCACTCAGTCGTGTCCGACTCTTTGCAACCCCATGAACTGCAGCACACCAGGTCTCTCTGTCCATCACCAACTCCCGGAGTTTTCCTCAAACTCATGTCCATTGAGTTGGTGATGCCATCCAACCATCTTATCTTTGGTCCTCCCCTTCTCTTCCTGCCTTCAATCTTTCCCAGCATCAGGGTCTTTTCCAGTGAGTCAGTTCTTCACATCAGGTGGCCGAAGTATTAGAGTTTCAGCTTCAGCGTCCGTCCTTCCAGTGAATATTCAGGACTTATTTCCTTTAGGATTGACTGGTTTGATCTCCTTGCAGATTTTATATTGCACTCCCTCTGTAGGAGAAACATGTGTTTTTCTATATGTTAGTTATCATTATGTGCAGCAGATATGGTTGTAGCAAAAATCCCTATATGAGATCACCAGCCTAAAGCACTCCTGTCAAGCAATTTGTTGCAACAAAATTGCAGTGTAAAATTTTGGATTCCTCCCTTAGGTCCATATTTCATGAGATATGGCCCATACTTGTTGAAGATTAAAGTTTTGAAAATTAGGAGGCTTTTAATATATTGGGTTGATGATAGATTTAGTAAAGTATTTGGTTTTAATTGATATCACTTTTGATGCTCCAAGGTTTGGAGTTTTGTTCTTTTATGGCTCACTGCAGTTACTAAAAATTACTACTAGCTCTTGATTGAGGAAGTTGAAATTAGGGTCAGTGCCTGATACTGATAGTATTGAAAGTAAGTTACCAGAAGACAGTGAAGTTTTATCTTTGGATAAAATCTACTGTGAATTAACCCTATGGTGAATACTCATTAATGGACCTTGTTGCTAAGCCTTGACTTTGAGATGAGAAATAAACAAGAATGTTAATACCAGTTTTGAAATGTATTTTTTTCAGTGTGCCTTGGCTCTCAGACCTAGTATGGCTGTAGTATTTTTGTATCCTTTTTTTCCCTTTTTATTCCAGTTTTATTGAGAAATACTTGACATACAGCACTGTATAAGTTTAAGGTGTACAGCATAATGGTTTGACTTAAATACATCATGAAATGACGACCACACTAAGTTTAGTAGGCATCCATCACCTCATAAAATTAAAGAAATAGAAAAAAATAATGATTTTTCCTTGTGATGAGAACTCAGGATTTACTGTTAGCAACTTTCTTATATAACATACAGCAGTGTTAATTGTATTTATCATGTTGTACTTTATATCCCTAGTTATAACTGGAAGTTTGTACCCTTCTTTAACTACTTTCATCCAGATCCTCTCCTCCCAACCCCACCTCCGGTAACCACAAATTGATCTCTTTTTGTGTGAGTTTGTTTCTCTCTTTGTTTTTGTAGTTCAGTTGACCTTCAACACTGTGTTAGTTCCAGGTACACGGCATAGTGATTTAATACTTCTCTAGTTTCAAAGTGATCTCCATAAGTGTAGTTACTGTGTGTCACAGCACCTTTCTGTTCTTCAGCTGGTTTTGTAAAACTCTATTGACATAAATGTAATCTCCATGCAGATCATCTCTATATATTGATAATAAACTCTGTATGTTGGACTTAACTCTTTATTAGCTAGTTGAAGTGTTAAAAAGAAACAGGGTATTTAACAGACCTATAAGTATATGACTTTGTAACATCTGATTTGCATTAAATATAAAGGAAAGCTGCTTTGTTTGCAAAAATGGCAAATAGAAGCTGGATATTGGAATAGCCGTTGTAGAAAATCGGAAGACAGTGTTGATCTGCCTGGTTACTTCTGTCGATTCCTTCCAGAGTCTTTGGGGCTTCCTCTGTTACTGTTGAAGGAATCAGTGGGTAAACAGCAGCCAAAATCTTGTTCAAAACCTTAAAGTCTAATGAGTAAAGGAAGAACAGCTGTTAGGGTATTCACTGGATTCTGTTGGTTCTGGTGGGGAGGGTTAACCTGCTCATGACTGAGTGTTTACTCTGGACAGCTCATGTGGAGCCAGAGTGGCTCAGGGATCAACACGGTAGTGAACGAAAAACATTCATACTACGTTTCAGTTCATTAAAAACTGAGCTTAAAAACTTTAAAGGGGGATGCTTAGTTAGTTTTTGAATACTATCTATTTCAGCCTTTTAAAGTTCTTTTAAAGTCCTAAGTTAAACTGATCTTGAAATGAGACCATCTTCTGTTTCTCAAGCAAATCAGTGTTTTTGGCCTGTTTCTTCATGGACCCCAGTGAATACAACATTGGGCATAGGTTTGTTGATGTTTCTTTTATTTTTGTTTATGTTTATTTTTGGCCACGCCATGTGCGACATACGGGATCTTAGTTCCCTGATCAAGGAACAAACCCTTACCCCTTGCAGTGGAAGCTCAGAATGCTAACCACTGGACTGCCAGGAAATTTCTTGATATTAAATAGAACAGTATTCTTACGGAAAAGCTGTAATGTCAGGTGCACTTCTAACATTCATATGATCATGTAGAGTACAAGGAGCTTACTGTTAGGAATTCTTTCTAATCAATCAATTGCTTTTCCTGAAAATACAAGATCTTTTCAGGTATGCTTAATGAAGTAAATCTGAATGGTTCTGAAAATACATACACGTGTTAAGAAAGTAGTATAATAATCTGACACTTAGATTCTTCATTTATCTGTGTTCAACTGTATATTTTTAAAAATATTTGTTTGTTTATTTTTGTCTGCACCGAGTCTTAGTTGCAGCACACAGGATCTTCCTTGTATTGTGTAGGCTTTTCTCCAGTTGTGCACAGGCTCCCTCCAGAGAGCTGACTCAGTAGTTGCTGCATGTGATCTTGGGGAGCTTAGTTCCGACCAGGGATCAAACCCATGTCCCCTGCATTAGAAGGCGGATTCTCAGCCACCAGTGAAGACCCTCATGGGTGTTCCCACAGTGCCACTGTGTGTGCTGTCTTTGCTTTTGCATGCATTTGCAATGGGTAGGGAGAGAATACGGAAGCTGAATGGTGTAATTATGAATCATCACTGCATTATAATAGAAACAATATAAAGCAGAATTTACTTCCCAGGACAGTTTAAAAATATTCAAATAACAAATATTCTCAAATATAAAGATTTTCTAACCAGGCTAGACTTAGGTGTGGCCAGAGCCTAGCAACACTAAAAAATATATTTCAGAATTAATACCAATTACTCTCGTGTTCACAACAAACTGTTTAAAATTCTTAAAGAGGTGGGAATACCAGACCACCTGACCTGCCTCCTGAGAAATCTGTATGCATGTCAAGAAGCAACAGTTAGAACTGGACATCAAACAACAGACTGGTTCCAAATCGGGAAAGGAGTACGTCAAGGCTGTGTATTGTCACCCTGCTTATTTAACTTACATGCAGAGTACATCATGAGAAATGCTGGACTGGATGAAGCACAAGCTAGAATCAAGATTGCCAGGAGAAAATCAGTAACCTCAGATATGCGGATGACACCACCTTTATGGCAGAAAGAGAAGAAAAACTAAAGACCCTCTTGAGGAAAGTGAAAGAGGAGAGTGAAAAACTTGGCTTAAAACTCAACATTCAGAAAGCTAAGATCATGGCGTCTGGTCCCATCATTTCATGGCAAATAGATGGGGAAACAGTGGAAACAGTGGCTGACTTTATTTTGGGGGGCTCCAAAATCAGTGCAGATGGTGACTGCAGCCATGAAATTAAAAGACGCTTGCTCCTTGGAAGAAAAGCTCTGACCAACCTAGACAGCATGTTAAAAAGCAGAGACATTACTTTGCCAACAAAAGTCTGTCTAGTCAAAGCTTTGATTTTTCCAGTAGTCATGTGTGGATGTGAGAGTTGGACTATAAAGAAAGCTGAGGGTTGAAGAATTGATGCTTTTGAACTATGGTGTTGGAGAAGACTCTTGCGAGGAGATCCAACCAGTCCATCCTCAAGGAAATCAGTTCTGAATATTCATTGGAAGGACAGATGCTAAAGCTCCAATAGTTTGGCCACCTGATGTGAAAAACTGACTCCTTGGAAAAGACCCTGATGCTGGGAAAGATTGAAGGCAGGAAAAGAAGGGGACAACAGAGGATGAGATGGTTGTACAGTATCACCGACTCAATAGACATGAGTTTGAGTAAGCTCCAGGAGTTGGTGTTGGACAAGGAGGCCTGGCATGCTGCATTCCATGGGATCTCAAAGAGTTGAACACAGCTGAGCAACTGAACTAAACTACTCCTGTGTGTTTTTTGTTTCAGGATGCCTTTTATCAGTAGTTTATTTTTTTATTTTTTTAAGTGCTGTGCCCTGTTAATCAGTGCTAATATATAGAGTTGGGAATGCTATAGGGTGATACAACTGAAACTAATGAGAAGTGGTCAGATTTTGGATAATTTGAGTGTATATCTTAACAAGATTTATCGATGAGTTGGATACGGAGACATGAGAGAAAGGAGCAGAGGATGGCTTTAAGTCTTAGGACCTGAGCAGTTAGAAGGATGTAGTTGCCACTTACTAAAATGAGGAAGGCTGTAAAGAAGAGCAGATTAGCAGGATTGAAAGGTAGTCGTTCAGTTTTGGACATGTATGAGTTAGAGGTCTCTTAGTCATCCAAATGGAGCTGTTGAGTGAGCCGTTGCTTGTGTGAGCTTGGAGTTCATAAGAGAGTTTTGACTGGTGATCATAAATGTGGGAGGCATAAGTATCTAAGATGATGGTGTTTTAAAACCATGTTTGGATGTGGTCACCATGGAAGTGTATATAGCTAGAGAAAAATTTTAAGATCTGATTCCTTCAGCACCTCAACGTTTAGAGAGATGGGGAGATGAGAAGGAACTAGCAAAGGAAACTAAGAAGAAGGAGCCAATGAAGGGGCTTCCCTGATGCTCCAGTGGTTAAGATGCTTCCAGTGCAGGGGATTGGGTGTGATGCCTAGTCTCAGAACTAAGATCCACACATGCTGAGGAGGGCTACTGAGTCTGTGCACTCTGGAGCCTGCGTGCCGAAACAAAGACTCAATGCAGCCAAATAAATAAATTTTTAAAAGAGAGCCAATGAGATAAGAAAAAACAGGAGTGTGGTGTCCCAGAGGTCAAGTGAAGTATTCACAGAAGGAAGGTCAGTTATATCAAACTTCCCAAGTAAGATGAGGACTAAGAATTGACATTTGATTGTGATAGCATAAATGTTGTTAGTGACTTTGACTGGAGTGGTGACAAAAGCCAGATTGGAAAAGATTCAAGAGACTAAGGAGATGAGCAGATTTGAGGCATTAAGAATATTATAGCTCTTCTGAGCAATTTTGCTACAAAGGGTAGCAGAGAAATAGGACAATAGTTAGAAGGTTTATAGTCAAGATATATTTTTATTTTAATTGAAATTTTAAAGAAAAGGGACTTCTCAGATGGTCCAGTGCCTAAGACTCTGCATTCCCAATGCTGGGGGCTTGGGTTCAGTCCCTGGTCAGGGAACTGTTAAATCCCACATGCTGCAACTGAGAGTCTGCCTGCTGTAACTAAAACCCTGCATAGCCAAATAAATAAATACTTAAAAAAAACACAAAATTTAAGGGAGAGATTGTAATATATTTTGTGCTGATGGGAATGATCCATGTATAAAGAAGGAAATTGATGATAAAATTGTCAGACCAAGAGTCCTTGAGTAGGACAGAAGGGAGGGAATCTAGCGTAAAAGTCAAAGTATGAGATAGATGTTCATACATGTATTTACTCAAAGATGAGCAGCTGTTATGAGCCTGGCGCTGCGTTTAATACTGGGAATAAAATGAGGAACAAGATGTGGGCTCTCTGCTTACATGGAAGCTGAATGCTCTTGCTGATGTTACTCCCAGATGAGAATCTTGAGACTTGCTGATTTAGAAACTTGTTCACAGTAACTGGAATATAGATTTGAATCCAACATAGCCTAAAACTCACTGTTCCTCACATTCTCCCTGCCTTTAAGCTTTCACCCTACTACACCAAGCCACCGTCATCTCTTGCCCTGTTAACCTGACTGGTCAGCCTGTTTTTCCTTACGATCCACTTTCTACCCTGCTGCTTCTACCCTGCTGCCAGTCTTATTTCTTTTAGGACATAAGTAATACTTGGTTATTTGTCTGCTCAAGAGTCCTCTTGACGTCTTCCTAACATGTTTGGAATAAAACTCTTAAACTGTGGTTTAACTTAATCTGGTCCTCATTTTCTCTTTCTCACTGTCTCCTGTGTGGACCTTTTATTTAGTCACTGCCTGTTTGCTGTTCTTCAGGTATATCAGTTGTACTCGATATCTTTTGGTACTTGTTCTATCCCCGTGGAATGCCCTTTCCTCATACTTTTAGAATTTTCTCTCTCAGGTCTCAGTTCAAATTTGTCTTCCCAGGGAGGCCCTCCTACTTAAAATATAACCTCTTCTTCATTTATCCCTTTTCTTTGCTTTTATCTTATGATTTCCTCCTGAAATTGTATTGTCTTTTAAATTGTCTTGTCTGTCTTTAAATTGTCAGTAGAATGTAAGCTTCATGAACATCTAGACCTGTCTGTGGTGTTCACTCATCTCTAGAATGCAGAAAAAAATACATGGCATATGAGTCCACGCCTCATGAAAGGTTTGGACAAGTTCTATGAATAGGGAGGGAGCTAGTTACCTGCACTGGAGCAACTTCGAGCTGGCATTTTATTTCTTCATGGATTTATGGCTGTGCTGGGTCTTGGTTGCTGTGTGTGGACTTCCTCTAGTTGCAGAGAGCGGCAGCTGCTCTGGAGTTGCCGTGCTTGGGCCCCTCGTTGTCGGGGCTTCTTCCTAGGTACACTGGCTTCTACCGTTGGAGCTTGTAGGCTCTGGAGCGTTGGCTGCAGTAGTTGCTGTACATGGGCTTAAGTGCTCCGTGGCACGTGGGGTCCTCCTGGACCACGGATAGAACCCGTTACCCTGCACTGCAAAGCAGACTCATGACCACTGGGCCATCAAGGAAGCCCTCAAGCTGATATTTTAAAAATTAATTGGATATGGATGGGAATTGGAGGGATTAAAAATATCTGAAGTTTTTTGTTTATGAGAGTATTTTTCCTCAGTCATTTGCTGGGGGTGGGGCTGGGGTGGAGTAGGGTGGTGGTTAGCAGAAATTATGTTCTCCTAAGAGAAATGTGGGAAAAAATTAGAGGAACTGATTGACAAGGGTCAGTTTTAGTTATTTTGATTTTTGGACAAAGGAAACTTTTGTTACATATACATTGTACCTTTATTTTAAATAAGGAATATGAAATTAGAATTTTTTCATGTATCGATAACCACGTTTAACATTCTGATACATAGTCATTCTTATCTGTACATATATTTATACTCAAAAAAATGAAAATTGGCATTGCTAAAGTTACTGACGATTTGAGGTAAAATCAGGACTACCAAGAGGAAGTGTTTAATAGGTAGTTGGAGATACAGAATTAGGTCTTGAGATATATAGGAGGTATTGGGAAATGACTGTAGCATTGTATGTAAATATGGATGTTAATATCCTTACAAGGGAAGGAAGTACAGTGAAATGTGGGAAATAGGGCCATAACTTTGGGAAACATGCAGCTTATATTATTAAATGGATTGAAGAATCACCATGGAAAGGATAGAGGAGTAGTTAAAGGTAAGACTAGGTTAGTGGAGTATTCTGAGGTTTTTCCAGTAGTCATGTATAGATGTGAGAGTTGGACTGTAAAGAAAGCTGAGTGCTGAAGAATTGATGCTTTGAACTGTGGTGTTGGAGAAGACTCTTGAGAGTCCCTTGGACTGCAAGGAGATCCAACCAGTCCATCCTAAAGGAGATCAGTCCTGAGTGTTCATTGGAAGGACTGATGTTGAAGCTGAAATTCCAATACTTTGGCCACTTGATGCGAAGAACTGAGTCATTGGAAAAGACCCTGATGCTGGGAAAGATTGAAGGCAGGAGGAGAAGGGGTTGACAGAGGATGAGATGATTGGATGGCATCACTGACTCAATGGACATGAGTTTGGGTAAACTCCAGGAGTTGGTGATGAACAGGGAGGCCAGGCGTGCTGTGGTCCGTGGGGTCGCAGAGTCGGACACAACTGAGAGACTGAACTGAAGACTTATGGGAAGAGAAGTTTCAGAAGGTAGCATCACTAGTGTTAATGCTTGTTGAGAAGGCAAGGATGATGAGATTGAGGAAGGAAAGACTTAACTAAGGTCCTTAACTATTAAGGACCAAAATTTGGTCCTTAAAAGTCTATTAGTGACATTTAGGTGTACAGTTTAGTGTTGGAAGAAGTCAGTTTTTGGAGAAGGCAATGGCACTCCACTCCAGTACTCTTGCCTGGAAAATCCCATGGATGGAGGAGCCTGGTGGGCTGCAGTCCATGGCGTTGCTGAGAGTTGGACATGACTCAGTGACTTCACTTTCACTTTTCACTTTCATGCATTGGAGAAGGAAATGGCAGCCCACTCCAGTGTTCCTGCCTGGAGAATCCCAGGGACGGGGGAGCCTGGTGGGCTGCCGTCTATGGGGTCACACACAGTCGGACACGACTGAAGTGACTTAGCAGCAGCAGAAGCCAGTTTTTGGAGAGTTTAGAAGCATATGGGAGGGAAGCCTCAAGAGAGAGGGTGTGTATGTGCACTTACAGCTGATGCACATTGCTGCATAGCAGAGACCAACACAACGTTGTAAAGCATTTATCCTCCAATTGAAAAAAAGGAAAGAAAATGATACCAAAAAAATGTAAGAAATAGAAATGGAACTTGATGGTGAATACATGATAGAACAATTTAAAAAAGCATAGATGCAAGTGCTTTTCAGAGCGAGCTTTCGTTAGAAAGGTGGTTCTGTAGGGATGTCACTGAGATGATTGCCTATCTGTTTATGCTTTTCTTAGCTGCCCAGTATTAAGCATACAGTAGATGTGCTGAATAACTGCATGAGTGAAAGCAAACAGGTAAGGGCCATGTGTGTAAAGCATTTAAAAATGAAAGGAACAATAACAGGCTAAAGAAGGGGTTTTTGTATTTTGTTATGGGAGATCTGGCATGTTTGAAGATGGAAGAACTGTGGGGAGGAAAGAATGTACTGAACAAGATAGGACAGTTGAAGAAATAAAGGTTTAAAATTATTTCCAGAAGAAGGTAGTAAGAAATGGGCTTATTTATTAGGGTTAAGGAGCTGCTCCTTTTGGAAGAGAGGTACATTTTTTTCTCTGAGGTATAAAGGAAGGAAGTGAAAAGAGATGTTGAGAAAAGTTTTTAAGGCCAAGAGGAAAGAATGTTAGGAAAACTAGTGACTTTTCAGGTGACCCTCTTAGAATGAGATTTCATGAACGAGCATTGGAGATTTTAAGGAAGTAACAAAATTAGAAGAGCTGTTGTGTAAGAATCTTGCTAGAGATTCAGAAGACCACCTCAGATTTTACCAGATAGCAGTGAAAGTGAACCTGATTATTTTGAAAAGGATTAAGATACCACAGCTCCTATAGAACTTAACACCAGAAGCTTAATCTCCAACAATTTGGCATCTTTTGGATTGCTGGTATTACTTCATTAGTGTTAGTATTAGTCGCTCAGCCATATCCAGCTCTTTGTGATCCCGTGGTCTTTAGCCTGGCAGGCTCCTCTGTCCGTAGAATTCTCCAGGCAAGAATACTGGAGTGAGTAACCGTTCCCTTCTCCAGGGGATCTTCCCGACCCAGGGATAGAACCCAGGTCTCCTGCATTGCAGGCAGATTCTTTACTGTCTGAGTTTCAAGGGAAGCCCATTGCTTCATTCATTTCAGTTCATTTCATTTCAGTTCAGTCACTCAGTTGTGTCCGACTCTTTGCGACCCCATGGCCTGCAGCACACCAGGCTTCCCTGTCCATCACCAACTCCTGAAGCTTGCTCAAACTCATGTCCATTGAGTCGGTGATGCCATCCAACCATCTCATCCTCTGTTGTCCCCTTCTCCTGCTTTCAGTGTTTTCTAGCATCAGGGCCTTTTCCAGTGAGTCAGTTCTTCGCATCAGGTGGCCAAAGTATTGGAATTTCAGCTTCAGTATCAGTCCTTCCAATGAATATTCAGGACTGATCTCCTTTAGGATGGACTGGTTGGATCTCCTTGCAGTCCAAGGGACTCTCAAGAGTCTTCTCCAACACCACAGTTCAAGGCCGTCAGCTTTCTCATAGTCCCAACTCTCACATCCAAACATGCCTACCGGAAAAACCATAGCTTTGACTAGATGGACCGTTAAAAAGCAATGTCTCTGCTTTTTAATAAATGCTGTCTAGGTTGGTCATAGCTTTTCTTCCAAGGAGCAAGGATCTTTTAATTTCATGGCTGCAGTCACCATCTGCAGTGATTTTGGAGCCCCCAAAAATAGTCTGTCTGGAAAAAAAATGTTTCCGTTGTTCCCCATCTGTTTGCCATGAGGTGATGGGACCGGATGCCACAATCTTAGTTTTCTGATTGTTGAGTTTTTACTTCATTACTTCATCAGTCGGATCAATTATCAGGATATGAAATGTTGATGTAGATGAGTTTCACTAGAAAATTCATCTCATGCAAGCAGTAATTTACTCTTCAAGACTGTGTGTGTGGATTGCGAGTGTTTTAACATAAAAGGTTATTTTCTGTATTGCTGACTTGGTAGAAATTTGAATTGTCATCTGATATTAAATACTGAGAAGCTTTATGATTGTTTCATTCTAATTTAGCATTCCTGTATATTATGACTTAATCCTACTTACTATGTAATTTTAACTAAGAATACAAAATCTTCAAATTATGATGAATTTTTTTCATATCTTAAAATGTAATATTCTGATAGAGAAAGGAATTCTGATGAAGAAAGATTAAAGCAGGGGAGTTTTAAGTAGTAAAGATTTTAGAGTTGAGAAATTTGAAAGAGACCTCATCGATCTTTTATTCAGTTTTTTTTAATTTAACTTTTATTGTAACTTTATTGAATTGGCATGTTTATCCTATAGTGAAAGTGGAAGTGTTACTCGCTTAGTCATGTCTCACTCTTTGTGACCCCATAGGCTGTAGCCCACCAGACTTCTCTGTCCATGGAGTTCCCCAGGCAAGAATACTGGAGTGGGTTGCCATTCCCTTCTCCATATTCAAGTATGGTTTTTCTAAAAAATGCAGATGTATTTCAGTGAAGATTTATATAGGCCTTTTATTCTATTTTTTGTGAGAAAAGGACAAATTTAAAAAGTTTAAAATTTAAGAGTTATTACTACAAATTGTGAGCACTTACTATTAATCAGTTTCCATTTTTCAGTATAGAATATTATTGTTCTGTGTTGATGCCCTGAAAGTCATTATAATGAAAAACTAGGATTAACTTCGTAAGATTCAACTTGCCCCAATTTTTCCTTAACCATCTTTGTGTCCCCACCCCCTAAAAAAGGCACCTAGGTTTTGTGGCTCTAAAATCAAATGCTTGTTACATTGGGATTCTAACATACAGGTTTTATTTCAGGTCTTTGTAGGTAAAATACCAAGAGATTTATACGAGGATGAATTGGTGCCCCTTTTTGAAAAGGCTGGTCCCATTTGGGATCTGCGTCTTATGATGGATCCACTGTCTGGTCAGAACAGAGGGTATGCATTTATCACCTTCTGTGGAAAGGAAGCTGCACAGGAAGCTGTTAAACTGGTATGTGATAAACAAAACAAATACCCATTGTCTAGCAAGTCATTGGAGAGAAACACTTGAATTAAAAACATTTGCAGTTAACATTGTTTCATTTACTTTAGTTTTTGTTTTGAGAGTTTTTATATTGACTGAGTTAGTATGTGTCTGGTGGCTATTTTTTCATATTATGAAAGTAAAAAATAAATGAAAATACCACAGAAGTAAGGTGATAGTCTCCCATAATTCTAAGAAGTTATTACAGCAGTTACTATCTAAAGTTTCATTTGAATATTTGGCTTTTGCAGTTCTCCCTTTTGATCTTAGACAGAAATGTCAATTCTTGCTGTTAAACTTTAGAGTAAGATTCTTATGGGTTCTGGGGAATATAACTGGGCTCCTTGACTTTTAGGACACAATTTGGGAAATGGTTGTGAATCTCTCTTGTTTTTATCATAACCTAATCATACAATTTATTTTCTAAGTATATTCTCGTTCTTTTCTTTTTGTTTCCAAACTCTCCAGTTCTCTTTGTTTTTAATCTTTCTCTTTTACTATTACTTGATAACCAGTCTTCTAGGAATCTCCTTTCTGTAGGGCCTTTTATCCTTTGTACTTATTTCAGAGTAGTACACAAATTAAGTATGGCTTCACTCCTACTGTGTTAAGATACAATCATCTCAGTAACTCAAAATAGCAGTGTTGTTGGTTTTTGGGGATACTCTTGGCAGACAGCTGAAGGCCTCAGTCTAGTTTTAGTTCTTTTAGAATGGTAACCTTTCACCAAAGCTTTTCATTTCGTTAGTTGCTTCTAAATTTGTTCTACTTCTAACTTGACCCAGATTTTTGTTTTTATTATGGACCTTTTTCCTTCCAGTTTGTTTATTTAGTACTGAGAAGTTTTTAAAGTTTTATTTCCTTGCTTCTGGCAACATATGGATGATTTTTTTTTAATTACATATTTGTTTTGTAAACTAATAGGTAAGTAATGTTAAGGCATAAAAAGCGCAAGTTTACCTAGGAAATCATCACCATAACCATTTAAATAAAACACTTTATTCCTATGATTTAATACAATTTTGAAAGTATTATGTTTAATATGAAGTTTAAATTTTTTAAATTCTGTTTTATGTAAAAGGTGAAATTCTTCTCCGTTTCTTTGCATTGATTAAACATAGTTGTTATTCTTTACATTTTGTTGTTTTCCTGAGACTTGTCTCTATCTCATTTCATCTCCAAGGGCTCTGAATTACCAGTTTCAGGTAGTTTTCCTAAAATTCTCTGGGAAGAAATCTTGAGATTGATAATATTGAAATAAATCAGATCTTTTCAAAGATAGAGTGAATAACTTTGATTCATTTAATTTGATAGAGCAGTGAAGGTTAATGAAACCAAACTAAAACAGAGGCTGTAAAAGTTTAAAATACACATTTTATATTATGGCAAGCATGAGGGGACTTGATGAATTCATGAAGCAGGGAGTGTTTGACCTTGAATTGTCCAGTTTTTTAGACTGAAATCAGTTGTTCTGAGTTTGGGGTGGTTGTGGGGTGTCTGGTTCTTTTCTTCCTTTCAGTGTGACAGCTATGAAATTCGCCCTGGTAAACACCTTGGAGTGTGCATTTCTGTGGCAAACAACAGGCTTTTTGTTGGATCAATTCCGAAGAATAAGACTAAAGAAAACATTCTGGAAGAATTCAGTAAAGTCACAGGTAAAACAAAAATGTATTTAGAAATTAGTTTTGGGAAATCTGTGGTATACTATAAGTACAAAAAAAGGAGGTGTATCTTAATCTAAGAATTCACGTATCTACTGAGTGTCTAAATTTCCTCCTGTTTTTTAGTGGCTTGGACTAAATAACTTCTCTTCTAGCCTCAAGTTCTTGGAGTGTCCTCTTCGCTTCTTTTCCTTAATTGAACCATAACTTTTGACACAACCTTTGCCCTGTAGCTCTCAAGTGAAGGCTTTCCCTGCCATCTGGTATTCAGTATACTCTAAGGCCAAGGGGATGAGAGTGCTTCTCCTCCTGTTCCTTCTTCCTCTTACCTTGTCTGTTTCAGATTTTTCCGCATTTCCAATCCGTGGAATTGATTTGAGAAGAAAATTTTAGATCGCAGATATATATATACACACACACACACTTATATGTAACAAAATTTAGCAGAATCACATTTTCACTTAGCAAATATGATTTAATCATACATTTCCTATTCCATTTCATTTTTTAAAATGCTGAGGGAGATCCACTAATGGTAGCTGCATTGTAAAAGACAACTTTTAGACCATTGCTTCTTCATCCCGTATAAAAACCACTATTTCTTTACGTTTTTGTTGTCCAAACATACTACAGATAAACAAACCTTTCCCCTTCCTTCAAGCTGTTATCTGTTACTCTTCTGGTTTCAGTCTTGTGTTAATTGAAGATTGCTTCTGGCTCATAGTGTTTCTCTTCTGTCCTGAATTAACTTACTGTTAGTACTTTAAACATCTATGTGGATGAATCATTCAATACCGTAATCTCCTAGTTTTAATGACTGCCACATCTCTGGTCCTTTACTTCCGCTCTACCACATCCAAATCACATTCTGGATATTGCTGCTAGAAGTAAAATCTAACTACTTTTAAGGATTTGGATAATATGTGGAAAGGTGAGGGTACAGGACTAAGATCAGAGGTACATTTTAACCAGTTACTTATTTATTACTTGGTAAAAATAGTAACTTTTTAAAACTTAGGATTCAAGGATGATTTTTGGTTATGATTAGTTGTTGAGTGTTCTCTTGGATTTATATTTGGTTTTTAAGTTCTTTGGTAGTATTTTCATAAGTTTTAGTAAGGTCATGTTATGTCAAACACTCTTTAAGAACATTGTAAAATAGAATGTTATATGTCAGAATACAGTAGTTGGACTTACTATGATTGTACTTTCAGGGCCCCTAAAATCAAAAGGAACATAACATATTGTCCATAGCTCCATATCTGATAATTCTGATTTAGTTGTCTAGCTAGATAATCAACAGATCATTATGAGGCTTCTGCAGTTACTTTTTGCTCTTTGGCAAGTGGGTTTAGGTCTGCCTAATCGCTCAATGTGTGGTGGATGCTTTTGGCTTATATATCTGGCTGTTGGTTTAACAGAGGGTTTGGTGGACGTTATTCTCTATCATCAACCCGATGACAAAAAGAAGAATCGGGGGTTCTGCTTCCTTGAGTATGAGGATCACAAGTCAGCAGCACAAGCCAGACGCCGGCTGATGAGTGGAAAAGTAAAAGTATGGGGAAATGTAGTTACAGTTGAATGGGCTGACCCTGTGGAGGAACCGGATCCAGAAGTCATGGCTAAGGTAAATGCAGTATCTTGTGTTGGGGGTGCGGTTCTCATTTACTTTCTGTACTTAGAATATAAGCTTGAATATCTCAGATTTTACAGTAAATACAAATTGTAGCTCTTGATCTTAACGGTTTAAGCAAAAACCTGCTTTAGCACCAATTTAACAGCCTATTTTGGTATCCAGGAATTTCCATTAATCGTTTCTTTTTCTGCAGATAAATGTGTAAAAAGAACTGAAATTAAATCCCTTCAATTAGGTGTTTCTATGCCTACTGAGAGTTTGATTAGTGCTTGGCACTATCAAAGATACAAAGATAGAAATGTTAAGAAAAGAAAAAAAGGTCTTATGGGATAAAGAGAAGTAATGTTTTGGAGATTATGAATTATAATTTTCACTGACCATACTATGACTTTTATTACATGGCCATGAATTATATTTTATTTAGATTGAGTTAGTGTCTTTTTCCTTTTTTAATGGATCAAGTTTCCTTATAGTATTATCTCCATGAAGAAAGGTGAAGGGTTATCATGTTTGCTCTTAGTGGCAAAATATGCATGGCAAGGCCTGTAGTGGACTTTCACTTTCTTCCTAAGCCCTATACTTTCATTGCCAGGATCTTGGCCTGGTAAAGGATGGTTCTGTGAGTCCTGGTTATTAGGCTTTCTTCTGGGTGACTCCTGGGGTTGCAGGGACATATCTGAGTTGTATTTCTGTTCGCTTTTAGTCAATTTTTGATTATTTTGGTATATGTCTCTTGACCTCTTGGGGGCAGCAACTCTGTGGATGGCCATAAATGAATGGTTCGGTTATTCTGGACTAAAAAGTCTTTTCTGCAAGCTTCTTCAGAATCTGAGGTGACAGTCCTCACTGTTGATTAATTTGGAGGAGGGACCTGGTTTATACTAACATGATAAAAGCTTTTGTAAGCAAAAACATTTTTGGATTATGCAAAGATCCACTGAGAATGAACCATAGAGACTCAGATGTGTTGCACACTTTTTCTATGTTCCTGGAGTAGATAGGAGTCAAGGGAAGGGGCTGGAAATCTAAAGAGCCCTGATTATTTTTGTTTATTACTAGCTTGATTTTAATTCCACTTGTTTCTTCTAATACAGTTGTGACTTTGAGCAAACTACTGAATTTGGATGTTGTCTGTTTTATTGGAGTTGGATAAATCTCTTTACAAGATCTCTTACAGCTTTGAATCTATCTTGTAGAAACTGACTATAGCCTGTATTGCATTTCTAAGATATTTTAAAAATAGTATTATAGATTGAGGGGGCAGTTTTTATTTTATATTAGATTGTAGTTGAGTTACAATGTTGTGTTAGTTTCAGCTGTACATACAGTTGTCTTTCTTTTTCCTATTGAGTCCTTTAAACATTATTTCAACTAGTAATTTTTATATAGGATACTTTGGTTTCATCTCAGAAAAGAAAAAAGATCTATGTTGAGTTTCAAAAAAGAAGGTAAATAAAGTAATGGAGGCCTGTCTGATGTAGAATTAGACGTCAGTATGACAACATTTAGAAAATTAAAGGGGTTAAAGATAGAGGTGGAAGATTCCCCCCCCCCTTGGGATTTGTGTCTTCCGCAAATCCTCTTTACTTAGCCCTTTATCTAAGGCAACAATTTGTTTGATAGATATGTTAATTTTTTTGTCTAAATAAGTGAGGTATTTCCTTAGTCCACAAGTCAAAATTATGTAGAAAAGTATAGCCAAGGAATTCCCATTCCTGCCTCTAGCTCTAGCTACTGTTTCCTCCTTGTCCCTTGTAGATATCCAGTGTTAGTGGTATCTGGTTTATCCTTGTAGTGCTTAGCAAGCAAATATAATTATATATTCTTTCCTTCCCTACTTCTTACACAAATGGTTACTGGGGCTATATTAATGAATTATGTTTGTTTTATTCACTGTCATATTTCATCTCATCTCGTATCTCAGCTCTAAGGAGTATGCCATTATTTTATGCATCGCTAAGAAATGGTAAAACGCTGCCAATCACACTATGACAAGTGCTTGTCGGTCACATATACATACATTGAACCTCTGTCTTGGAGGTATACAATGGGGGAAATCTTAACAGTGTATCCTCACATTTTGTTTTTTTAATATCAGCTCTTAATTTTTTATGACTGTGTACTTTTTCATTCTGTAGGTGTACCATAGTACATTCAACTAGCTGGACATTGGGTGTTTCTAATCTTTTGTTGTTATAATACTGTAATGAGTAAGCTTATATCATTTCAGTTAATATAAGTACAGACATATCTGTAGGATAGATTTGTGGGTCAAAGGGTAAATACATCTGTAATTATTAAGATACTGGCCATATTTTCTGTAGGAGGTGCATTTGTATCCTGCTCTCCACAGGCAGAATACAGCAGGATGTTCCTATCCTTGTTAAAAGAGGATAAGCTCAAACTTGGTTTTGCCAAATCTCGCAACAAGTGGTATCTCATAGCTGTTTTATGATTTGTTTCTTTTTACTGTACATGCTTGAATTTACATTTCTCATGCATTTAAGGACTATTTTATGTTTCTTTGTATGAACTGTATATTCATGAATTTTGCCTATCCATTCGTTTTTCTGTTGATCTTTTTCTTTTATTTTGTGGAGTTTTGATATAAAAAGACAGGCTGCTGTCTTTTTTGTGATGCTTTTTTTAAAAAAAATTATGGTATTTTCTACCATATGGAAATCTTTTTTTTCAGTAGTTGAATTTTTCAGTCCTTCATGTAGATTTTAAATTAACAAAGGCTTCTCCAGTGCAGTGTTACATAATTATTATCTTATTTTCTTCTAATACTTTAAACATCCCCCTCTTAAATTTTCTGTCTATTTGGACTTTATCCTAGTATATAGTGTGGGGTGTGAGTATACTTTTCATCGTTATTCAGATCAGCACTGCACTGATTAAATGATTTAAGCAACGAATTGAGAGTTTGTTTTATCTAGTAGGACTAGTCTCTAAATTTTGTTCTTATTTTTTCCCTGGCTACTACTGCTTGTTTATTTTTTCATATGAACTTTAGAATCATGAGCTCATCCAGTTCTTGGGTGGGGAAGGAGGGACAGAAAAACTTGTTTTGGGGGGGATTTATGAACTGTGTGGACTTCCCTGTTGGCTCAGATGGTAAAGCAAGTGTCTGTCTACAATGTGAGAGACCTGGGTTCGATCCCAAGGTCGGGAAGATTCCCTGGAGAAGGAAATGGCAACCCACTCCAGTACTCTTGCCTTGAAAATCCCATGGACTGAGGAACTTGGTACAGGCTACTATCCATGGGGTTGCAAAGAGGTGGGCACGACTGAGCGACTTCACTTCACTATGAACTATGTTGGGCTTGCCAGGTGGCTCAGAGGTAAAGAATCCACCTGCCAGTGCAGGAGACCTGGGTTCGATCCCTGGGTCAGGAGTATCCCTTGGAGAAGGAAATGGCAACCCGCTCCAGTCTTCTTGCCTGGGAAATCCCATGGACAGGGGAACTTGGTGGGCTTCAGTCCACAGGATCACAAGAGTTGGACAAGACTTAACAGCTAAACAACAACAAAGGGACCCTATTAAATCTGTAAAGTAACTTAGTAATAATTTTATTTTGGTCCCTTGAAGGTCCTGTTCACAGTATTAAGCACTGTAGTGACATGGCAGGAAAAGAAACCAATAATTTATATAAATTGGTAACAATTATTTTCTCAGTTTTCATACCTTCTGTTGTAGCACCTTTAGCACTTAATTGTTTTTGAGAAAAATGCCTATGCCATGAAAATAGGAAGAAATACTTTAATATAGGACTTCAGCTAAAATTAAGTAGCCAATGCCAGTTTTGTGTGTTTGTTATATTAGGTGAAAGTTTTATTTGTGAGAAACTTGGCCACTACAGTGACAGAAGAAATATTGGAAAAGTCATTTTCTGAATTTGGAAAACTTGAAAGAGTGAAGAAGTTGAAAGATTATGCATTTGTTCATTTCGAAGACAGAGGAGCAGCTGTTAAGGTAGAAATTTTGACATTTTGTTTCTTGATATGTGAATTTTGTTGTTGAAACTTGCTAAAACACATAAAGTGACTTTATAAACAAATGAAATTGGTTTTCAGCTTTTACCGAACTCTGGAGCTTTCTTTTAATAATCTCTGTGAAGTGGTAGTAATGTAACAGGTAAGACTCTGTATTTCAAAGCCTGATTATTACTAACTGAGTTTGTGACCTCAGGCAAGTTACTTTTAATCTCTGTATTATTTTGTAAGCCTAAGCTTTGATAGCATGATACCTTGAAAATGTTACAAGGAATAGTAATTAGCTTCCATAAATACCAAAATGATAGTGAATACATTGTAACTACTTTAGTTCCTTGTTTCAGAACCTATGAATGGAGCTAAGTACGTACATGGCTCCATATCCAGTACAGTGTAATTCAGTAGGTGTGTTCTGAGGGAATGGTTAGTTAGTTTTCCATAGTCTTGCCTTTCTTTGGTCATTTTAGAATTCTCACAGTATTTTTTTTTTTTTTGCCAGTTTCAGTAGTTATTAGAAATATTTCTTGCATATAATAATTTGCTGCTGATGATAGTATTTGAAAAGTATGAAAAACAATATTTTCATATAGCGTCTAGAACGTATAACCTGAGTACTCTGCTGCTTTCCGTTGATCAATACCATTTTTCCGTTGATCAATACCATTTTTAATGGCTGAAATGTTCAGTTTCTTCCTCTTGTCCCTCTCTCCCTTCTGAAGAAAAGGTTGGGGGAGGGGCTGACAAAAGAAAAGACAGGGCAAAATACAAGATTTTTTATATAATTGGGGAGATAGATCTAAAACCCTTGGTGACATCAGGCCTGGTTCTTTTTTTGCGTGTTTTGTCAGAAAAGTGGCCCCACCCTCTAATTAGGGCAGTTTTTGTTTCCTGACCAGGATACTGCTTTAAAATGTGCCTTATAGAATCTTTGACTAGTAGAATTTATTGGTTTGCTTTTTGATGGAAGCTAATTACTGAGATAGTATTGCTTATCAAATTCATAGCTTAGTACAGAACTTGTTTGGCTTCTGAATTGCGAGTGATAGGAAGGACAGATAACTAATAAATTTATACTTTTCTAAATATTTGTTTTGATTTACTTGGTATTAAATAAACTGATTGTTCATAATTGAAAATAATTTTCAGGGGTGGTTTGCCAAAGCAATTTCTGAAATTGTAAGATTTCAAGCTCAGAAGATGGCCAGAGGAAAGAGTATAGACAGATGCTCTGTTCTTTTGTTTATGCCAGGAAGCTTTTACAGATTCATTTAATTGCTTTAGTTGAAGCAGCCAAAAGCTTAGGTGGTAAAGGGGAAAAAAGTCGGTAAGAGGAAGATACGGATTTAATCTTTTGTCTGGATACTTGTAAACCACTAAAATGTTCTTTACGGTTAGAGCATTTCATTATGTATGTCCAGAGAGGGAAAGGTTGTATTGGGAAACAGAAAAACTGGTGAGGAGGTGATACTTGGTTACCGAGTTACCTGAACCTTGAAGTATGGCAGAAGTTATTAGGTGAAATGATATAAATAAAAAACTAGAGCCCAGAATACTTTTGATTACTGCTTTCCAGATGAGTACTTGAGTTTTAATTAGTTCAAGCCTTTGCTGGGTTCTGTGCTTTTAACCATTCAGGTAAAGTATATACCAGGTTAAACATTGTTGGGGTGGGGAAGATGCTTTTTTCCTTTTTTTGGTGAGTATCTTGTTGAATGTCACTGATAGTCTCATTTATATTTCAAATTCTTGACATTTTTATGAAAGAACAGTTTAAGACCTACAGCCTGAACGCCATGTTTGTTTAAAAATTTTAATCCTGAAAAGATTGTTAATACTGGCATGTCCTCCAAATGAGAATTTGCTGTTTGTTTTGGCCTTAGCTTGGAGGAATTAGTTACTTGCAATTAAGGAGCAGCAACAAGCAGCTCTCTGCTTTACCTTTTTAAATATAATAATAGGATATCAGTTTTATTCTCAGTGTAACTTGCACATAAAGTAAGGTTGAGGGGAATAAGTATTTTGTGTATTTTTAAAAATTTGGTGGCTATATTCTTCTTGGAAATTAAAACAGTTGTGAATTAAATTGTTTATCAGGTGTATTAAATGGTACAGACAATGTTATATTTAAGGTACTGTTACTTATAAAATAAATTTGTTTCTAATTTTGCATAGGCCATGGATGAAATGAATGGCAAAGAAATAGAAGGAGAAGAAATTGAAATAGTCCTAGCCAAGCCACCAGACAAGAAAAGGAAAGAGCGCCAAGCAGCTAGACAGGCCTCCAGGAGTACTGCGTGAGTCTGCATTTAGTAAATATATCAGAGATCCAGTAGTTTAAAAAGTTAGGAAGAATCTTGAAGCAAACTAACTTGTTTTTTCTTTTCTCCCTTCCCTCCATTGCTAGGTATGAAGATTATTACTATCACCCTCCTCCGCGCATGCCACCTCCAATTAGAGGTCGGGGTCGTGGTGGGGGGAGAGGTGGATATGGCTACCCTCCAGATTACTATGGCTATGAAGATTACTATGATGATTACTATGGTTATGATTATCACGACTATCGTGGAGGCTATGAAGATCCCTACTACGGCTATGATGATGGCTATGCAGTAAGAGGAAGAGGAGGAGGAAGGGGAGGGCGAGGTGCTCCACCACCACCAAGGGGGCGGGGAGCACCACCTCCAAGAGGTAGAGCTGGCTACTCACAGAGGGGGGCACCTTTGGGACCACCAAGAGGCTCTAGGGGTGGCAGAGGGGGTCCTGCACAACAGCAGAGAGGCCGTGGTTCCCGTGGATCTCGGGGCAACCGTGGGGGCAATGTAGGAGGCAAGAGAAAGGCAGACGGGTACAACCAACCTGACTCCAAGCGCCGTCAGACCAACAACCAACAGAACTGGGGTTCCCAACCCATCGCTCAACAGCCGCTTCAGCAAGGTGGTGACTATTCTGGTAACTATGGTTACAATAATGACAACCAGGAATTTTATCAGGATACTTATGGGCAACAGTGGAAATAGACAAGTGAGGGCTTGAAAATGATACTGACAAGATACGATTGGCTCTAGATCTACATCCTTCAAAAAAATTGGCTTATCTGTTTCATCTTTAAGTAGCAATTTGCTGCCATTTGTATTTGGCTGAAGAAATCACTATTCTGTATATACTCAAGTCTTTTTATTTTTTCCTCTTTTCATAAATGCTCTTGGACATTATTGGGCTTGCAGAGTTCCCTTATTCTGGGAGTTACAATGCTTTTATCGTTTCAGGCTTCATTTTAGCTTCAAAACAAGCTGAGCACACTGTTAAAATCATGATTTTGCAGAACCTTTGGTTTTGGACAGTTTCATTTTTTGGATTTGGGACAGCTTACATAGGGGTATGGAGTATGCTGTAAATAAAAATACAAGCTAGTGCTTTGTCTTAGTAGTTTGAAGAAATTAAAAGCAAACAAATTTAAGTTTTCTTGTATTAAAAATAACCTATGATTGTATGTTTTGCATTCCTAGAAGTAGGTCAACTGTGTTTTTAAATTGTTATAACTTCACACCTTTTTGAAACCTGCCCTACAAAATTTGTTTGGCTTAAACGTCAAAGCCGTGACAATTTGTTCTTTGATGTGATTGTATTTCCAATTTCTTGTTCATGTAAGATTTCAATAAAACTCAAAAATCTATTCAAAACATTACCTATTTCAAATTCAATTGTGTCCTAAAACATTATTTTATTCGTAATCCTTGCAAGGAATATTGTTTTCAAACTATAACTGCCTATGTGAGTGATCAAATTCATGCAAAATTTCTTGTCTATTCTAATATGTATCGTGGATACCAGACTGAGGATTAGTCTAAATTCTAATATTTATTCCAAATAGTACTTCATTGATTGATGTTCTTTCATAGTCATCTAATTTGGCAATTTTATCCTTTATTTTTATAAAAACAAGCTCAGGCTTTTGAACATTCTTGCAGGCATTGGATAATTTGCATTAAATAAAATGGGGTTGGGGAAGCAGACTGCAATTTATTTTGACCCACATTCTTTCTATAAAGGATAATTTGTTGTCTGAAGACCTTATTTGCTGGAGTGAATGTATGTAGCAGGAAAAAATGTTAGTACTGTGGCGTCAATTGCTCTGCGGACTAAACTTCATGTAAACTTTAAGTATACATGATTGTGACTACCACTTTAGTTACTAATTAGGAATATAATTTCCTATTACTATGTAAATTTGCTTTGAGAAACATTCAGGCCTTGTAAGAGAGGCTTACAAATATCCAGTAGTCCTACTTCTGACTTCCTGTTAATACCTCTTATTTTTATTTATTTATTTATTTATTTTACTACTAAAATGGCTAAAAATTTTGTTGGCCAAATCATAACATCTATTTCCATTTCCTTTAGAAATTCTCCCTTTATCGTAAGAACGTGTTTTTTTGTTTGTTTGTTTGAGAATAAGAGGAACAAAAGAATCTAAACAGCGCAGAAAAGTCTGGGATCACTTTCAAATAACCAATAAAAATTTTCCCTTCCATTTTATTCTTAGGCGGATCTAAAATGTTTTTAAACTATAAAAATAAGCCATTTGAAAAGAATTAAAATGGGCACACCTTTATTTTGTGTTTTGTTCCTGTTTGGTGTCTTTTAGGAGTGGTATTAGATTTCAAAATTATAAGCTATCTAATTCCTTGAGAGCTCAGTCAGAGCATATTTTGGTTTTCATGACTTCTCTTTTGACTTTGAGAAGAAAAAGGAGTATTTGCTGATGAAAGTCAGTATATCATTTCTTTTAAAAAATACACTTATTACATAGTTCAGTAAGTTAACAGGCCTCATTAATATTCCTTTTATGTTTTTGGAAACCAATAGAGGAATTATATATAATTCCTGTATATAACAGATTGACATTAACATGGGTATCTATTTGATAAAGCTTGGCTCCACTTGTTTTTCTTATGCCCATGTATGCAGGTATAGACACCAAACATTCTTTAAATGCTGTCTTTTCAACTTTGAAAATACAATTTGAAGCTCTAACTATAAATTAAAGTAAAACCCATGATTTTTCTTGGAAAGAAGAGAGGCTGTAGAAATAAAATTTGAATTATTTGTATTTCTTAGATGTTACCAGCGAACAAGTTCTTATGAACAAAATTAGGAATGGGAATAGAAGTAATTCTGAAAAAGTAATTTATGAGCTTCCCCCACCCATCCTAAAATGTAAATCTGGCAAAAACATATGGATCAAACCTAGGTTCCATGTCAAAATCTTTTTCTTTAATTGCAAATTATATTTTACTCTCACCAATTAAAAATATACCTATAAAGGTATCCCTCTAATAGCACTTTATAGGGTTTTTTGTGGCTATTTTACAGACAAACAAAATTTTATAAACATTCAGCCTACCCTGGAGCTTTTCCCCTACTGATGTAAGCTATTGTAAGCTATTGCTGTAAGCGGCATTCCAAGAAAATAGATTCAGAGCTTAACTACTCACAGAAGTAAATCTAACAGTCTAATAAACAAACCTGAAAAATGTCACCTGAAGAGGCTTTTATTCTAGATTGGCATTAGGTTTTTCTTAACTAGGCGCATATTATGAGTTCTAGGAAATCTGATTTCCTACTCTCCTGCCATCTTTTTTGTTCTCCCACCTAATTAATTTGTTTTTATTTCTGAGCCTGCTACGGTAACATGCGTGCTGGGAAATACTTTTACTTTATATTGAGGATGACCTCTTCTTTGTAGATACTCTCTGGAGAATGATATAAATATGCCCCCTCCCCATAGTGAAATCCTAATTTTTATTTGATCACTCATTTATAGCAGTTGCTTAAATGTACGTATTTATATGACGGTGTTTTGATTTTTTTAAAGCAAAAAAGTTTTAATTAGCCAGATTTCTAATAATTTCAAGTTTATTTGATCAATTGATGTGGAAATTGAGTTACTATGGTTCTGTAGCTAATTTTTTTTAAAGATTTCAGCATAATTGTTTTTCAGTTTTTCTAGTTACTGGGGTTATTCTGCATAAGAAAGCCCAATGCTTTCTGTTAGATCATTTTTCTCATTTGGCTTTGAAATCTGACTTAGGTGAACCCTCTTTTTAAAAAGGTCAGCATACATCAAAATATATTTATTAAATTCCAAAAGAGAAGGGACATTAAATTCCGTTCCTAGCATAAAGCCATATAATATTCTTGAAACTCATTGCATCATTTGCCTCCTGCCCATTTGGATAATCATACCTATGTTTTATTAATTGTGTATTATTTGTAAAACCAAACCCTTCCAGTAAATACTTGCTATAAGGCTATCAATTGTCAATTTAAAAGACTTCTAAATATGTTAGTTTACCATTTTGATTTTTCCAAAGAGATTTTATTATACTGAACTGTCCAGTATTCTTAAAACCAACCGGAGTATGTAGAAGAATTGTGAATGTTAGTGTTGTCCTTTATTATGTGAAGCCTCTTAAGTGAGCGTCTTAAGAAAAAGCCTTATAGAAAGAGTGCACTGGATTTATAAGTGTGTTTATGTTTTTCTAAGAATGGGAGCTTCTGTTAACTTAGTTGTTCTGAGTAAGACCATGGATTTGGGTGACTGACTAGAGAATCCAGAATGACAAGTTCATTGACCAGGCATTTTTACTTTTGCATTAGAAGTTTGTTGATTAGTTTTTATTTTTGAAATGCAAATACTGAGCTTTAAAAATATTGTTTATTTAATGTATTGGTCAGTAATTTAAATATTTAATTGGGAGTGATCATTATTAATCGTTTTAGAAAAGTTTTTTTTTCTTTTACACGAATATATATTTTTTAATTTAGAGGTTACCAGAAGCTCTGGGTTTTTTGTTTTGTTTTGTTTCTGTTTTTTAATCATTTTCAGATGTTATCCAGAAATCTGCAAGTGTACTTTTCCTGTTTTAACTCCTTCCTTTTATCACCTGACTATCAGGGAAGCGAGGTTGAGGCTGCCCTGACCTGACATGTCATGATGTCGACTTGCTAGGTGGGGTTCGCTGGGGACGATAACCAGTGGAATTGTTGGTAAGAACTTTTTTTTCCTATTTTTTTTTTTTTTTAAATCAGTAGTGGGGTATTAAGTGTGGGAGAATGCCCATGTTCTATAAGTGGGCATTTATGTCAGCCTTGTAGAAGAATAAGACTTTAACACAAGATAATTCTGTTCATAGTAGGAACATATAAACATACAAAAAGTATTTCATACCCTTTATTCTCAAATTCTTAGACTAGCAGGAAAGGCCTGCAAGTTTGAAGTAAGTAATGAAATACTCAGGGTATATTATAAGTGGTCAAGATAGACTAAATCTCTTGGAGAAACAGTAAATTTGCTTTATTTTATGTGATTTTTAGTCCCTCTAATATCTTTAGTATATTTACATTTTATTGGATAGATTAGCATATAATACATCTTAAAAGTTTTAGCAGTTTGACAAATAAGAGTGGGCTCAGTTTACAGATACATTTGATAGGATGACTTTAGGTCAAGAGGAAATTATGTAGCTGAAATATTAGGACCTTTTTATATAGGAGAAACAGAAATCTAAGTCTGTCAACTTGTATTTTGTCTAAACCCCAGGAGAGCTGATGAGATAAGTAGATATTGATAGAATTAGTCAATTTTTAGATCATTACTGAAGAGCAGAATCTCATACTCAGGGGATTCCATGATGGTACAGTATAAGTTGAGGGAATTAATAATTAGGCATTTCTGATTACCACATAAAAAATAATTGTAAGCACTGGTTAAAAGTAATTATGAATTTTTATATCTAGAACCTCCTCAGTATTCTTACGCCTTCCTTGTTGGTTGGGTATATCAGTCTAGAAAGACTCTCCTAGGTAATAAACATGGACTAGTCAGTGTCATGAATATTAACCTGTACCTGTGAGCTTGCTGTAGACCAGAGGTATATGACTACCATGAGATTATACTTTAAGATTGCATCATTGTATTAAATGTTTCTCTTCTGACACATTTTATGCATGTATCAGTGACAGAACAGATTGGAGTGTAGAACTTTTAGATTGTACTTAATAATGTATCATCCTAGGGAAGTTTTATAATTAGCAATAGGAACACTCTAGGAGTGCTGAAAGTTCATGTAAGTTAAGGAAAATGCAGTGCAAACTTGTTGGCTTTTATACACTAACAATAAAATACATTTCATGGGACTGAAAAGAAGGAGGCATTATGGGGGGAAACTTAAATTTCTCAAATATAAAAAAGGGCTTTCAGTTTCTGTAGTGACTTTGTCAGGATCCCATTGCTTATCTTGATGTCTCATTTTTGATGGCTGGACAAAGGCAACTTCTCTAGCCTGTTTAGTAACATAGATAGAAATGTACTTCAATGAGTTCTGTTATGATGTTTAGTATGTTATAAGGCTATTTCTATAATTGAGTTGAAAGCTCCTGCAAACATTACATTGCTGATAGCATACAGTAATATGAGAATATTGAAATAGGTACATTTGCAAGACCATTTAATCAATAGTTTAATAAAAATCATGCTTTTGGTACAGTGTTCAGGTACTATAACTGTGTTGGAATATTTGTACAATGTTAAATATTTTTAATAAAATCTAACATGTTCAAAGTGTTGTGTTGGTGATTTTGGGTGGGGTGTGGTGGGTTCAATTGTGCAACAAAGATTCAGTAGTACTGTAATGGAGACTTTTGTAGTCAAATGGAGTTCTTTTCCTCACATTTAGTACTAGATATTGGGCACCTGTCCACGTGAAGGTAGTGAAGGATTGGATAGTACAAATAAAAGTACTGAATTCCAGTGGCTTATTACAGTATCAGGAAGTAGCTTTACTTGGGTTAGAACTGGGTTTCCTGGTGTCAGATGGAATTGTTGTCTTTGGCATAACAGGCTACCTATAAAGCTTCTATGATGAAATTCTGGCATATTCACATTGGAAATGATCCTGGAAAACGTACAGAGGTGAGCAAAGGGAAACACTTGTACAGTGCTTTGAGTAAGCATTTTATTCTCCAGTGTCCTTGACCCCTTGACATGGCATGTCTGCAAGTGAAGGGAAGGTGAGGGGATATTTGAGGAAGGCTATGTTGGAGGGTTTAGGTGCACCACTGGGGAATGTCTCTAGTGTATATGAAACATATCAAGAGCTCTATTTCTTAAACTTGATAAGGGTTTCTATTGTACTTATCCCATTCTCTTGAAGATAGCCCCAATCTAGTCATTTTTCTTGTGACTTGTCTTCCTTGAAGGCATACTTAATTCTTTACTAGTCAAAAAGGTAGAAGTTCCGCAAGTAAGAGTGGAAATTTGCTTGAAATAAAAGTTCGTTCCTCTGAATACTGTACTGTTAATAACAGGGTTTAGAAGGGAAGTGACCTGATTTGTAAACAAATCAAGTAAGAAACCATTCAGAGGAGTAGTAATACATTCTACCCTCTTTTAATGAAGATTGTTAAATAAACATGAGCTACGGGCAAGAAGAAATGTACCCTGTTTCAAGAAAGACAGTTCTTTGGTCAGTATTTTCCAAGAAGATTTTACTGTCTTTGATTTCCCCCAAATCAAAAAATCACTGAGACAGTAAGGAATATTGTGACAGCAAAAGTATCTAAACTTGGGCACCTTTAAGTGTTGGCAGAGCTGGGGCTGGGGGGTGACTTGGGGTGGGGGTGATGCAGCTCACTGGTTTGTGGTGTATTTTTTCCAGGAATAAAAAGGTGGTTTGACTATCATTTTAAGCTTAGACTCTATTGGTGTCTTTTTTCTCTACCTAAAGCCCTGAATTTACTAGTTTATTTTTAGAAATAAGATTTTTATTAAGTATTTTCTTGTGGAGTATATTTTATTCACATAGGGGAATATCTTCCTATTGATGTGAAAGAAATCCCAGTTCTTTTTTGACTTGGAAATTATGACTGAAATCCCAATCCTGCATTGCAGGCGTATTCTTTACCAGCTAAGCCACAAGGGAAGCCCCCCCAAACACTTTAAATACACTGCTGCATGGATGCTAAGCAGGTTCAGTCATGTCCAGTTCTTCGCAACCCTATGAACCATAGCCCTCCAGGCTCCTCTGTCCACGGGGACTGTCCAGACTAGAATACTGGAGTGGGTTAGCCCTTTTCCAGGAGATCTTTCCGACCCAGGGATCCAACCTGAGTCTCTCAGGGCTCCTGCGTTGGCAAGGAGATTCTTTACCACTGGAGTCTGCCTAGAAAACTCCCATATTTTACTCACATAAGGGAATATCTTCCTATTGATGTGAAAGAAATCACAGTGCTATTTATTTAGACTTGGAATTTATGACTGAAATCACAATCATTTATAGACATTTCCTCAAAAAACTTACAAGCAGGACTACTGTTCTGTTCCGTTACTAAAATCCCCCAAGAGTAAATTTTAGGCCCAGCTGTCCATTTCTTAAGAGGACAAGAGGTTAAATTAGTCATAAAGTTGTACAACTTGGTTGTGCCTTTTAAAATAACGTGAGGTTTGATCACTTAAAATTTTTCTCTACAGGATTAAAGATGAGGATCAGTAGTTCAGTAACATTGGTAAAAGAGCTCTGCCTTAGTCAGACATGTAGAGAGAAAGATACTTCCTTCAGTAGGAAAATACTGCATTATTAAAGGTCTCATATACTGAGCAACTTTTAGTTGAATTGGCAACAGATATTCCTGTGTGCATGTTCTTGGGATATTAATTTCGTGCTTTGGCCAGGAATTCTTTAAATCTGCAAATTTCCGTTACCTGGGTTTTTAAGTAGGTTAAGCAGAGGTTAATATATTTTAAAAGGCCGTTACTGTTTACCGCCTAAATCACTATTTTGAAAATTTTGTGGGGGAAAATTTGTGGGTGAAAAACATTGTCCAGACAAATCTTGATAAGCGATGATAATCTCTTTATTATTTGAATGAATTATTCAAATAATGATTGATTGTAATGGTGTATGTTTGTATACCATCATTCAAGTACCTCAGTTCCACTGGTCATAATGACTTCGGCATACTTTTGGTTAGGTGGTACATGTTTCAGTTCAGTCGCTCAGTTGTGTCCAACTCTTTGCGACCCCATGAATTGCAGCACGCCAGGCCTCCCTGTCCATCACCAACTCCCGGAGTTCACCCAGACTCAGGTCCATCGAGTCAGTGATGCCATCCAGCCATCTCATCCTCTGTCGTCCCCTTCTCCTCCTGCCCCCCAATCCCTCCCAGCATCAGTCTTTTCCAAACTTCAGCATTTGCTTATAATATTGAAACTTTTCTTTCCATGCTTCCCATGAAGAAGTATAACCTTAATAGGTTAGTAATACTTAAGTATAATCTCTGTAGAGTTGGTGTGGAAAATAGTTTGGTCTATTTGAATTTAAATACAACCAGCAATATTGTTACTGAAATGTCTTTTTAAATCATGAAGATAAGTTTGCTTGTTAGTTGTAATATCATTTTTACTTGAGTTTTCAAATGTGGGGAAAATTATAAATGAGACCATTTGTTTCATTTATCAAAGTAATTTTGAAAGACCTTCTGGTGATGATTTTAACTTTTTAGTTAAACTGTTAAGGTCATAGTTTCACCATTCATCAGTGTTTCTCAAAATTTAATGTGGATAGGAATCCCTGGGGATTTTTAAAAAATACAGATTCTGACTCAGTAATTTGAGATGGAGCAAGAGACTTCTAACGTGCTTCTCATTGATGCCAGTGTCCCTAAATACACCCAAATACATAGCAAGGTCATAGGTCATTTTACATTTGGGTTGGGGGTGTTAGAGAGTAGACCTTATTAGGAAAAGATAGCAACATAAGATGTTTATAATGACTTACAAACTAGTTGGTCTCAGTGGATCTAGTTGGAGATTAAAAACGTTTAACAGTCAGCCACAAATGTTAATAGTGTTTAGGATCCCAAGGAAAGGTTAGTAGCTTAGTTTGCAAGAAAATGAAATGAGTTTAGGAAATCAGGCATTAATAGTTTTAGGGAATTGATGGACGATAATAAGGAAAAAGCAAAAAAAGGCTAAGTCTCTGAGGAAGTGTCATCGCATGTTTATTTAGGAATTAGATCAGAAAACAGTTACAAGTCATAAAAGATAAAAATAACTTCTGAAAGCTCAGAAAGGAAAGGCTAACAGGTCACAACACCCCTTTGGTGGTGGTATTTTTTTTTTAATTTCTGACTTTTAAAATTTAGCATTCATTAATCAGATCAAAGTAAACTTTTGATGATAAAAAATTAAAGCTGATTAAGGGAGAAAATCGTTACAGATGACTTGAAAAATAATTTATTTTTCAAATGGATTAAGATCAACAGATGGGAAATTCAAAGATAGAAATGACAGGTGTATCCTTTTTTAGATAGAGACTTGGAGGTAGTAGTCCTTGATAACTCATAACATACCTTTCTTTGAACTCCAGACCTTTGTTTTAAAAATGAAAAAAATATTATAGATGAAGTATGGAAAAGAATATTCTGTTTCTTTTTTGCCAAGCATGTCTTTATGGTAGGTTAATTATAAGCTACTAACATGGTATACCTTGTTACCAGGCATTGTGCTAATGAGTCACTTTGTGTATCATGTAATCAACAGCCCTAAAAGGTAGGTGATATTGTCCCTACTTTACCTATGAGGAACTCCGAGACTAAGTATATTTTATGGATAGCTAGTGGTCACTACCTGTAAAGTGGCAAAGCCAGGATTTAAACCCTGTTCTGCCTGAAATCCGAGTGTGCACTAGGTTAGGAATAGACCTAATAATGTCAGGTTAGACTTAAATGTTTAGTTCTGTGTTTACTTTAAAGGTCTTTAACCTGTGCCTAAAATGAAACCAACCTAATTTGAATTCAAAGTAGCATTGATACTTGAACAACACGGGTTAGGGCACCAACCCTCCTTGTAGTGGAAAATTCACTTATACATGGTTCCTCCATATATGCCCATTCCATGTTCTCGGATTCAACCAACCACAGGTCATATAGTACTGTCTAGTATTTACTATTGAAAAAAAATTAACGTGTAAGTACACCAGTGCAGTTCAAATGTGTGTGGGTTCAATGGTCAACTGTAATTTTATTCTAGATTGAAATAGATTACCAATATTTTGTGTGTGAGTGATATTGGTAGTTCAGTTGCCATTTGTTTTGTTTTTCTTCATCATTTATACTCAGGCCAAAATATACTGAATTTTGGTCTCCAGAAAAGCCATTTTTTATTAAGCAGACTTAAAACAGTTGATTTGAAAAGGAAATGCCACATTTGGATTGACTTCAGATTTTAAAATTTCACTTTTTTTATTCACAAAATTCAAATTAATCTTCATCACTAAGTTTGATCCATACTAGTATTTAAGTGTTTTTAAAGTGTTGTTAATATTAAGTCATCCCCATTTTTTAACATTTGATTTTTAGTCCTGTGTTTTTCAAGGACGTGGTGGAAAAGTTTGTTAAAGGCCTTCACTTTCCAAACCTCAGTGAGTGTTTATGTGTGAGTGCAGGCGTGTGTGCAAAATACAGACTTAACACATAAAAGAAGCCAGTATGCTCAGCTCCAAGATTGGTCATATGAAGATCCTATTTTCCTTATGCACTCTTGGATAAAATGTTATCTTCCCTGAATAAAAAAGAAAAATGGTAGATTATTCAGGTTTTTCTGCTGTTGTGTTTCATGAAAATCTGAGCCATATTAAAAAAAAAGTATATAGGTAAACAGATACCAGTATTTGTGTTAAAATCCTATTAAGGACTGCAGTGTCTTGCTTCTAGAATTCTGTATATCCTGCTTCTAGAATTCTCTGTAATTTGGTGCATTGCTTAAAAATAATGTGGTATTTCAGATTAGAATCAGGGATTCCCAGTACCTACCAGTCCTGAATTTAAGGTCACTGTGACAGTAACATGACGCTATATAGGAGACTAGCTGAAGGCTTTATATTTATCATCCTTGAGCTTATAACTGATCAGGTGATCTGGCTCTAAGATAACTAGCTGTCTTTAGCTGAATTTCACATGATTAGTTTTGCTTGGTGTAGACTATTCCCCAGAAGATTATTAATGATTTGAAATATTACCTCATTTTATATCAATTTTTGTGTTGCCTTACATTTAAATCTGCAAAGCAGATCAAAGCAATGATAGGGCTTCTATCTGCCCTAGAGATTCTGTCTAGGGCAGCGTATTTCAGTCTATAAATGTATAGTGTAGAAGCCTTGAAGAAAGAAGTTTGATGAACTATTCCAGCAGCTGAATGCTTGCATCAGTTCTCAGTATGTAATTTATGTGATCTTATTTACCAATAGGTATTTGGAAGAAATGTTTAATAATAGCAGACTCAAATTGAAACTTCATCATGACGTGGTATTGAAAATTAACTTTAGTCTTATCTTTATTAAAGTTATATGATTTTTTTTGTCTTAAAAAAACTACAGAATATACAATTGCTTTCTCTGTAGTATAGGCTTTCAGTATTACAGTAGGAATGACCAAAAATTCCCCATACTGGAATTTGTCTTTGGGAAGTATTTTAAAAGTAATTAACTTTTCTTTTTCTTTTCAGAAAGTACAGTAACATCTTGATCAACCTGTTAATAAGGAAGGGATATAATTAAATAGATTCATCTCATACATTATCAACCAAATCTAGGTAATTAGCTAGAAGTCAACTGTTTATTGAAAAGGTTAAGTCTAGTCTTGTCCCTAACGTTGATAATTGATGTTTTCCATTCATTTTACAACCGCTGAATGTTTTATGTTTCAGAAGTTAGAAATACAAAATATTAAGTCATCATTATCCTCAGAATTTAGAGAGGATTCCAAGAGGCAATAATAGATTGATAAATGGTGATGGTGGTGTTCAGTCGCCAAGTCATGTCCGACTCTTTGCGACCCCATGGACTGCAGCACACCAGGCTCTTCTGTCCTCTGCTATCTCCAGGAGTTTGCTCAAATTCATGTCTGTTGAGTCGGTGATGCTGTCTAACTACCTCATCCTCTGTCACCTCCTTCTGCTTTTGCCTTCAGTCTTTCCCACCATCAGGGTCCTTTCCAGTGAGTTGGCTGGTTTGCCTCAAGTCGCCAAAGTATTTGGAGCTTCAGCATCAGACCTTCCAGTGAATACTCAGGGTTGATTTTACTATTTATAAATAGTAATAATCAAACCAAATCTTCCAGAAAAAACACCTTTGAAAGTTTGAAAGGTATTCTTTCCTGGTTATGCAATGCTCAGCTTATAATTGGAATACATGAACAATGTATGATTTAGATTTCTCCTAGAGAGAAAAGCTTGTGAAATGTATATATCATGAATTTTTAAACTAAAGTTTAGTATCCACTGGATACGATCAGAGTAACTTGATTTTAAGAATTTTCATCATACAGTTCAAACTTTAAAACATAGAGATGGAGTGACCGTATGAATCTGACAGAACAAATGTGAAGGTAGGTCTCCTTACGTTTTTATCTCTTTTTCCCCTTACTGACAACTAAGCCTTTAGGTGAGAAATTCCTCGTCAGGACTGAAATAATGAGCAGTTCTTTGAAATATTTCTTACCTCCCTAAAGATAGACATACACATGTTGCTTTGTTCAAATGGAATGGATTTACTAAAAATAACTTTTCTCCATTGCCTGTAACTCATAAGACCCTTCATGAGGTCAGGCTTTTTCAAACTCCGTTATGTCTTAACAAAACTGCTTAATTTAGTCTCTGATAATACACTCTTATTCTTTTTCCCTTATGAACATTTTCTTTTTAAGTTGTAAGACCTACAATTGCTAGCCAGAACTTTTTAGTAAGAGAGAACTGAGGTTAACACATTGAACTGGTTGTAATTTCAGTCAGAGGCAAACCTGACAGAAGAGCTAACGTTGAATATTTCCAACTGGCTATCGTCATCTTAAATTTAAACTTATTAACCCTGTAAGGGGCTTCCCTAATGGCGCTGTGGTAAAGAATCCGCCTGACAATGCGGGAGAGGTGGTTTCGATTCCTGGATTGGAAAGATCTGGAGAAGGAAACGACAACCCTCTCCAGTATCTTTGCCTGGTGGGCTACAATCCTTGGGGTCACAGAAGAGCTGGACACAACTTAGTGACTAAACAGAAACAAATTAACCCTATAAAGTAAGTAAAAATGTGAAAACAGACATTTTGGTCCAAGGCCGCCACCTGACTAGAAGTGACCAGTCAAGTTGAACCCAGGTTGGTCTGGTACCAGAGCTCACATTTTAACCACCTCTGTGTGTATTGCTTCCTGGCTTTTACTATATGCAATCTTCATACAATTATGTACCCATTAATTGTTATTGGGCTTCTTTGAAATGTTGAATAATAGGGAGTGTTAGTTTTCCCAGCCCAGAACTATGGGTGGGGTTGAAGACTATTTTCATAGAAACAGCAGTGTAAGAATTATTTTGTGTTGTGATAGTAAGATTAATGATAGCCTTGGAATAACTGAGAAACTTCTCTTCTGTAAATATTGCTTAGTGTAGCCTTCATCAATTGAACCTTCTTAAACCTATTTACTGTTAACTTTTTTTTTGTACTTGTGGCGTTTGTCATAAGTTTACTAAACATTCTGTGATAGGAGATTTCTTTTTACCAGTTTTAGAACATTTTCTAGTGAATGTTTCAGGATTTAAGTTTCTTTGAATAAAATGGAGCCAGACTGTGGTATTTTATCTGTAATCACTGTGATTTTACATGGAACTCAATTTTATCATCTTAACTTTCTTTCCAGATTGGAGTTCTTACTCTTTGAAGGTAAAAGCCACTTTATTTTTGTGAACACTTCTTAACTGCCCTGTTTTGTACCTTCCCTGGCTTTCTTTTATGTCTTTGAAGTGGCTGCTGGAAGGTCATGAAGTATGCTGGGTGTATATATAACCATGGCTTTGTGTAATATTGATTATCCTTTTTTCCCTAACATCATTCTGATTACCTGCAGTTGTTATTTTTCTGTTTGTGTGTGTGTGTTTTAGACAAAAGTTGTTGTTTCCGTTTTACTTTGTAACTCATAATTTGCTCAGGCTAGGTGATTAAAGATAGAGGAGCCAGAATTTACTGCCTTATTGTTTTCCACGTACCTTGATTCCCAGAGAAAGAAGCTTGTGTGTAGTGTGCATAAGCAAAGTTGAATGGCATTCTGATTGCCTGTTGTCTCTGGGGAAATAGCTTCACTATTAGGAACAGCCCATGTATGTATATATGGCTGGTGAATAAACACTTCTGCAGTAGCAGAGCTGGTACTTACGGCGTGGAAGGTGTTAATCAAAGTCACTCTGGCTCTAGTTGTACTTAGCACCAGGACCAAGTTCAGAATTCCGAATGGACATCTGACAAGCCAAAGTGCCCACAGTTGCTTTGGGGTTTCATCCAGCTGTGTTCTGCCCACTAGATTCATAATTACAGATTATTTTAATTGCTGCTCAGTCAAAACCAGTGTTGCTAATGACAGCAGTGATCTAAAGGCCATTTCAGTTGCCCTTTTCTCCCCTTATCGTTATTCTTGATCATCTTGTTAATTTTGCTGCAGTTTGAGAAACTTTCAGAACTTTTCTGTCTTGTTGGCTCTGATCCACTATGCGTGTTATTTCCTTGTTCCTTGTAATGCCCTCTTCCTTTGTCTTTTGTCCCTTTTTAGGAACTTTAACCACTGTTAGGGCCACTGGATTTTATATCTCTTAATTTCACTCGCAGCCTGTAATCTCATATGTATCTCCAGATCACATGAAACTTGATAATGCTGAAAAACAGTTGCCAGTCACTTAACAAACATCTAGTGAGGACGTGGGTTCCTGGCACTCAGCTGGTACTGGGGATAACGAGAGGCAGCATCTGGCAAAGGGAACAAAACCTTTCATAGTGAGTGGGAGTTGCTCAGTCATGTCCAGCTCTTTGCGACCCCATGCACTGTAAAGCCTGCCAGGCTCCTCTGTCCATGGAATTCTCCAGACAAAAATACTGGAGTGGGTTGCCATTTCCTTCTTACATAACCATGAAAGAATTAACTTGTTTGGGGAGCACATTTTGATCTTCTGGGTTGCAGTCTTAATAGTTGTTCTGTTGGATTTTCTGTTGATTAAGTCATACTGATTCTTCTATGAGGTCTTCTGCTTACTTTCTCTATTATCCTAGGATTGTAGTTCTTACTCTTGCAGGATTAAATGTAGAAGACATTTATCAGACTAGCCATGGGAACTAATGATTGTACTTGACTACGTTAATTGATTGGAAATTTTGTGTTAAAAGATTGTGGGAATTCAGCAATACTTTTTAAGTGCATTATTTAATTACAATAGCATTTACACTCAGATTTAGACTATACTTTTAGAGAGCCACCTTTATGCTAAATAATGTTCTAAAGAATAAAAGTATACAGTGGGCACAAGGCAGTCTTCTCCCATTATGGAGCTAATCTCTTAACGGAGGAAATTCACATTTAGTTGGCTTGATGTTTCCCTAAATCTAAGACTCACAGGTTTGGAGGCATTGCTGTGTGTCTAAGAAGTCAGTTTCTAGTTTGTTACAACTCTCTTCCTAATTTTCTTCATGTCTCTCACTTCTGTGTCCTATACAATTGCCGTAATAATTACCACACAAATACCTACATTCCCATTACATCATGGTGTCAAGTCTAAATTCTTGACATTTGAGACCTTTTATATGGTTCCCAGGCATCTTAATCTTTCCTTTCAAACCTTTTATTCCTTTCCTATTCTGACACTGATTCTGCTCAAGCCTTTACTGTTAACCTTAGGAAAGTTACACTGCCTTTGTCCACCTTGCTGTAACTCACTACTACTTAGCAGTTACTTTGGAGCTTACTCCATTTTCTAGAGAGACATGGATTGGAATGTTATATATCATTCATAAAAATAACAGGGATATATGGTTGAACTATGAAGATTGCCATGTATAATGATTTATAGATTTCAACCAGTGGCCCACTTCAAGGAATACTTGGAGTCACTTAAGTGGCAATTTGACAACGAAGCTGTACTGAAACTTACTATCTAGATGCAGTGGGTAACAATCTGTAAGTAGAAAATGCAGAAGGCTTAGATTTAGTCATATGAATTTAGGAGTTTGCATCGGGTTTTGAGGCTGAACCAAGTAACTCAAAGGGAATTTAAAATTCTCTGCTCTTGACTATTAAAGAGCAATCTTTTGCTTTAAAGTTTTCAGAATTCCACTTCTTGAAAGTACACAGACTAACCAGTAGAAAAACAGCCTAGTTGGCCAGTCTCGGCCTAAAAGTTGAACAGGTGGATGCGTAGATTTTTCACATGCTCTTGTATTTTTTGAAAACAAAGGTACTGTTGTATTATTGCAGTACATGTCCGTATTGCAGTAGTCATCCATACTTGTGAGACTGTCTAAATCTGCACTTCAATCATGGTGATAGCCTCCCTTAGACAAAGTGTCAGACCTGCCTCCTATGTTGGATGCTCTGTCTCTTCCTGGGGAAATTAAAGTACAAAAAGACTTGTTGATATTTTGAATTTTTGACTTGATATTCTAACACCTCTCATACTGGTCAAGCAGTATCTCCTATTCATTGAGTTCCTACTGTGCACCAGTTACATGCAGCTCGGTACTTTATATCATCTTTAACATTCACAGGAACCCCCATGTTAGGCACTAGGATCCCTGTTGCCAGTGGGAAAACTGAGGCCCAGAGAGATTGAATGACATAGCCAGGGTTGTACAGCTAGTTTGTAATAAAGCAAGTATTAGTGCTAAAAACTTATTTTCACTTTTTATCTTCCTGTAGAAATTTATTTTGCTTTTTAGAGCGAGAGGCAAAGCATTTTCTTCAGGTTAGATTTATTGTGGGGAGTTTTGAATTACAAGCTAAAAACAGATGGTGTATTCTATCTACAATATAAGGTTTAAATTTGTGAAATTTTATTTGCTGTTGTATGCTTCTGTTTCCCTGTCCTTAGCATCACTGAATATTTTCTACATTTTGTGATTGATACTTGTTTGCTTCTTTATATACAAAATCTGTAATTTTGTAGAGGAATGGGATAAAAGAGGTTAAGTTGGTTTTGTACTTCCAAGTAGAGTCTAACCACCTTGATTATCCCCACAGCAAACCTGAAAAGTCAGTTCACCACTTTTAACATATACGTAACACTGTGTGTGCAGAAAAATATATCGTATACTGCCTTCCATCTCCTATTATTAATAGTAATAATTGATGCCAGGCAGGAAGAGTGCTACCTCATATTTGGATCAGCTACTTCTACATAAAGAACATTTGAAAAAATTTGCCTGAAGCTGTTCTGAAAGTTAAGTATCATTAGATACATTGGCAAAGCCTGGGCTCAAATTCCAGCCTTTCACAGAGCCCATCAGGGAGATCCTTGCTTTTTGCCTTGCAAAAATAAAAAATAATAGCCATTGAGGAAGTAAAATTTGAGTAAATATGTACTCTGTTTAATGCCTCTGGCTAGCATTTGTTAAGTGCTTCCTGTGTGTCAGCTGCTGCTGAAAAAGTGCTTTTCAGGCGTTCTCTTAATCTACGCACCTTCGCATCTACAGATGAGGAAATGGAGAGGCAAGGACATTTGTAGTGGAATCATGATTCATTCAAATACTAAAGATCTGGTCTGTTCAGAAATAGAGCCGTGGATCTCACTAAACTAGAAGAGAAAAAAATAGAGCTCCAGAGTAAAGTAGAGAAAGGTTTTTATTTTTAATTTCGGTGTTTTCTCTCTCCCTTTCCTCCCTGCAGCGTGCCCCTACCACATGTTCCGTAGATTCCCCCCTCTAAGTTCTGCTATTTTTCCCCCTTTTCAAAATGTTTCAGCATCCTCAGGAGCAGTAAATTGGAAGTTTATTCATAAATGTAGCAATTGTATCAGAGGCTTCAAAATAATTGTACTTTATTGACCTATGTTTTGTCTTGAAATTTTTCATTTTGAACTGAAATGGGGAGGGCTGTTAAAGTGTTTTCTCTGCCTGTTTATGATACGTTTTAGATCGCTCACATTTTTTCCCTGGATATTTATCAGGAGATGGTGTAGAGGTTTGGTAAGTAATGCAGTTTGATTTTGTATGTCTCGAGGGTTTCTCATTAAGTCACATATTTGAGTTTTCTTTATTCTGACCTTTTTTCCCCTGGTGATTCTATTTGCAATATTGACTGAAAATCCTTACATTAATGCTAATTTTGATCTTTTTTTTCACTAGCATGTTTTGGAGCCCTCAGACTTGAAGAAGGACGTAGGTAAAAAGTATAATATGAAACATTTTCTGACATTAGGGTTATGAAGTCCTTTCCTTTAGTTGCCTACTTGCTGTGTTCAGTTTGAAAATTAGAACAATTTAAATGGTTTGGTTTTGCCCAAACAATTATGGATATTTCAGTTCTCTTATATTTCTAAACGTAACATCAATTATCTAATCCTTCACATAAAAAGAAAGATGGTTTCATATTACATTAGGAAGTACTTAGAACTTTAAAACATTTCCCCTGTGTAAGATTTTATGCAGTGCTTGAGTTACTTAATTATAAAGTAGGTAACAAATATTCATCTAAAGCACATTTTAGATTTATCAGAATCGAGCTTTACTGCTGCTGTGTCTGAAATGCTTTCCAACTTCCCCAGAGTCCTCACTGAATATAAACTCCATATTGTGTCTCTCATATATCTGACCCTGGTGTGCCAAGGCGAACCCTGCATGTTTTTGTAAAGTTCTTTTCTGTGACTAGACTTGATAAAAGACAAAGCCTAGGAAGTGCCATATTCCTTTGTCTGTTCATGAAGTTGTTTTAAAACATTCTTTAATTTAGAAACATAAATGCCACACTTTTAAAAATTTTAGTGACACCAAAAAATTTAACACATTTTCCTGTCAAACAAGTGTTCTTTGAAAACTAAATGTGTGCATTATCTTTTTTTACTTAAAGTTACTTGATGTTTGCTTAAACTCCATTTGCTTGGAGTAGAACTTTCTAATGAATGAAAATGACTAGGTTCGTCTGCCAAGTAAGTTGAGAACATGAGTTTCTGTGTATGAATAATATATATTCTCTCTTTTCCTATTTTGTTTTGATAATCATATCTCTGAGAACAAAGCTCTGATGGCAGTCTTTTTAAAAGATACAGAAAAAAATCTTGTTTTTTTTGGCCATGCCATGAAGCTTCCAGTATCTCAGTTCCCCAACCAGGGATTGAACCCAGATTATGGCAGTGAAAACCCAGAATCTTAACCACTAGGCTACCAGGGAACTCCCAAGATTATGTTTTTTTTTTTGTAAGACTTCACCATCATCTATAAAATAGCACAGTTTAACTGCTTCCTCAGTTTAAAATTCCACAGACTATAACAGTGATAGAGATGATTTCTTCTTATCCAAGAATATATTTTTCTTTAAGTTCCACATTTTATATATTTTTTATAGTAGCCTAATTTAGCAAGATCAAATTAAGAATTTCACCCAGGGTATCAGGTAGAACCATTAGACTTGGAGAATTTACTTGGAAAAAGAAAAACTAGAGGGAAAGAGAAGGTGCTGATTGATAGCAATCTGAAATAAAGATTGTAAAGCATCTTTGGAATTAGCTTGTTGTAAGTAGGAAATTCATCTGGTATATAAAAATAAGTGTGGCTGTTGACATTTGGAAATGTTATGTTGACTTACTTTTAAGAGTGGCACTCCAGGTTACTTCACAGTCGTTGGCAAAAGTTCATTCAAATCCAGGTTTTCTCTTAGAGAAACGTGGAGTCAGAGTCCCCACACTTATGAGTAAAGCGTGCATTCACTTTGTCCCTGACAGTCTGCCAGTGACCATGGTTTCTAAGGTTCCTTGTTGGAACCAGAGACAAGAAGAAAGGGGAGAGGGTGCCAATCAGATCAGTTGCGACCTTTTAAATTTGACCCTTTGGGTAATGTACATGGAAAGTAGTATTTACTCTTTTGAGTAGTAGTAGCGAAAGTGTTAGTCAGTTGTGTCTGACTCTGAGACCCCATGGACTGTAACCTGCCAGGCTCCTCTGTCCATGGAATTCTCAAGGCAAGAATACTGGAGTGGGTAGTTGTTCCCTTCTCCAGGGGATCTTCCCAACCCAGGGATCACACCCAGGTCTCCTGCATTGCAGGCGGATTCTTTTCCGTCTGAGCTACCAGGGAAGCTATGCCTCTAGTTTCAACACTGATGTTTTTTTCCCTGAAATTTCCAGGAGCTTAGCTTGATGTCTTTTTCAAAGGGTAGAGGATGGGGTGGGCAAAGCCCACAAATGTTGGGAGAAGAGAAATATGCAGGGAAATGTTTTCTTGAAAATAGAAAGCTGCAGGAAATGGAGTAGGGTCAGCATCAGGAAGGCAGGAGATATTAAGTAATTTGTGGTCTGATTTGCTTCCAGTGTGGTTTACTCACAGCTAACATGAAATGAGTATTTCATTCCTCAAGTATGCACTTGGGAAAAAATGGGAAGCCAGGCTGGAGACACAGGTTTGCAGCAGATGCTCTGTATCCAGGTCGTAACAGCTTTGATGGCATTCAGTCCAAGAGCAACAACAACTCCAAAGGAAAAATCTGTAAACATTCCTGAATCTGATCACCTTCACCATCATCAGCCAATGGATAGGATAAGACTTGTTGAAGGGCCCTTTGATGACTTTTGATTATCAGGAAATTTTGTATAAAAAAGTTGAAATTACGTTCAAGAATTCTTTTTCTGGTTTCCTTTTTTTTTGTTTGTTTGCTGCGCTGGGGTGTAGTTGGGGCACTCTTGGTTGCCTCACAGCTTGTGGGATCCAGTTCCCAGAACAGGGATCAAACCTGCATCCCCTACATTGGAAGGTGGATTCTTAACTGCTGGGTCACCAGGGAAGTTCCCTGGTATCTTACTCCCTTGATATTATTTCACATTGCACAGCTAAAATAATCATAACACCTTGTTAACTTTTAAAATGAATGTTCCTGAGCTAAGACGACAGGAATCTCCATTTTGTGGACATAGTTTACACTGGACCCTTTGTTTACTGTTACATCCAGGGCATCCCGGATGGGGAGAGCTTTCCACGTCACAGCTGGTGGCCAGTGTTAGCCAGGCCTAGTCTACAGGTTCAGTTTTGCCCTTGGCTTTGTCCCTGACTGGAGAACCAAATTGCGAGAACTAAGTGAAAGTGTTGGGAAAAGCTTGATTCAAAATATATATGAATCAAGTGTACCATTTTTGAAAGACAGGTTATTGAGCCCACCTCAGTCAGGGACACTGGATATTTGGTTTAAATAAAATAAGAATGTTACTCATTTTATGTGTTTTAAATTGCTAAAGAACCTTGTAAGCACTTAAAAGTGTAGCTGGATTTGGTGTAGGCCAGAAAAATATGGCTGTTACGATTAGAGTATGACTCGTGTATTGGAGAGGGCAATGGCAACCCACTCCAGTACTTTTGCCTGGAGAATCCCATGGACGGAAGAGCTTGGTAGGCTATAGTCCATGAGATGGCACAGAGTCGGACACTACTGACGCGACTTAGCAGCACCAGCAGCAGCATGTGATTCTTGATTATTACTTACACTATCATAGAAACACAAACATGTATGTGGGTTGGATAGCCAATGTCCTTGGTATTTACTTCAAATGAGTGATGAAAATACCTGTGAAAACTTTGTGCTGGGACCTCCATTTTTTATGTCCAGTGGTCACCTTATAAACCAGGCATTAAGAGAAATAAAATAATTCAGGCATGAAGAGAAACAAAATAATTAACTCTTTGTATCTTGAGGTTTATTCTCTTCAGCTGGTCTAATGGAATGGGTATAATGATAATCATTTCTCAGTTTATCCCTACCCTTTCTCTTTTTAAATCTATAGGAGCAGTTGTGATGTCAGTAAAGCTGTGGTTAAGTATATATGTTAGAGGACTTAAAATACAAACAATAGAAGTGTTTTGTAGTATAGTTGTTACCACTGACTTAAAAGGTAAGATTTACCTTGAAAATTCATAAAGTAAGACGAGTAGTCAGCTGCAAGATATTAATACAGGCCTTGAAACTTAATAATTGTTGGCTGATACAAGAACAAAATACTGTAATACAAACTAGAATGTCTTCAAGAACAGAAGTCTGCTCTTGCCAGCTCGTGGCTCTTAGGTTAACAAATCTAATCCAGGATGCATCTTAACCCTGCAGCAAATAGTATTTTATTTTTGCCTTATTTCCAGATACCAGCTTAACACAAGTGCTCTACCCTATTGCCTGGCTTTGAGCAGTGTTCTGCTCTGAAAAGAAAGTTATATGTACATTTTATCTTCCGTTTGAATACTACTTCTTAACTGCAAACTAATAAGCATTGAACCCAGTATTCACACAGCCTGCTCTGTTTTATAAAATTTCTCAGCTCTTTTCAGATCGTTCTAAATGGTGATTCCTTTTCTTTTTATTAAACTCATCTTTGCTTTTTCTTCATAAAGTTAAGGGTAGGTAACATGAGTCCCTCTTGCCCTTTACTATTAGAATCTGGCATCAGGAGAACTGTTGCTATGTATGATTTTCTTCCAAAACTTCCCTTTTCTGGGATGAAAGTTGTATTGATTCCAGTGTTTGTTATTTAGTTGAGCAGTATCAGTAAATTCACTGGCTCACCTTCCTGTTTAGTGAATACCTAACCATATTATTTTATATCCATGTCTTGAATGCCAATCCTAAAACAGATTGCAGGGAGGAAAGAGGGTACTTGGACCATACTTTTTTTTTTTTTTGACCATACTTTGAATAAAAGACATTTTGAGGGTTGTTCCCCCACCCCCCGCCCTTAAAAACAAAAGCCAACTCCTTGGTACCGGATGTATTCATTGTACTTTTTGAAAAATTGCTCTGGTCATTATGTTCATTTTTCTTGAATTAGTATTCTGCCCTGGTCCCTAAAGATAGTTTTATATGCTAACTTTTGTTTTGCCTTTCTAGCTGCTAAAATAGGTAATGGTTATTACAAACGGCACGTTTTTAAATGGTCTCCAGTGTGGATTGTTCAGCCAGTGATGGAGTGAGTACATTGAGGAAGAAGGTGTCATTCGGAATCCAGAACCATTCCACAAGGATAACTACCTGATACATGGTCAGAATGCTCAAACTAATGGCATACCGATGACTTTCTCTTCCAGTCCCCTAAAAAACAAGTTTTGTCAGCCTGAGTTCCCCTAATCTACCTACTCTCATTTCCATTCCCAAAGTCGTGACCTGATTCTGTCACTTTTGGCTATCAGAGGGAATTGAGGTGTCAGTATGTGAGTACAACAAACCTGTTTAGTGATTTATAGGAGGCAAAGAAAAATAGTTTTGTTTGCTGACTACTTGAAGTATAGAGCGTTTTGGTTTTCAGTTGATTTTGCAAAGCATTAAAGACATTTCTTGGTGGTTAATTCCACATGTATTTTTTCCTCCCCTCTTACTAAGTTAATTTCAATGCTAATTTCCTAAGAAAGCAATTGAATAAGTCTTAATTTAAAGCTTGTACTAATGATAATCAGATAAGGTTCATTTCCTACCCCCACCTCCCGCCCCCAACTTTAAGTGATAACGTAAGTAGAATATCCATTTCAAATTTGTCTAGCAAATTAGAGAATCAGTAATTTGCCAGTATTTTTCATTACTTTTCTTAGAATTATTTTTCCTTTACACATTTATAGTGCAAAATAAATCAGTGGTACAAACTCAGTAAGTTGATCAACTTGCATTTTGGTCTTCATGGGATTTACACATTTTTTCACTCAACGTTTATTAAAGGAATAAACAGAATTTTGGGCTATACCAAACTGATACCTTTAGCTTGACTAAGGGCTGAATTTCATAAAGGAACAAAATATATAATTCATTTTCACATACTTTAAAGTATGACTCATCCCTGTTAAACTTGTGAGACTCAAAGCTACGCCCATGTCACTTAATTTTATGTCCTTCCCTGTTTACTGTGTCTAACCTTCAAGATTTCGTGACTGATGCTGAAATGGAAGCCAACCATGCAGAAATTTGGGGGAAAATGAATCTGAAGAATGCACGGGGAAGTAGGAATTCATTTCTAGCGTTCCCAAACCTGCTTTGTCACGTCAGCTTCACTGCAGTCAGAGGAAAAGAACTGAGTTCATGGAAATTACCAACTAAACCTTACGTCTGTCTGTAATGTTTTTAGGAAATGTACTGAAAGGTAAGTGAGATATCTGGTTTGAAGAAAGACTTTATTAGGTATTTTTAAACCAGCTACGAACATGTTAGTAGAAGTGGATGGCTTCTTTATTCTGAGCGTCAGGAATCTTGCCCTCGTTTGGTGTGGTTCTCAGTGGTTGTGGAGACGGTGGAGTTGTTCCAGCCAGCGTGAAGCTTTTCCTCTACTTCCTGGCAGTCACGCTGGAACTGGCACTGAAGTGTAGCATGCCAGTTTTTGTTGCTTTGTCCTCAACTCCTCTCAAAAAAAATATTTTCAGTTGAATTTTAATTTTACCCCTTAAACTATATGGAAAATTTTTCAAATGCTTCTAAGTTCCTACCAGAACTATATTTGCATTATATATAGTCAAGAATAAAATAATGGGTTTTATAGGTCTCTGTTAACCTTACCTACATTGATTTTTATAGATAATTTTAAATTTACTGAGGTTACATTGTTCCACATTTAGTAAATCTCTGTGTAATAGGCCTTGTGCCAGACCCGGAGTAAAACAATGGAATAGCACACAGTTCATGTACTCAATAAATTTTTTATTGATAAAATAGTTAGAATTTTAGTTTTGGGAATCCGAATCTAATAAAATTAGACTAATTCCATTTCCCAATCAAAAATCCTCTGTAGCTTGCTATTTAAATATGACAAATTGTATTTGAGAGATCCAGTGCTTGTGTTTGAGAGAGACATTTACTAAATACTTCCTATGTTCCAGGTACTGTTCTAAGCTCTTCACATATATGTTTTTTAATCATTACAACTGTCCTGTAAGATGGGTGTTATTACTAAAACTGGTTTTAAGTCATTAAGGCAGAAAAGCTAACTACCTTATTCAGCTTTGTACAGCTATAATCTAAGACCAGTATGTGAACCCAGACAGGCTAATTGTGCCTGGACTCTCAATTTGGGCGTGATATTTATATGCAGTACCTGGCTAGGAGTACCTGCGAGATATTCCAGATTCTGAATAAAACTTGGGTAGTTTTAAAAGGGAAAGTTTCAGTAGCATAGGAAGACCATAGATAATAGTTACCAAACTTTTCAGAGAGCCAAAAATTCCCTTTTTTTAACTCTCGGCTCACGCCATTTAGCGTGATGACTTCACCGCTGCGTTTTCCCCTTCCTGCCACTCCCTGCAGTAGTGCGCATGCGCACACAGCTTCTGGGGTTACGTCCAATCCTCTTTCTTTTGGGAATGTGGACATTTTCTTTAGCTGCTAAATCGTGAGAGGATACGACTGCTGAGATTTTTCCATAGGATTCTTTTAAAAAATAGATTAGGCTCTGTACATAGTAAAGAAAAACTTGCGAGGACTCCAGGTAGGTAACTTACTTCCTATTGTATGTATAGTTTCTTTGAAGTCTCTGCACCTCTATCCTGTTTTATATTTCTGTAAATCTGATTTGACCTTTAATAAACTATTTTCTGAAGTGAGTGGGTTTTTTTGGTCTCATTTCCCATTTGGAGGTTTATCTCCTTTGGTCACTTTTATGTTATTGCCACCCTTTTCAAAATTGGTGGTTTACTGAAAGTAGGAGTGCCTAATGTATACTGAGTATTGCAGGTTTGAAAAGTAGATATGCCAAGGCTTTGCTCTTAGCTCAATAAAGCTGCCACTCAGTACTAAGACTTTGCAAATTTTCAAAGGAAAAACCAAATGTTATAAAAATCACTGTCAGTGGTGGTTGATTGTGTATCCCAAGTAATTGTGACAAAAATCTGCCCTGGTGAAATCAAGTTAACTGTCCCATAATAGTTAATGATGAACTGGAGAAACAATTTTGACTGTATTTCTTCTGAATCAGTGCTTCTCAAGCTTGAATGCAGACGAGGATCACCTGGGGATCTTGTTAAAATGCAGATTCTGATTCAGCCTGAGAACCTACAGTTCTTGTTTTTTTTAATAACGTATTGAAATACAATTGATATAAAATTATATCCTTAAAAGTGTACGATCCAGTGGGTTTTGTTTGTTGTTTCTAGCATAACAGTTGTGCATCTATCACCACTGTCTTTCATTCAGGACATTTTTCATCATGCCAAAAAAGAAACCCTGTGTCCATTCACAATTACTCCCATTCATCACCTCCACCACTACCCCAAGTCTTCAGCAACCACTAATCTGCTTTCTGTCTCTATGGACGTGCCTTTTATGGATATTTCATATAAATGGATTCATACATTATGTGGAATTCTGTAACTGGCTTCTTAGAATATTTTTAGGCTTCATTCATGTTGTAAAATATCAAGTCCTTAATTTCTTTTTATGGCCAAATAATATTCCATTGTATGGACATGCCACATTTTGTTTATGTATTCATCAGTTGATGGAACGTTTGGGTCATTTATACCTTATATGCCTTTTGGCTTATGAATAATGCTGTGAACATTTTGTGTGCAAAATTTTGTGGACACGTTTTCATCTCGGTTAAGACGGGTCTTCATTTCTGTTAAAATAACTAGGAGTGGAATTTCTGGGTCATGATAGCTTTTTAAGAAATTAGAGCAACATGGCGACACCTAGCCTTATAAATTTTCAAGTACACAGTACAGTATTGTTAACTGTGGGCACACTGTTGTACAGTAGATTTTGGTCATAAGGTCATATGTGATTAAGTTCCACGTTTTGAGGGACTTCAAAACTTTCTAAAGTGGTTGTACCATTTGAGAGTCTACATTTCTGATAAGCTCCCAGGTGATGATGGGTAACAGGCTCTAGATTATGTTTGGACACCTACAAAATAAACAGGATATGAGCTTTAACTTGATTCAACTGGCAGTGTCCAATCAGCAGCAAACAAGGTGTTTTGCTTTCTCAAGGTCATAGTGCCTCATTTAACACTAGTCTTACTGTGCCTGAGCTTTTTCATCTAGTCTTTAAACTCTTCATGTAACGATGTCTAAAGGAGAAGAGAATATTCATTTTGAGTTGAAAGAGGCAGCTGTAAGTTGAGAATGCTTATGTAAATAGAATGCTAATAGCGATCATTCTTTGGTAGTGTTCTATAAAAATTCTGGGTGACTTTTCAATATGCTGATAATATTTAGCAGGGAATAGATGAATGAACATCAGAATGAGAGGGTGTGGACATTTTCTTCCAGTTGAATTAAAACATTTTGATCATTTCTAGGTGTCTTCTGAGAATGAAGGGCATAGTGGTGGAAGTATCTGAGTAAATGATATAATACACCAGTGAACAGTAGGATAGACTAAGAGAGAGCAGGCACACAGGAAACTCGGGAGACTGGGACGCCTAGGCTCGAGTCTTTCATCATCCAACTATGGCCTAATTGTGGGAAACTTGGGTTCTGAGCTTTGGTTCATAGTTTGGTGGAGAGGACTGCTGCTGGTGCTGCTGCTAAGTCACTTAAGTCATGTCCGACTCTCTGCGACCCCATATATTGCAGCCCGCCAGGCTCCCTCATCCTGGGATTCTCCAGGCAAGAACACGAGTGGGTTGCCATTGCCTTCTCCAATGCACGAAAGTGAAAAGTGAAAGTGAAGTCGCTCAGTCGTGTCCGACTCTTAGCGACCCCTTGGACTGCAGCCTACCAGGCTCTTCCATCCATGGGATTTTCCAGGCAAGAGTACTGGAGTAGGGTGCCATCGCCTTCTCTGGGGGAGGACTAGGTGGGCAGAAAGCAAATATGATATCCTAACATGAGAGAAGTATAGCTTAATGATCTGTGAGGTTTCTAATTAATAGCAGTTAACCTATCTTGTGTGAGGTCAGGTAACAATTTGCCAGTAGGAAGTGGTAAAAAATTAGGATAGGAGATGATACTTGAAGTAAGCCAGAATTTTAGGAGTAGTGGTGTCTGAGAAGGGTGTATTCCAAAATGATAGAGCAGAAGGCACCAAGATATTGAGGTAAATGGTAGCATGCTTTAAACGGTAGCATTTAAAGTTATCCTTTACGGAACAGCAACCATGTTGTGCTATGGAAAGGAACAAAACTAGACCTTTACGCATAATTCGCAATCAACAGATTTTTTGTGTACCACACCGTGTTATATAAAGACTGGTGGAGGTATAACGGCCAGCCCAAGAAGGTATAATTTCTCTGGACTGGCTATTTTAGCTTCACTCAGTGGTACCTGAAGTGAAAGGAGTAGGAAATAACGAATGTAAAGATAAATTGGGATGTTACTGTTGCCTGTTCTTTGACCAAAGTGGTCTAGAAAACCAAATATGTGGCCAGTACTAGGGGAGAGAGAGACATCAGGAAGTCTGAGTTGGGGTCTTCAGTGCCTGGATGACTCCTCTACAATCATAAGTTGATACCTTCAGGGTGCTTGGTCTGGTCGCCAGTTTCTACACCGGAGGACCTCTGACCCCCATAGTTGGAAATCATCAGCTCTCCCACAGGGATTGATTTATGGAGTACTCCTCAAAATAACTTCTTAGGTATTTTCAACCTCTTGGCTGCCCACAGCCAAGAGTCTGTTTTCCCTGTTCCAACAGATAAAGTCGGAGGACAAAATTTTCATGCATAGTTGAGTAGGTTTCCACGTGTCTTGGGAACTCTATGTGGTATTATCTATTGTAGCATAACAAATTACCCCCAAAGCTTAGTAGTTTATTTAGTATTTTTTCAAGAATGTGATTTAAGGTTAATTTTAGAGGATAGCTGTAGACATCAAGGTTTATCTAAAACAAAAAAGACAAATGGAATGAGCTATTGGCCTAGACTAAGAATGGGATATTAATAAAGTTTATCCTGTACTTAACAATATTTGTACATTTTGTTCTCAGTATATTTTGTGGCCACTCACTGCAAAACTGAGGCTGAGACTTCATCACATTGATCGCATTCCTAGGGTCCCCTCCAGTATGAGTTCTCACGTGTCAGTGAAGACAGGAATCACTGACAGTTTTTCCAGTGCTGTTACGTTTAGAGATTTTGCATCCAGACAGGGTTTTTGTGTATTTTTTCTAATGTAAGAGATTGGTAAAGGCTGTCCCTCATTCTTTATATTCACAAGTTCCTTTGCAGTGTGAGTTCTCAAGTTTTCTAAGGCATGCGGAAGAAATGGAAGACTTTCCAATACTGATATCATTCAGTAGAACTTTCTCTCCAGAATGAATTCTCTTATCTGTAAAAGTTGAGAGAACTTTCAGAACTTTCCCATAGTCATTACATTCAGAGTGTCTTCATTTGGTCAATAATGTGAATGCTTGTGCTACAGGGCTTCCCACATTTCTTACATGAGGGTCCAAATGTAGCCATTTAAAGCAAACATTAATCTTAATACAGTTGAACGAGCTCAAGATCTGAAGAGTGGCTTAGTGGTCTGGTGTAAGTCTCAGAAGACTGTGGCCATGAGGACCCTGACTGAGGCTGGGGCATCTGCTGTTACGGCTCACTCACACACCTGGGAGTTGGTGCTGGTGGTTGGCAGGAAGCCTCAGTCCCAGCCAAGTGGACCTCTTCGTTGGACTGACGGGATGTCCTCATGCAGCTAGCTCCCCACCCACCCAGGGTTAATGTAGCAAGACTCCATCATTTCCGCAATATGCCGTTGATCGGTCCAGTCAGCCCCGTGCAGTGGGAAGAGACTGTGCAAGAGTAAGACTACCAGGAGGTGAGACAGAAGGGCCACCTTGGGAGCTGGCTGCCACAACTTGGGGTGAATTTGAGCTATTTGTTATCCTATTTTAGGCCAAATTTATAAAAGCTGGCCCTTGTCAACTTAGAAATGCCTTTTTATGATTCCTGGTACATTTTTAGTTATCTACAGTGATTTCTCCAAGTGTTTTGACCTATATGAATAAATTGGTAGGTGTTTAGCATTTTCTAAGATTTGTAGGCTACTTAATTTGTACACTGAGTTCTAATTCATTTTAAGTGCATATGAGGTGCTCAATATTTGCTTAACTGAACTGTCAAGAGAGAATTCTCTTCTCCTTTGAACTTGTTCGATGGGCTACCAGCAGGAATTAGGAACTTGATTTGGAGGGAGGGGAAAGAAGGGTCAGGTGTGACCACTAGGTTTCTAGTTATATTATTTGGTAGGTAGCAGAGATTTCCTGAGAGAATTCAGGAGCAGGCCTGGGATCAAAAGGAGAGACTAAGCAGTTTGAAGACAGACAGGTGTGTTTTTGGAGAAGCCAGAAACTTGAACTTGGAATATGCCTGTCTGCATGTAGTATGAAGCTCAAGTGAGTGATCACGTCTGCAGAGAAACCTCCAAGAGAACTGGGAGACAGGATCAGCAATAAGCCCAAGGGAGAGGAGCCTCGAGGAGGGGAATGGTCTGCAGCAAGCAGAGCGGAGTACAAGAAAGATGACCGAGACGTGTCCCCAGAGGTCGGCCGTCCCATGCCAGAGGAGTGTGGGGATGGAAAGTTGCTAGTGCTTTGAGGATAAGTAGGAGGTGAGAAAACGACGTGGGGTAGACAACTCTGAGGCTTCTGAAAAGGTAAAGAGGAACATGGGTGACTAGAGGGAAAGAAGGGAGGAGGCCCTCCCTGCTTTTTGAAGGTTGGAAAAACGAAAGTTAAAAATGTGAAAGGGGGCCTTCCCTTGTGGTCCAGTGGTTAAGAATCCGCCTGCCAATACAGGGGACCCAGGTTTGATTCCTGTTCCCTGAAGATCCCACAGGCCAAGAGGCAGCCAAACCTGAGCATCACAGCTCCTGAAACCTGCACACCCTAGGGCCTGTGCTCCGCAACGAGAGAAGCCACCACAATGAGAAGCCCACGCTCTGCAGCTGGAAAGTAGTCCCCACTCTGACTAGACAGAGCCCTTGTGCAGCCACAAAGACCCAGTGCAGCCAAAAATTAAAAAATTTTTTAATGTTTTTAAAAATGTGAGGGGATGATGACTGAAACCAAGGCCCCAGAGAAGATGGGAGTGACTGAAATGGTCATCCCTGATGAAGCAGTGGACCTTGGACAAAAATAATCCCACCCCCCAAGGCTGGAAGCAAGAGCTTTGCAAGCTTGCCAAGTGGGAAGGGAGATGCGATTCTACATTATTTAGCCTTGTTTGCTTCAAATATTGAATTTTTCAGAAATAACAGTTTCACGTTGCTTTACAGGTGCATGAGGAGTGCCGTGTTGATTGTTGGTATCTATCAGGAAGCTTGGTTATAGTTCAGCAGACTAAAGTGAATGCCTTCAGCTCTTCCACGTGACTGGCTCTGAGGCCCTGGGTGTGCGCTTTGGCGTCTCTGGACAGAGTCCTCGCCTCTGAAAAGAGTGTGTGCGCTCAGTGCCTCTGGTTTGTGTTAGTGGGACTAATCCATCTAAATCTTGTTTCCCAGTGAGTGTGCTGCAGGCATTCAGTTTGGCTAATATAACTACTTTAAGCTTCATTGATACCTCTAAATGACTGTAGTTATCGGTTATGCTTTAATGTACCATGTATGTGTTTTGTAAGATACACTAATTTCAATAAACACGAATCTCAACTCTGCTGTGTGAACTAGGCATATTAACCAGTCTGAGCCTCTGGTGTCTCCTGGGTAAAATAAGGTAAGTTTGTAACTTCCTTATCTAATCTTCCCAACAGGTCTGTTATGTATGTAAGGCATCTACTTATCCATGGTGCTAGAAATATTGCAGGGATTCAATAAATGGCAGGTCCAGAATCCTATATTTGAGATGTTTGTGTCCAGATGTGTTCAAGAATTCAGAAATATTCAGATTTTAGGAAGCTGTTCTGGAACATAAGTACTTAACATTATATGTTGTCTCACAGCAGAGTATGACAGCCACCATCAGTTCAGTTCCATAGCTAACTGAATATTTCTGCAGGAAACATATGCCAAGCAAAAGCTATAATTAGCCTTGTGTCAGTTCAGGTTTTGCCTCCAAATGAACAGTATACTAAACTAGAAGCCTTGTTTGGTTTTTGTAAGTCTGTGTTTGGGGGCTGCCAGTAGGATCCTGTGCTCACCAGTCAGCATGTCTCCTCAGCCCTGCCTGTGGCCAGCTCTGTGCAGCACTCTGAGCGTCACAGAGAGTGAGCTCTGGTGCTTGTCTTGCCTCTGCGTGTTGCTGTTGGGACACACCTAGAACCTCTTAGGCGCAGTGCGGAACGAGGAGCATGGCATAACTCTGGACGAGACTGGGCACGAGGCAAATCAAGAATCAACACATCTTAAAGGGCATATTTGGGGGACTTTTCTTATTTGTCCGGAGATTAAGAATCCACCTTGCGGCTCGGATTTCCTCGACCTGCCCCGTTCGTGTCCGAACGCCCCCCCACCCCCCACCCCAAGTGCTTCGCTATTAAAGCCTGTTAGACATTTAAAAAAAAAAAAAAATCCACCTTGCAATGCAAGGGATGCCAGTTCAGTCCCTGGTTGGGGAACTAATATCCCACATGCTGTTTGGCAACTGAGCCCACGTGCACCGATGAAGATCTCGCGCACCACGACTTAAGACCCAGTGCGGCCAAATAAATAAAGAGGATATTTCTGTGATGGCATGAATAAGTGCTCAACCTCATTAGCAATCAGGGAAATGTCTGCCAAGGGCAAGTAAGGACATGAAGCGATGAGAACTCTCATTCTGGTGGTGGCAGAGTCCATCAGAACAACCACTTGATAAATGGTTAGGCTTTACCTAGTAAATCGGAAGATCCATACAGATATACTCGGTGATACAGTATTACCACTCTTTAAAGCTACACCGTAGAGAAACTGAGGTACCCGTGCACCAGGCTTCAGATACAAGAATGTTGTGGAAGAAACACAAGAGACTTCTATTTCTTGCTTTGCATGGGTGTTGGCTTTATAATTACTCACTAATCTCATTTGTTTAATGCACTTGTCTGTTACTGGTGTCATGTTTCACAATCAAAAAGTTTTAAAAAAAGGTATGGGCTTTGGAGCCAGATCTGTATCTAAATTCATTAGCTTTGTGATCTTGTGCAAAACAGTTAGCATCCTTGCAGTATTGTTCCTGCCCCAACTCCCTGGTGCTAAAGCTGCTGCTGTACCCTAAAGGCAGTTGAAGCAAGGAAGCAGACACTCCCTCTATCCTCAGGGAAGAAGGGAGGAGAGTCATTCCAGGCCTTGGCTGCTAATCCCAGACATGGATGTAACAAAGAAGACATAGATTGAAGATCCGTTAACTCTATGAAGTAGGGTGGGCAAAAGACATCTAAATAAAGCAGACTCGGCCTTCCCTGGTGGTCCACTGGTTAAGAATCCATGTTCTGAAGGCAAGGGGCCCAAGTTTGATCCCTGGTCAGAGAACTAGGTACCACATGCTGCAAATAGAAGATCGCGCCTGCTGCAGTGAAGAGTGAAGATCCCATGTGCCAGCCCAGTACGTAAATCATAAGTATCTTTTTAAACAAAGTGGATTCAAAGGGAGTGGTTTCCCCAAACCACACAACTAGTAACCTGACAGCAGATATCAGAACCCAGGCCTTTTCATTTGCAGTGTTATTCTACCCGTGGGCATTCTTAAAATGAGAAATTTCCAGACCCTCAGAAAGGAGTTGTTTAAAGACGGGGTCTTGCATGGCATGACCAAGGTGACTGCAGTCATCTTAAGTATATGAAGATGCATATGGGCTTCCCAGGTGGTGCAGTGGTAAAGAATCTGCCTACCAATGCAGGAGAGCCAGGCTCCACCTCTGGGTTGGGAAGATCCCCTGGAGTAGAAAACGGCAATAGCTCATGGGGTCGCAAAGAGTGGGACACGACTGAGCGAGCACACGCGCCCAGAAGGCAGTCTGATCTCTGGGCTTCCCATTCCCCCAGCCTCTGGCCACCAGCTGTTTTGAGATATAATTGATGTATAACATTGTGTAAATTTAAGGTATGCAGTGTCTTGATTGGATGCACTAATATATTGTGGAAAGATTATCACCTAGCATTAGCTAATACCTCCATCTCAGAAATACCATTTTGTGGGCCTTTTGATAATTAATGGGCAAATCCTTGTGAGAAATTATATTCAAAACTAATGCTGGAAACAGCAATATAAAGAAATAGAAATATAGGGACAAGTCATTCTGGTTCCGCATCCTGTGTTCTTTCTAGTATCCCAGAGGTTCTTTTTATACCAAATTATATATGTAATTTGTTGAGCAATTAAGAATAATGGGAAAAAAAAAAACTAGTAGATAATCTTGGGCTTCCCTGGTGGCTCAGTGGTAAAGAATCAACTTGCCAATGCAGGAGACACAGGTTCAATCCCTGGGTCAGGAAGATAACCTGGAGAAGAAAATGGCAGCCCACTCCAATATTCTTGCTTGAAAAATCTCATGGGCAGAAGAGTCTGGCAGGCTACAATCCATGGGATCGCAAAGAATTGGAGATGACTTGGTGACTAAATCTTTCCCTAAAGAAGAAAACTAGTTGGTAAGGACCTAACTTGCCTCTTGAGAAATCTGTATGCAGGTCAGGAAGCAACAGTTAGGACTGGACATGGAACAACAGACTGGTTCCAAATAGGAAAAGGCGTACGTCAAGGCTGTATGTTGTCACCCTGCTTATTTAACTTGTATGCAGAGTACTTCATGAGAAATGGTGGACTGGAAGAAACACAAGCTGGAATCAAGATTGCCGGGAGAAATACCAATAACCTCAGATATGCAGATGACACCACCTTTATGGCAGAAAGTGAAGAGGAGCTAAAAAGCCTCTTGATGAAAGTGAAAGAGGAGAGCAAAAAAGTTGGCTTAAAGCTCGACATTCAGAAAACGAAGATCATGGCATCTGGTCCCATCAGTTCATGGGAAATAGATGGGGAAACAGTAGAAACAGTGTCAGACTTTATTTTTTTGGGCTCCAAAATCACTGCAGATGGTAACTGCAGCCATGAAATTAAAAGACGCTTACTCCTTGGAAGAAAAGTTATGACCAACCTAGATAGTATATTCAAAAGCAGAGACATTACTTTGCCGACTAAGGTCCGCCTAGTCAAGGCTATGGTTTTTCCTGTGGTCATGTATGGATGTGAGAGTTGGACTGTGAAGAAGGCTGAGCGCCGAAGAATTGATGCTTTTGAACTGTGGTGTTGGAGAAGACTCTTGAAGGTCCCTTGGACTGCAAGGAGATCCAACCAGTCCATTCTGAAGGAGATCAACCCTGGGATTTCTTTGGAAGGAATGATGCTAAAGCTGAAGCTCCAGTACTTTGGACACCTCATGGGAAGTGTTGACTCATTGGAAAAGACTCTGATGCTGGGAGAGATTGGGGGCAGGAGGAGAAGGGGACGACCGAGGATGAGATGGCTGGATGGCATCACGGACTCGATGGACGTGAGTCTGAGTGAACTCTGGGAGATGGTGATGGACAGGGAGGCCTGGCGTGCTGCGATTCATGGGGTCGCAAAGAGTCGGACACGACTGAGCAACTGAACTGAAACTGAAGGACATTGTTACACTATTCTCAGTTCTGTCCACTAGGTGGCACTATTTTCACAGGTAATAGGTCTTCATCTACATCCTTTTATGAGTAGAGCATATTTATGAAACTGTCAGCTCACAGAAAAAGATTTTTTAAATATCAAAGACTTTAAGTTTTGTTTTTACCTTGACAGTCACTGTTTTGAGCTCTGTGTATGAAGGAATGAGCATAAGCCTTGAAGTTTTTCCATTGTATATTCCACTAGCCCTTAGGACTTGAGTGATAAACCCCTACATTCAAAAGCTGTCAGCTTTAGCTTCTGTTTTGGGGATATTGGATTTCCTGGCTTAAAAAAAAAAAAGCTCTTGTTAAATTCTACCCCACACTAGATTTATTTTATTTTATTTTATTTTATTTTGCATAAACATCTCAGAAAAATAGCAGCCAATTTCAAAACATCAAAAGACATTAGTGATTTTATGTTTTTCAAAAATTCATTTGGGTTCCTGGAACTTCCCTGGCGATCCAGCGGTTAAGATTCTGTGCTTCTTACGCAGGGGGATGCAGGTTCAATCCATAGTCAGGGAACTAGGATCCCACATGCTGTGCAATACACTAAAAAAAAAAAAAAAATCCTTCCGTTTATTTTGACACCAAAATATATTTCAATAATTTCAGCCCGATTTAACCAAAATCTGCCTCAATAAACTCTCAAGGACAGAAGTGAGAAAGGGAATCAGCTTAGGAAGAACACTGAAGATTTTTTTCCTTTTTCTCTTTTCCCAACCATCTTTTCTCTCACACTTTTTTTTTTCTTTGCTGGTCTCATGATATACATTTAAGTTTATTCCAACGTTTTATTATGAAATTTTCAAACTTAGGGAAAAGTTGAAAGACTTTACAGTGACTATGCCTATACCAACCACCAGGTTTCTGCAGTTATTTTACTGTGCTCGCTCCTGTCCATTCCTCCATCAGTCCATCTTATTTCTGTGATCCATTTCAAAGTAAGTTGCAGACATCAGTAAACAACCTCCCAAGTAATTCTGCGTGTGATAGACCTTTCAGTTCATCTGCCAACATGAATCTTCTGGGTTTGCAACAGCTTTTCTATGAAAACCGCTGTGTACGTTTAATGAAGTTTAGTGGAAGGTTTTTTTTTTGTTGTTTGTTTGTTTTTTTTTTACTTGATGGAGTTTAGGTTCTTAATTGTTTGCCTTGGTCCTGCCAAGCATTGTAACATTTCTTGCAATATGAAATAGACATTTTCTTGGCAGACATCTCTCCCTGGGCCCCGTGGAGAATGGTCAAGGATTGGGTAGTCATTCAGTGGTGACCATGTTAGCTTCATTGTCTTCGGCTGGACAAAGTCATCAGTAACCGTCCCCACCCTTCACACCCCCATGGCGTGGCTTCTCCCACCTGCTGTGTTTTCTGGGAGAAGCTTCTTGTTCCTTCCCACATGGATTAGGGAACAATGTCAGTTTCCAGAGCAAGAGTGTGTTGCTATGGGAACCTAAAGTTATTTGGAGTTGCAAAATGGCAGCAAGCAAGCAGTGACACAACCTGAAACACTCCATAATTGTCCCTGGGGAATAACGGGGTGAACCGTTTTATTCTTAGAAGAGGGAGCTTCTGTGCTTTTGTCCTTGGGGCTGCTTCTGGAGAAGTGGTGGGTTGTGAGAAGGTCGCTCCAGGTAGCTTAGATAGACTCCCAGTTTTCCCTGGTATGTGTCCCTTAGGTAGGATGTCTACTGTGAGCCGCAGTTTTCTGCAGTGTCAGTCTAGAGTTGGGAGGGAAGCTTGGCGATAATCGGAAGTTGTTTGATTCTCTGAAACAGAGGAGGCATGCACATTTGGGGGAAAACCCTATACTTGAGGGAACAACAGTGAGGGGGATGTCTGCACACACTGTTTTGGATTTCCTGTGCCTTTCTTTTACGTGACTCGCACATTCACATGTTACACGTGGACACACCTTAACATTTTAATCTACATGCAATGCTCAGGATAACCTGTGATTTGTGCTATTACAGTGCAGTATAATTATTAACCTACAGTCCAAAAAAGGTGAGGCATTTCAAAAGATAATACATTTTCAAGAAGACAGTTTTATTCTAATATATTGATAGTTTAAAACAAAAACGTTTTATGAACTCAGACCCTTTTTTGGTCCATACCCCGAAGTATATAGGATCTTAGTCCCTGACCAGGGACTGAACCCTCACCTCCTGCAATGAAAGGCAGAGTCTTAACCACTGGACTGCTAGGGAAGTCCCAAAGATGGTTGTGAACTTAGAGGTGGAGTAGGAGATGAAATCAGATAAGAAGTGTGAAGTCCATTGGCACTTTAAGGGGGTTGCAAGAATGTTTGAGAGAAATGGAAAGTCAGGAGGATTTTCAGCAGAAATAGTACTCTTACTCCACGGGTTTTCTGTTCCTTGAAAATGAGCAACTTGTGCCAAAAAACAAAATGGGAATTCCCTGGTGGTCAAGTGGAGAGGACTCTGCACTCACTGTTCCTTCCTGGCTTGCTCTTTGCACAGATGCCTGCAAACTGGTCTCTATCAAGCCTGTGCTTCTCCACAATAAGGCCGTTTCTAACACTTGATGGGTTTCCCAGGTGGCGCTAGTGATAAAGAACCCGCCTTCCAATGCAGGAGACGTAAGAGACACGGGTTTCCTCCCTGGGTTGGGGAGATCCCCTGGAAGAGGGCATGGCAACCCGCTTCAGTATTCTTGCCTGGAGGAGCCTATGGACAGAGGAGGCTGACGGAGTCCATAGGGTCACAAAGAGTTGGACACAACTGAGCAACTAACATCAGTTCAGTTCAGTTGCTCAGTCATCTCTGACTCTGCCACCGCGTGGACTGCAGTACACCAGGCTTCCCTGTCCATCCCCAACTCCTGGAGCCGGCTCAAACTCTGACACAAGTGACGCGATTTAACACGGCGGCCTGGCCTGACTCGCCCTGCTTTTGTGCTTCTGACCCCCGATGCCCTGTCTACTCTTTCTGCCTCACTTATCACCGCTTAACGGATAAGATATCATTTACATCGTAATTATGGACATTGTTTATTGTCTGTCTCCTTCTGCTAGAGCATAAGCTTCCTAAAGGCAGGGATCTTGGTCTCTGGCCCACTGAACATCTAGAATGTGTCTGGCACAAAGGTTCCCACATATTTGCTGAAAGATATACATTTATTTATTTTTACCTGACTTGAATAAATTTTGATTACATGGAAAATTAATTTTTTTTTTCTCAGCAATGATGAATAAATGGCTACTGAAGATTTAGGATCTTGAAGAACCTCTGAATTATTTAAGAGTTTCAGTTATGTTCCTTAGAGGTGTTTACCAAGCCAAGAAAGTGGCCTTAGACCCTACAGATATTTTTAGCACTGTGCAGTGAAATAAAAGGTTTCTGGTCAACTATGCTTGTTATAGTTTATTTTCATATAATTTTGAACTTACAGAAAAATTTCAAGTTAGTACAAGGAACTCCCTGTAGCCTTATCCAGATTTACCAATTTTTACATTTTATCTCATTTGCTTTGTCTTTGCCTCTCTCTGAATGTGTGGTTTCTAAAACTTCAGAGTATATTGAATGTTATGCAACAGCCTGGATGAGAGGGGAGTTTGGGAGAGAAGGGATACACATATATGTATGGCTAAGCCCCTTTGCTGTCCACCTGAAACCATCACAACATTGTTAACCAGCTATATTCCAATATAAAATGAAAAGCTTTTTATTTTAAAGAGTTCAGTTTAGTCGCTCAGTTTTGTCTGACTCTTTGCAACCCCATGAACCTCAGCACGCCTGGCCTCCCTGTCCATTACCAACTCCTGGAGTCCACCCAAATCTATGTCCATTGAGTCATCCCCTTCTCCTCCTGCCCTCAATCTTTCGCAGCATCAGGGTCTTTTCCAATGAGTCAGCTCTCTGCATCAGGTGGCCAAAGTATTGGAGTTTCAGTTTCAACATCAGTCCTCCCAAGGACTGATCTCCTTTAGGAGATTGTTGGCAATTTGATCTCTGGTTCCTCTGCCTTTTCTAAAACCAGCTTGAACATCTGGAAGTTCACGGTTCATGTATTGCTGAAGCCTGGCTTGGAGAATTTTAAGCGTTACTTAAACGTGTGAGATGAGTGCAATTGTGCGGTAGTTTGAGCATTCTTTGGCTTTGCCTTTCTTTGGGATTGGAATGAAAACTGACATTTTCCAGTCCTGTGGCCACTGCTGAGTTTTCCAAATTTGCTGGCATATTGCTGGCATATTTTAAAGAGTAAATTGTCACAATATTGTAAAGTAATTATTCTTCAATTAAAATGAATAAATTTTAGAAGAGTAAGTTGTAGGTGTTGTATCCGTATAACCATAACTATTTCATGTGTATCTTTTGAGAGCAGACATTTGCTTACATAACCACAGTAAAACTGAGAAGTCAAGAAGTTGCACATTGGGACTTCCCTGGCAGTCTGGGTGGTTAAGACTCTGAGCTTCCAATGCTGGGAGTACATGTTTGATCCCTGGTCAGGAAACTAGGATCACACATGCCATGCAGTGCATCCCCCACCCCAGAAAAAGGTGAACATTGATAGAATACTATTATTAAATCCACAGCCCATTTTCAATTTCATCAGCCACTCCAATAATGTCCTATAGCTATTTTCCCCCAATCTTGGATTCAAGCCACTGTCACGTGTTGTGTTATTAGACTGTTTTCATCTGAAATTGTCCTTCAACCTTTCTTTGTGGAGTTTTTGAAGAGTACAAGCCAGTTGTTTTTACAGTTTGTTCCTCAGTTTGAGATGGTCTTAATGTTTCCTTATGATTGGGTTCGGGTTGTACGTGCCTGCCTTTTTAGCAGAAGTACCACAAAAGTGATCTCAGGTCCTTCATGCATCATATCAGGAGGCATATTTGTGGGTTTGTCTCAACGTTGCTGTTAGCTTCAATAACTCAGTTAAGATGCTGTCTGCTAGATTCCTCCCTTGTAAAGTTACTATTTTCCACTTTGAAATTAATAAGTCGTTTGTGGGGATATTCACTGAGACGATGTTCCTCGTTGACCTTTCATCCACTAGTTTTAGCATTATTGCTTTATATAGTCTGCTATAAGGAAGACTTATAGGAAGGAAGGAAGTCGACTTCCTTATGGGAAGGACAGAAGTCTACTTCCTTATAGGAAGGAAGTCTGTAGGTAGGCTACTATAAGGAAGAAATTTTCCATCTCCTCTATTCATTTATCAGTATGGACTCACGGATTCTTATTTTATTCTATGGTTTATAATCCATTACTACCATGCTTTATTTTACTGCTCAAACTATCCCAGACTTCCGACCAGCCATTTGCCTTGAAAACGATTTTACATGAACCATATAGTCTTCAAGCAGGATTTCTTAAGAGGAAATGGGTCCTAATTGAAAAGGTAGAATTTAGGTTACCAGAAGGTAGAAATAATTAGGTGAGGAAAACCACTTTGGAAAATTTACAGTGACAAGAACACCCTATACACTGAAATGTGTTAAAATAGCAAGAAAAATAGCAGTCACCGGCAGTGATCAGAGCAGTTTCAGTCCAGCAGGTGAGGATGGGTGTATCCTTATTCTAAAGAAGAAAGAGAAAAATGTTGCTTGAACTAAAGGGTCATTTCTGCCCTATAGCTGTGGGCAAGGGCAGCCTATGGAGGTGATGGGAGTAGTTTGATGGCTGATCATAAAATCAGAATGTCAACGTTGGAAAGAACCTTAAAGCCATTTAGTTTAGCTGTTCTTAATCTCTTTGAGGATACATCTCAGTATTTGATGAAAGCTGTGAACAATTTCTCTTTCAAAATGCACATATAATATTGGGTACAAATGTATCTACCTAAACATTCAGAAATTATTCTGTTGATTATAAAAAATAATCTTCAGAAAAGGGGGGTTCAGAAATTTATTCATGGATCTTAGGCCTACTCAATTAATTTCACTTTTCCATAAACTTGCAATTTAAAGAAGAAAGTGATTTTTTTACACTCTTAGACCAAACAGAAGTGTGATCTCCTTCACTATGAGGGCACCTACAGCTAGATTTTGTTTTACTCTGATGCTTCTCTGAAGGTTCAACTATCAGTGATCAGCCATCAGCCAAGAGTTTATGTATTCAGCCAGGAAGGACCATCTCAGAGTCTTTCCTTTCCCCTCCCAGTGAAAAAGAACTGCGATGCCTACCTCAAACTGTTAACATATTAAAGAATAGTCTTGAACTGCAGGCTTATGATGTCACTGCTTTCTTTCCCCTCCTCTTTGGCCGTGCCACACCGTGTGGATTCTTAGTCCCCCACAACCAGGGATCGAACCTGCGCCTGCTGTATTGGAAGCACGGAATCCTAACCACTGGACCACCAGGGAAGTCCCTAGTTACCACTTTTGATATGACTGACACTTTTAAAGAAACAGAAGTTAATGCTTTCACAGCTCTCCCAGTAAACCCAACGAAGAGCGTTCCCCACCTTATAGGTGCATCGGTAAGTTTACTTCCTGGCAAGTCCCAAATCCCAAAGATTTTTGGAGGACTCGAGAAGAGAGGAATTTACCTAAACTTAAAGCCCAATCTGAGATTCCTTTTGAAAATTTGAAACAAATTGTTAAGATCTGGTAAATGAGCATTCTCACTGCACCTGTGTACATAATCAAGCCAAACCGAATGAGACCAATTTTATTCTGTGATCAAGAATAATCTTTCTTTTAAATTACATTTTTTATTAAAGGAGGTATATAAGTTTCCTATTGCTTCTGTAGCAAATTATCACAAACTTGGTATCTTAAAACAACATAGATGTATTACCCTACAGGTCTGGAAGTCAGAAGCTCCAAAATGGGTCTCACGGGGCTAAAATCAGGTTTTCAGTAGAACTGTGTTCCTTCTGGAGGCTCTGGAGGAAAAGTCATTTCCTTGCCTTTTCCAGGTTCCAGAGTCTGCCTGCATTCCTTGGCTTGTGGTCCCCTTCCATCTTCAAAGCCAGCAACAGCTGTAGAGTCTTTCTCATCATGCCAGCTCTGTGTTCTGACTCTTTGGCCTCCTTCTTCCATGTTTAAGAACCCCTTATGGGGACGTCCGTAGTTGTCCAATAGCTCAGACTCTGAGCTCCCAATGCAGACGGCCCAAGTTTGAATCCTTGTTGGGGAACTGTTTTCCATAAACTGAAACTAAAGATTCCACATGCAGCAACTAAGACCTGGGGCAACCAAAGAAATAAAAATGCTTTTTCAAAAGAAAAAAGAACACTTGGGATTACACAGGACTCACCCACACAATCCAGGGTAGCCTTCTCATCTCAGAATCATCTGATTAACAACTTTAATTCCCCTCTGCTGTTACACAATATACCTATTCACAGGTTCCAGGGATTAGAACATGCACATGTATGGAGCGGGAGGATTATTCTGCCTATCAAATTGAGAGACTATAGAGAAAAACTTATGCTTCAGTGGAAAACAGTGTTGTCTAGAGCAAGCGTTGGCAAAATATTATATATTGAGCAAATCTGATAACCACCTGCTTTCATATCCCTTGAGTGGATTTTACATTTTCAAAGGGTTGAAAAAAAATTAAAAGAATATTTTGTGACATGTGAAAACTATATGCTATTCCAATTTTACTGACCTGAATTGGGTTTTATTGGATCACAGCAGGCTTATTGGGGTCTTATCTACAGCTATTTTCACACCTGAAGAACAGAATTGAATAGCTGAAACAAGACCATATGGCCCACAAAGTCTAAAATATTTACTACCTGGCCATTAACAGTAAAAGCTGACGCTGGTCTGGCGCACAGCTTTCCATGCTGTCTAGCTGGAAATTCTAGCTTTTTATTGCCTTTGAACTACTTTATAGCTCTGTAAATTGTGGAGAACAGAGAGCAAAGTAAAATAGTTCTGGTCTGTCAACATGCAAGTTCTGTCTGGCCAACACTCCGTGGACTTTATTCCTTCCCTGTGGAAGAGGCTGGTTTGTCTCCCATTTGGGCATTTATGTCAATATTCCTGATCAATAAATGTGTCCTTTGGATTCTCCTTTAAACTAGTTGTAACATCTTACCAGTTCCTTCACTGATAATGAGTTAAATGAAATCTCTAGCGTTTTCATTTTATACCTAGATGCCCATTATGATTTTACCCTTTTTTGAAAATAATCCTTTAATAATAATCCTTTAACTCTTCAATGAGAGATGCAAACATGCACGAGACCCAGTCTCAGCCCCTCCAAATCCAGGCTCTGCCTGGCCCCTGCTTTGGCCCTAAAGTTTTCAAAGTTTCCAGAGATACCACAGAAATCATTCTGCTTTGGGCCTATTTCATGATATAGCTGGGCTTCCCAGGTGATGCTAGAGGTAAAGAATCCGTCTGCCCAGGTAGGAGACTTAAGAGATGTGGGTTCGATCCGTGGGTCAGGAAGATCCCCCAGAGAAGGGAATGGCTATCCACTTCAGTATCCTGGCTTGGAGAATCCCACGGACAGAGGAGACTTGTAGGCTATATTACATACAGTCCATGGGGTCTCAAAGAGTGGGATACAATTGAGCATCTGAGCATGGTGATATAGCCAACACCAGGACTCAAGGGCCTACAAGGGAGGCACACAGAGAGGCACGGACAGAGACTATTAATCTTTTGGCTGAGCCACACGGCACGTGGGATCCATCCTGGCTCCTCGACCATGGAATGAACCCGTGCCCCCCGCATTGGCAGTGCAGCATCTTAACCACCGGACCGTCTGCAAAGTCCCCCAGGAGAGGGTTATTTTAGACGATCTTGAAGATCCTTTTGGACCACTGCAGCCAAACCGGAGTGCTCTCAGACTATTGGCATTTGGGGAAGAAGTCTTCAGCTTGGCACAGCACACTGAGAAACCTCATGTCTTGTTTAACACACTTCGGTGGTTTCCCATTGCTGCTTAAAACATGTTTGCCTTGACTTATGAAGCCTTGCCTGGTCTGGCCCCTACTTCCCCTTGCTACAGCCTCTTCTTTTCTGAGCTCCAGTCACTCTGGTCTTTCTCAAGCCTGTGCTCCCCCAGACCCCAGAGTGTTTGCCAGTGCTATTGTTTCTGTCTGAATGATCTTTTTCTCACTCCCATTACAGCCTCCTGGCTCTTTACCTTATTAATTTCTACTTCTCTTTCAAGCCTTAGCTCTTCCCTGACCTCTTGAGCCTGAGGTGACCATTTCCCCTGTGATATCCTGTGTAACACCTCGCGTATGTGTGCTCATTCCGTCGTGTCCGACTCTTTGTGACCCCATGGACTGCAGCTCCCCAGACTCCTCTGTCCATGGGATTTCCCAGGCAAGAATACTGGAGCGGGTTGTCATTTCCTTCTCCAGGGACTCTTCCTGAGCCAGGGATCCAACCCGAGTTTCTTGCAGCTCCTGCACTGGCAGGCGGATTCTTTACCATTGTGCCACCTGGGAATGGCACATTGTGCCACCTGGGAATCCCAGGGAAACCCTGGCCTAGCACGAAACTTGGCCCAAAGGAGGGGCTCTCTGGATGTTTGATGAGTGAGTGAATGAGAGCAGGCCATCCAGCTTTCTGAGTGTGTTCCTTTTGAATGCACCCCAAAACGATCCCAAAGATGTTAACTTGAGGCTTGAGTGTTGAAAAGCGGGGAGAACAAACCTGTATGACTGGACCTAGATAATTGCCTGGTGTTTCTGGAATGTAAGTAGATGTATTGGGACATACTGGAGAGGGCCTCCCCTGCGTGAGGATTCTGGTGCATGTTCTGACATGTGAAAGCCAGAAAACCCTGTGCCAGCAACACCAGAAGAGAAACCAATCCTCAGAGCAACTGTAAAAGTGCCTGGAAAAAGGCCAGAGCCCTGGGGAATTTGGGAAGGGAAGCAGCTGGGGGACACTGAGGGAGAAGAGGCTGGGGGACTTTGCCTTCCATCCCAGCCCTCAGGAAAGCTCAGCGCCCCAAGGCTACGTCACCACCAAGGGCCCCTCACGCTAGGGCATCTTGACAGCTATCTTACCTTTACCCCCATCCCCTCAACATCTAATCTGCCTCCAGCTCAGATCCTTGCCCTGAAAAATCTTAAATTCCATGTGCTCGTCCCATACTGGGTCTCTTTGTCCCATATACGGTCCCCTCTTTCCCGTGTGACTGCCAAAGGGTGATGTCACATCTCTTTGGCTCAGACCACCCTCTCCCCCCTTGCAAACAGAGCTCCACAGCAGACACTGAACTAGCCTCAGGGTGATCATGATGGCGGCTCACATCTGTACTCACTTGCAAGTCACCCAGGACCTCATTTTAATTCTTTGAGCCCATTTGGCAGAAAAAGGGACAGATTCAGAGAAGGAGGGCTGTGGGAGGGTCAAGTAAGTGATAAGGACAGGACTTCATTCTGAATCGAAATTGTATACTCGTAGGACTTCCCCAGTAGCCCAGTGGCTAAGACTGCACTCTCAGGGGGCCAGGGTTTGATCCCTGGTCAGGGAACTAGATCCTGCATACTGCAACTAAAGATCTTGCATGCCTCAAAAAAGATGGAAGATCCTGAGTGCTGCAACTTAAGCCTGGTGCAGCCAAATTAAAAAAACAAACAAAAAAAAGAGTTATGCTGCCTAGCACATAATGTGGAGAAGGAAATGGCAACCCACTCCAGTATTCTTGCTTGGAAAATCCCATGGACGGAGGAGCCTTGGCAGGCTACACTCCATGGGGTCACAAAGAGTCAGGCACAACTGAGCAACTTCACTAGCACATAATGGGTATGTGTACGGAATAAAATACGAGCACATGGATCAAGATATGATGACTTATACCATCACTCACTTTACAAGTGAGGAAACTGAGGCCTAGAAGGTTAAATTGTCTTGATAGCAAAACTAGGACTTGGATTTGGAACTTCTGGTTCTAGCTCAAAGCTAAGGAAGGCTACAAGACTTCGGATCCTTAAGTCGAAGCCTAAAGGTCTAGAGATTTCCTCTCCATACCCAACTTCTTTCTCGTATAGTAGAGCTGGGACACATGAACTTTTAAAGAGGTTTCTGTCTAAAATGGCAATTGTTTTAAAGAGTTTAATAAAGTTATGTTTGAGAAAGCAACCCAAGTGTCCACTGATAGATGAGTGGATAAGCAATATGTAGTGTATACGTACAATGGGATAACTCAGCCCTCTTCTGTGGGAGGACAGAGGTTGGGGCTGAATATATCCTGGAAAGTGGCCTAGAATAGGTTTTCCCCAAATCGATTTTTTGGGGCTGCATACTTCATTAATTCTAAATGCAGCAAAGACTAAATAAAAGCCCCATCATAGTGTTGTGCTTGGGAGAGAAGGTAAGGAATAAAGCAGCATTAAAGGTGAATTCAAGGCTGTATATTGTTATCCTGCTTATTGAACTTCTATGCAGAGTACATCATGAGAAACGCTGGGCTGGAGGAAGCACAAGCTGGAATCAAGATTGCCAGGAGAAATATCAATAACCTCAGATATGCAGATGACACCACCCTTATGGCAGAAAGTGAAGAACTAAAGAGCCTCTTGATGAAAGTGGAAGAGGAGAATGAAAAAGTTGGCTTAAAGCTCAACATTCAGAAAACTAAGCGAGACAGCGAAAGAGACACAGATGTAAAGATCAGTCTTTTGGACTCTGCGGGAGAGGGAGAGGGTGGGATGATTTGGGAGAATGGCACTGAAACATGTATACTATCATGTAAGAAACGAATCGCTAGTCTAGGTTCGATACAGGACACAGGATGCTTGGGGCTGGTGCACTGGGATGACCCAGAGAGATGATATGGGGAGGGTGGTGGGAGGGGGGTTCAGGGTTGGGGACTCATGTAGACCTGTTGTGGATTCATGTCAATGTATGGCAAAACCAATACAGTATTGTAAAGTAAAAAAAAATAAAATAAAATAACTAAGATCATGGCATCTGATCCCATCATTTCATGGCAAATAAATGGGGAGACAGGGGAAACAGTGACTGACTTTATTTTTCTGGGCTCCAAAATCACTGCAGATGGTGATTGCAGCCATGAAATTAAAAGATGCTTATTCCTTGGAAGGAAAGCTATGACCAACCTAGACAGTATATTAAAAAGCAGAGACATTACTTTGCCAATAAAGGTCTGTCTAGTCAAGGCTATGGTTTTTCCAGTAGTCATGTATGGATCTGAGAGTTGGACTATAAAGAAAGCTGAGCGCCAAAAAATTGATGCTTTTGAACTGTGGTTGGAGAAGACTCTTGAGAGTCCCTTGGACTGCAAGGAGATCCAACCAGTCCATCCTAAAGGAGATCAGTCCTGGGTGTTCATTGGAAGGACTGATGTTGAAACTGAAACTGCAATACTTTGGCCGCCTGATGCAGAGAGCTGACTCATTGGAAAAGACCCTGATGCTGGGAAAGATTAAAGACAGGAGGAGAAGGGGACGACAGAGGATGAGATGGTGGGATGGCATCACCGGCTTGATGGACATGGATTTGGGTGGACTCTGGGAGTTGGTGATGGACAGGGAGGCCTGGCGTGCTGGGGTTCACGAGGCCGCAAACAGTCAGACACAACTGAGCGACTGAGCTGAACTGAAAGGTGAACTGAACCATTTCCCCTTTCCCTGTGTAAAGGTGAGGGGAGAAGCTTCGGCCAGGGCTCCTGTTCTGTTTCCTGATTTGAGGAAGCACATTACTTTGCCAACAAAGTTCTGTCTAGTCAAAGCTATGGTTTTTCCAGTAGTTATGTATGGATGTGAGAGTTGGACTATAAGGAAAACTGAGCGCAGAAGAATTGATGCTTTTGAACTGTGGTGTTGGAGAAGACTCTTGAGAGTCCTTTGAACTGCAAGGGGATCCAACCAGTCCATTCTAAAGGAAATCAGTCCTGAATATTCATTGGAAGGACTGATGCTGAAGCTGAAACTCCAATACTTTGGCCACCTGATGCAAAGAGCTGACTCATTTGAAAGATCCTGATGCTGGGAAAGGTTGAAGGTGGGAGGAAAAGGGGATGACAGAGGATGATGTAGTTGCATGGCATCACCGACTCAATGGACTTGAGTTTGAGTAAGCTCTGGGAGTTGGTGATGGACAGGGAGGTCTGGCACGCTGCAGTCCATGGGGTCACAAAGAATCGGACACAACTGCGGAACTGAACTGATGCCATGCGAATCCCTGATAGCTCAGTTGGTAAAAAATCTGCCTGCAATGCAGGAGACCCTGGTTCTATTTCTGGGAAAATATCTGGAGAAGGATAAGCTAACCACTTCAGTATCCTTGGGCGTCCCTTGTGACTCAGCTGAAATTTGCAAAAACAAGATAGTTTAACTGCAGGTAGTTGAGACTACTTACTGTCTCCTTTTACTCTGAAACAGTCACATCAAAATTTGTGTTTCTAATATTTTATCCTTTTGAAAAAATTGAGGTAGAGTTGACTTACAATGTTATTAATATATTACTTTCAGGTGTACAGCATAGTGATTCCGTATTTTCGCAGATTATTTTCCATTTTAGGTTATCACAAGAAAATGGGTATAATTCCCTGTACCAGCATATTCTTGTTGCTAATGTATTTTTTATATAGTGGCTTATATCTGTCAATTCCATACCCCTTCTTTGTCCCTGTTTCCTTCCCTCTCCCCCTTGGATAACCACAAGTTTGTTGTTTATATCTGTGGGTTTATTTCTGTTTTGCATATAATTCATTATTTTGTAGATTTTACATATAAGTGATATCTTACAGTATTTGTCTTTCTCTGCCTGCCTTATTTCACTAAGCACAATATTTTCAAGGTACATCCACGTTGCTGCAACTGGCAGTGTTTCATTCTATTTCATGGCTGAATAACATTCCACTGTGTGTATGTTCAGTTCAGTTCAGTTCAGTTCAGTCACTCAGTCGTGTCTGACTCTTTGCCACCCCATGAATCGCAGCACGCCAGGCCTCCCTGCTCATCACCATCTCCTGGAGTTCACTCAGACTCATGTCCATCAAGTCCGTGATGCTATCCAGCCATCTCATCCTCGGTCGTCCCCTTCTCCTCCTGCCCCCAATCCCTCCCAGCATCAGAGTCTTTTCCAATGAGTCAACTCTTTGCATGAGGTGGCCAAAGTACTGGAGTTTCAGCTTTAGCATCATTCCTTCCAAAGAAATCCCAGGGTTGATCTCCTTCAGAATGGACTGGTTGGATCTCCTTGCAGTCCAAGGGACCTTCAAGAGTCTTCTCCAACACCACAGTTCAAAAGCATCAATTCTTCAGCACTCAGCCTTCTTCATAGTCCAACTCTCGCATCCATACATGACCACAGGAAAAACCATAGCCTTGACTAGACGGACCTTAGTCGGCAAAGTAATGTCTCTGCTTTTGAATATACTATCTAGGTTGGTCATAACTTTTCTTCCAAAAAGTAAGCATCTTTTAATTTCATGGCTGCAGTCACCATCTGCAGTGATTTTGGAGCCCAAAAAAATAAAGTCTGACACTGTTTCCACTGTTTCCCCATCTATTTCCCATGAAGTGATGAGACTGGATGCTGTGATCTTCGTTTTCTGAATGTTGAGCTTTAAGCCAACATTTTTGCTCTCCTCTTTCACTTTCATCAAGAGGTTTTTTAGCTCCTCTTCACTTTCTGCCATAAGGGTGGTGTCATCTGCATATCTGAGGTTATTGATATTTCTCCCAGCAATCTTGATTCCAGCTTGTTCTTCCAGTCCAGCGTTTCTCATGATGTACTCTGCATAGAAGTTAAATAAGCAGGGTGACAATATACAGCCTTGACATACTCCTTTTCCTATTTGGAACCAGTCTGTTGTTCCATGTCCAGTTCTAACTGTTGCTTCCTGACCTGCATACAGATTTCTCAAGAGGCAGGTTAGGTAGTCTGGTATTCCCATCTCTTTCAGAATTTTCCACAGTTTGTTGTGATCCACACAGTCAAAGGCTTTGGCATAGTCAATAAGGCAGAAATAGATGTTTTTTTCTGGAACTCTCTTGCTTTTTCCATGATCCAGCGATGTTGGCAATTTGATCTCTGGTTCCTCTGCCTTTTCTAAAACCAGCTTGAACATTAGGGAGTTCACGGTTCACGTATTGCTGAAGCCTGGCTTGGAGAATTTTGAGCATTACTTTAATAGCATGTGAGATGAGTGCAATTGTGCAGTAGTTTGAGCATTCTTTGGCATTGCCTTTCTTTGGGATTGGAATGAAAACTGACCTTTTCCAGTCCTGTGGCCACTGCTGAGTTTTCCAAATTTGCTGGCATGTTGAGTGCAGCACTTTCACAGCATCATCTTTCAGGATTTGAAACAGCTCAACTGTAATTCCATCACCTCCACTGGCTTTGTTCATAGTGATGCTTTCCAAGGCTGTGCTTTGCTGGAGCAGCCGTGAAGAGATACCCCATGCCCAAGGTAAGAGAAACACAAGTAAGATGGTAGGTGTTGCAAGAGGGCATCAGAGGGCAGACACACTGAAACCATACTCACAGAAAACTAGTCAGTCTAATCACACTAGGACCACAGCCTTGTCTAACTCAATGAAACCAAGCCATGCCTGTGGGGCAACCCAAAACGGGTGGGTCATGGTGGAGAGGTCTGACAGAGCCTGGTCCACTGGGGAAGGGAAGCCACTTCAGTATTCTTGCCTTGAGAACCCCATGAACAGTATGAAAAGGCAAAATGATAGGATACCAAAAGAGGAACTCCCCAGGTCAGTAGGTGCCCAACACGCTACTGGAGATTAGTGGAGAAATAACTCCAGAAAGAATGAAGGGATGGAGCCAAAGCAAAACCAATACCCAGTTGTGGATGTGACTGGTGATAGAAGCAAGATCCAATGCTGTAAAGAGCAATATTGCATAGGAATCTGGAATGTCAGGTCCATGAATCAAGGCAAATTAGAAGTGGTCAAACAAGAGATGGCAAGGGTGAACGTCGACATTCTAGGAATCAGCAAACTAAAATGGACTGAAATGGGTGAATTTAACTCAGATGACCATTATATCTACTACTTCGGGCAGGAATCCCTCAGAAGAAATGGAGTAGCCATCATGGTCAACAAAAGAGTGCAAATGCAGTACTTGGATTCACTATCAAAAATGACAGAATGATCTCTGTTCGTTTCCAAGGCAAACCATTCAATATCACGGTAATCTAAGTCTATGCCCCAACCAGTAACACTGAAGAAGCTGAAGTTGAACGGTTCTATGAAGACCTACAAGACGTTTTAGAACTAACACCCAAAAAAGATGTCCTTTTCATTATAGGGGACTGGAATGCAAAAGTAGGAAGTCAAGAAACACCTGGAGTAACAGGCAAATTTGGCCTTGGAATGCGGAATGAAGCAGGGCAAAGACTAATAGAGTTTTGCCAAGAAAATGCACTGGTCATAGCAAACACCCTCTTCCAACAACACAAGAGAAGACTCTACACATGGACATCACCAGATGGTCAACACCAAAATCAGATTGATTATATTCTTTGCAGCCAAAGATGGAGAAGCTCTATACAGTCAACAAAAACAAGACCAGGAGCTGACTGTGGCTCAGATCATGAACTCCTTATTGCCAAATTCAGACTGAAATTGAAGAAAGTAGAGAAAACAGCTAGACCATTCAGGTATGACCTAAATCAAATCCCTTATGATTATACAGTGGAAGTGAGAAATAGATTTAAGGGCCTGGATCTGATAGATAGAGTGCCTGATGAACTATGGAATGAGGTTCATGACATTGTACAGGGGACAGGGATCAAGACCATCCCCATGGAAAAGAAATGCAAAAAAGCAAAATGGCTGTCTGGGGAGGCCTTACAAATAGCTGTGAAAAGAAGAGAGGCGAAAAGCAAAGGAGAAAAGGAAAGATATAAGCATCTGAATGCAGAGTTCCAAAGAATAGCAAGAAGAGATAAGAAAGCCTTCTTCAGCGATCAATGCAAAGAAATCGAGGAAGACAACAGAATGGGAAAGACTAGAGATCTCTTCAAGAAAATTAGAGATACCAAGGGAACATTTCATGCAAAGATGGGCTCGATAAAGGACAGAAATGGTATGGACCTAACAGAAGCAGAAGATATTAAGAAGAGGTGGCAAGAATACACGGAAGAACTGTACAAAAAAAAAGATCTTCACGACCCAGATAATCATGATGGTGTGATCACTAATCTAGAGCTGTATGTATGTACACCTTCTTAGTCCATTTGTCTGTTGATGGGCACCTGAGTTGCTTCCTCATCTTGGCTGCTGTAAATAGTGCTGCTATGAACGCTGGGTTAGAATTTAACTTTTTTTGAGTTAGAGTTTTGGTCTTTTTCTTACATATGCCCAGGAGTATATATATGTTTATTTAACTTATATGCAGAGTACATCATGTGAAATGCTGGGCTGGATGTAACACAAGCTGGAATCAAGATTGCCGGGAGAAATATCAATAACCTCAGATATGCAGATGACACCACCCTTATGGCCGAAAGTGAAGAAGAGCTAAAGAGCCTCTTGATGAAAGTGAAAGAGGAGAGTAAAAAAGCTGGCTTAAAAGTCGACATTCAAAAAACGTAGATCATGACATCCGGTCCCATCACTTTCTGGCAAATAGATGGGGAAACAAGGGAAACAGTGACAGACTTTATTTTCTTGTACCCCCAGATCACTGCAGATGGTGACTGCAGCCATGAAATTAAAAGACACTTGCTCCTTGGAAAAAAGGCTATAACAAACCTAGACAGTGTATTCAAAAGCAGAGACATCACTTTACTGACAAAGGTCCATATAGTCAAAGCTATGGTTTTTCCAGTAGTCATGTATGAATGTGAGAGTTGGAATATAAAGAAAGCTGAGCACCAAAGAATTGATGCTTTTGAACTGAGGTGTTGGAGAAGACTCTTGAGAGTCCCTTGGATTGCAAGGAGAACAAATCAGTCCATCCTAAAGGAAATCAGTCCTGAATATTCATTGGGAGAACTGATGCTGAAGCTCCAATACTTTGGCCACCTGATGTGAAGAGCTGACTCATATGAAAAGACCCTGATGCTGGGAGGGATTGGGGGCAGGAGGAGAAGGGGACGACAGAGGATGAGATGGTTGGATGGCAATACTGACTCAATGGACATGAGTTTGAGCAAACTCTGGGACATAGTGAAGGTCAGGGAAACCTGGTGTGCTGCAGTTCATGGGGCCACAAATAGTCAGACATGGCTGAGTGACTGAAAACAGCAACAACATGCCCAGGAGTGGGCTTACGGGATCACACGGTCGCTCTATTTTTAGGTTTTTAAGGAACCTCCACACTGTTCTTCACAGTGGCTGCGCCAATTTACATTCTCCCCCGACAGCGTATGAGGGTTCCCTTTCCGCCACAAGCTCACCAACTTGTGTTTTCCATGTTCTTATTGACGATAGCCATCCTAACGTGTAGGTGATACCTCACAGTGGTTTTGATTTGCCTGACTCTGTTAGAGATGTTACACGTCGTTTCTTCTCTTCCTTTGCCTTTTCTGTTTTGGCTGGCAGTGCATGACTTACAGGATCTTAGTTCCCTGACCAGGGATTTAACCCGGGCCCTGGGCAGTCCTAACGATCGGACTGCCAGAGAATTCCCTGAGCCTCTTTTCCTGGGCCTGTTGACCATCTATATGTCTTCTTTGCAAACATATCTATGCTACCCTTCTGCTCATTTTTTTTTATTGGGTTGTTTGTGTATTTTGATATTGAGTTGTTGGAGTTGTTGATCATATTTTGGATATTAACCCCTTGTCAGTCACGTTATTTGCAGATACTCTCTCCCATTCTCTAGGTTGTGTTTCCATTTTGTTGGTGGTTTCCTTTGCTGTGCAAAAGCTTTTATGTTTAATGAAGTCCCGTTTGTTTACATTCGCTTTTACTCCTTTTGCCTTTGAAGACTGATCCAAGAAAATATTGCTGCGATTTATGTCAAAGAGCGTTCCACCCATGTTCTCTTCTAGGAGTCGTGAGGTTTCAGGTCTTTCATTTTGGTCTGTAAACCTGTTTTGAGGTTTTTTTGTATATGACGTGAGGAAATGTTCTAATCTCATTGTTTAACGTGTCACAGTTCAGTTTTCCCAGCACTACTTGTGGAAGAGACTGTCTTTTCTCCATTTTATATTCTTGCCTCCTTTGTCATAGACTAAATGATCATAGGGACTTCTGGACTTCCCTGGTGGTCCAGTGGTTAAGAATCCACCTGCCAGTGCAGAGGACATGAGTTCAATTCCTGGTCGAGGAACTAAGAACATGCCATGGGACAACTAAGGCCATGCACCACAACTGCTGAACTTGTACTCTAGAGCCTGCGTGCTGCGCCTCCTGAAGCCTGCATGCCCTACAGCCTGGGCTCTGCTGCAAGAGAAGCCGCCACAGTGAGAAGCCCACGCACCACAACTGGGGAGGAGCCCCCGGTGCTGCAGCTAAAGAAAGCCCATGGGCAGTAATGGAGACCCCAAGCAGCCAGACATAAATAAATAAAATTTTAAGAAATGATCATAGGTATGTGGGTTCAATATTTTTAAAGATTTATGTATGGATGGATGTGAGAGTTGGACTATAAAGAAAGCTGAGTGCAGAAGAATTAATGCTTTTGAACTGTGGTGTTGGAGAAGACTCTTGAGAGTCCCTTGGACTGCAAGGAGATCCAACCAGTCCATCCTAAAGGAAATCAGTCCTGGGTGCTCATTGGAAGAGCTGATTTTGAAGCTGAAACTCCAATACTTTGGCCACCTGATGCAGAGAGCTGACTCATTGGAAAAGACCCTGATGCTGCGAAAGGTTGAGGGCAGGAGGAGAAGGGGACGACAGAGGATTAAATGGTTGGATGGCATCACCAACTCAATGGACATGGGTTTGAGTGGACTCTGGGAGTTGGTGATGGACAGGGAGGCCTGGCATGCTGCAGTTCATGGGGTCGCAAAGAGTTGGACACGACTGAGCGACTGAACTGAACTGATACTCCATTTAAAGCTATTAAGGGGGGGGGGGAAACTTCCTTGGTGGTCCACTGGCTAAGGCTGCACTCCCAATGCAGGGGGCCCAGGCTCGATCCCTGGTCAGGGAACTAGATCCCACACCCCACAGCTAAGACTCAGTGCACTCAAATAAGTAAATAACTTTTTTAAAGTTATTACAGGGAGTTCCCTGGTGGTCCAGTGGTTAGGACTCTGAACTGTTACTGTAGAGGGCCCTGGTCCAATCCCTGATTGAGGGACTAAAATCTCACAAGCCATGTGGGGTGGCTACAAATAAAGAAATAAAGTTCTTATAAAATGTGGCTCTATTTCCCTGTGCTACATATTTTATAAAAATATATCCTTGTTGCTTATTTATTTCCTTTTCTTAAAAATGGTCCCCAGGTGGGGTTCAGGACATACTGCTCCCAACTATGGCACCTTGGCATACTGAATATTTTAAGCTGAAGGATTTGAGAAAATACCGGCAGCAGGAAGGTCATTCTGACCTCCTTCCCTAACCCTTCTTCCCTGAAAGATTCTCCCATAAAACCCTCAATAAGAGTTGCCCTCTCTCTACCCAGAGGAAAGGAGAATCCTCTCTGAAGAAAAAGGGATGCAAAGAAGAATCCTAACAAACTGGCATTGCCAGGTATCCCCGGTCGTACTTCTATGCAGGTTTTCCCTGGTGGCTAAGGGGTTAAAAAAAAATCCCCCTGCTAATGCAGAAGACATGGGTTCGATCCCTAGGCCAGGAAGATCCCCTGGAAAAGGAAATGGCAACCCACTCAAGTATCCTTCCCTGGGAAGTCCCATGGACAGAGGAGCCTGGTGGGCTACAGTCCATGGGGTCGCAAAGAGTTGGGCACGACTGAGCGACTAACACACAACAGCAGCAGTTTCTACACAGCCGCCCACTATTTGTCAGGCCTCACGTGAATAGACGTAGGTCTCTCCCTACACATATTGCCTCTGCCTCGGGCTCACCTGGTTCTGCTCCTCTGCCTCAGTTTCCACTCATGGAAAATGGGCCTCTCGAGGTTCCCTTCTGCTTTTAACAGTCCATATAAGTCTATGAAAGTCTTTGCCAAACTGAAAAGAACACTAAGAACTTGAGTCTGACAGCCCATCCGAACGCCTCCCCACTCAGCAGCAAAATGTATTTCTGTCTTGGCATCTAAAATGGAAGCTTACTTGCTGGTGAGCGGCTGACAACTGGTAAAGGGGTTGGGGTGGATCAGGAGAGCTCAATCTATAATGGCCATCAGATGTTGCTCTCAAAAGTTGAGAGTGAAGCCAGGGGCCTGCGGGCGGTGAGGAGAACGCCTGCCTGGCGGGGAACCTGCGGGCCCTGGAACGGCAGCCCCGTCCTCCCCAGCTTCCCGGCAAGAAGTGACAGCAGAGACAACGTGTGCCCCTTAGAGGGCACTTGCTGTGCCCCCCGCCCCCCGCACGCATTATCTCGTGTACTGCTCCTGAGGACCCTATGGTCATACCTAACAACGAATATCATTTATTGAGAACATAATTGTACCAGCTCGATGCTGAGCTTTTCATGTAAAATAGCTCATTTCATCTTCTTACCTCTGTGAGGTAGATACTATTATCATACCCAAATTACAGATGGGAAGGGGCTTCCCTGGAGGCTCAGCTGGTAAAGAATCCCCCTGCAATGTAGGAGACTCCGGTTGGATTCCTGGGTTGGGAAGATCCCCTGGAGAAGGGAAAGGCTACCCACTCCAGGATTCTGGCCTGGAGAATTCCACAGACGGTATAGTCCATGGGATCGCAAAGAGTCAGAAATGACTAAGCAACTTTCGCTTATAGATGGGAAACTAAGGCACAGTTGCCCAAGTCGAGTGTAAGTGGACCTGGGACCTGTATCAATTAATCTGGCTCCAGCATCCATGCTTTTAACTTCTTACACTTAATAGGTTTTTTTTTTTTTTTTTGGTTTTGCAGTGAGGCTTATGGGATCTTAGTTCCCAGACCAGGGATTGAAACTGTGCCCTCAGCAGTGAAAGCTCTGAGTCCTAACCACTGGACTTCCAGGGAATTCCCAACACTGATAGCTTCGATAACAATTATTACAGATTCACTTTATCTTAAAATAACTGATTCTAGAGAGACAGCAAATTCTTAGTTCACAAGATGACACAGCAATGTAATTGCAAAGATAAATAGTGACAGCTAATATTTTTGAGCGTTTCCATCCCACCCACCATTCTAAGTAGGGTATGTGCATTATCACTTTGAATCCTTACAATCACACTGTAAGGTAAATGGTATGATTAAACCCATTTTTCAGCTGAGTTCACTGCTATCCTCTTTACTTCTGTCCTCTGCTCTCTTTCAGGATTGTTCTGAAGGAGGTGCTATCATTATTATTTCCATTTCATGAATGATGAAACTGAGGCCCAGAGAGGTCAAGGACTGAAGGCTGCATAGCATTTAAGTGACTGAACCAGGATTCAGTCCCGGGTTGATGGGTTTTCAAAGCCCACGTTGTTCACCATCACCCGCATTACCTCTCTGGGGAGGTTACCAAGGGGACGTGGTGTTCCCAGCTCTGTGCTGGGAGCAGCTGGGGAAACACAAGCAGGAGAGAGAAGCTGTGGAAGTGCTGTCAGGCAGGACACACCTGTCTTTGCCCTGGAATTGTCACTAATTCGCTGTGTGGCCTCAGGCAAGTCAGGGCCCCTCTCTGGGCCCCCGAGTCCCGAGTTCCATCTGTAAATGAGAGGTCGTGTGTTCTCTGAGTTGCGGCCAGGACATGTCTGGTGACGTGTGAGAAGGATATGAGGGCCTGACAAGGAGCGAAGGAAGAGATGATCCAGCTGCGTCAGATTCCCAAGGAGGACAGAGGACCTCCAGGGTGGAGATGCCCCATGGCTTAAGTCAAGGAAGGCCCCTATCCCCATCTCCTCACTTCTTCCCAGAGGAGAAAGACCAGGAAAAGGAATGGTGGGAAAGGAGGCATGTGTATTAATGTCCTGTGACCACTGTGAGAGCTCCTCAGGCGGTGCTAGTGGTAAAGAGCCCCCGCCAATGCCAGAGACACGAAAGATGCAAGTCCGATCCCTGGGTCAGGCTGGTCCCCTGGAGGAGGGCACAGCAACCCATTCCAGCATTTCTGCCTGGAGAATCCCATGGACAGAGGAACCTGGAGGGCTACAGTCCAAGGTCAGGAGGGTCAGACATAACTCAAGTGACTTAGCACACATCGCTGTAACAAACTCCCACAAATGTGATGAGAGAAATGTCTTTTCTCACAATTCTAGAGGCCAGAAATTTAAATCTTAGTGTGGGGAGTAGTGCTGCTTCCTGAGCTCTAGGGAAGAATATGTTCCTCGGCTTCTCCAGCTTGGGCTGCTGTCAGCATCCCTTGGCTTGTGGCCACATCCCTCTCTGCTGCACTTTCACATGGCCTTCCCTTCTGTGTGTCTGTCTTCGTCTCCCTCTACCTTCTCCCTCTCTATACAACTATACTTATGTATTATATATGTATATATTTCAAACTGGTGATTTGTGACTTTACTATTAATTCTATTGTTTATGGATACATTTTCCCCATTTTTAATGTCTCTGTATTTTTTATCTTTTGCCCACAATGCACAGCATGTGGGATCTTAGTTCCCTAACCAGGGATTGAACCAGCACCCCCTGCATTGGACGCACAGAGTCTTAACCGCTGGGCCACCAGGGAAGCCCTCTTCCCCATTTTTTATTGTGATAAAATACACATAAAATAAAATTCACTTCCTTAACCATTTTAAGTGTACGATTCAGTACCATTAAATACATTTATGATGCCCTAAAACCATTACCACTGTCCATCTCCATAACTCTTTTCATCTTGTAAAACAAAACTGTACCCATTAAACAATGACTCCCCAACCTGCCCTCCCACCCAGCTCCTGGCAACCACTGTTGCCCTTTCAACCCAATGTATCCAACTACTCTAAGTATCTCATTTAAGTGGAACTTCATTTGTGACTGGTTTGTTTCACTTAACATAATAGCCTCAAGTTCTCTCCATGTTGTAGACTGTGTCAGAACTTCCTTCTTTTTTAAGGCTGAATAATACTCCATTGCATGTTTGTATCACATTTTGCTTAGCAATTCAATGCCAGGACACTTGCTTCCACACTTTACCTATTGTGAGTAACGCTGCTATTCCACTACAAAGTCACTTGTGATTGTATTCAGGGCTCACTGGGACAATCCAGGATGGTCTTCTCAAATGCAAAATTCTAAAATTAATTGTATCTGTAACAACCCACTTTCAAAATCAGGTAACATTTACGGGTTCTGGGAATTAGGAGATGAACCTATCTTTGTTGGGGACGGGGGGCATTTTCTTTTCCTATTACATTTTATTATCTTCGTTTTTGGCTTTGCTGGGTCTTCGTCGCTATGCACAGGCTCTTCTCTAGTTACTGCAAGTGGGGGGCTAATCTTCATTGTGCTTTGAGGGCTTCTCACTGTAGAGGCTTCTCTTGTTGCACAGCCCGGGCTCTAGGGTGCATGGACTTCAGTAGTTGGAGTGAGCAGGCTCAGCTGCCCCCTGACATGTGGGATCTTCCCAGACCAGGGCAGGGATTAAACCCGTGCCTCCACTGGTGGGCATATTCTTAACCTCTGGACCACAAGGGAAGTCCTGGAGAGCATTTTTCACACGAGATAAGAGGAACAAGAAAGAAGGACGAGGTAAGAGGAGCCAGAAAGAGGGACGAATAAAAGCGGGTGGGGGTAGTTTACATGAGTGGTGATTTTTCAAGCCCTCGTCTCTGCAGAAGGGCCTAGTAATTGCTCTCGTTGTCCTGTTCCCTTAGTTTGCCTGTGCGGATTTGTATGACCTTCTTGGGTTGTGGCTCAGCTGGTAAAGAATCCGCCTGCAATGTGGGACACCTGGGTTTGACCCCTGGGTTGGGATGATCCCCTGGAGAATGGAAAGGCAACCCACTCCAGTATTCTGGGCCTGGAGAGTTCCATGGACTGTATAGTCCACAATGTTGCAAAGAGTCGGACAAGACTGAGTGACTTTCACTTGGGTGAAGTGAGTAGATTCTGTCCTGAGGCCCAACAGAGCCCAGCAGCAGTGTTACAGTTCTTGCTGGTTTGTCCTGCTGCTGGGAAGCCTCCTGGACTGTGTGCTGAAGGTCTGAGGCCCCGGCCCCAGTTCCAGGTCAGCTGTGCTTGGACCCTCCGTAGGATCTCCAGAGAGATTGCTGCTCCTCTCTGAGCCTCGTTCTGCCTCAGGGCCTTTCTCACCTTATTCCCCCTGCTGGGACCTCCTTTCCACCCTCTCTCGCGTATCTCAAATCTCAGCTTACATATATATCTCTTCCAGGGACTTCCCTGGCGGTCCACTGGTTCGGACTTTGCCTTCTCATGCAGCGGGTGCAGGTCTGATCCCTGGCTGGGGAGCTAAGATTCCACATGCCTCATGGCCAAAAGACCAAAACATAAAACAGAAGCAATATGCTACAAATTCAAGGAAGACTTTAAAAATGGTCAGCATCAAAAAAAAAATCTTAAAAAATAGTATCTCTTGCTGAAGGCCTTTTCTTAGCTTGCAGAGTGGGGCTTCTTGGTGCCCCAGAAACGGCCTGTTTCCTTGTCTGTTATCTGCACACGCTAACCAGACTGCGGCCAACTGCAAGGGCCACTATAGTGACCAAGAGCCTGGAGCCTGACTGCCTGGCGACCAATCCAGGCTCTGCCATTTACTATCTGGGTAGTTACCATTTCTCGAGCAAGTTTTCATTTCTGTGCCTCCACTTCCCTCCTTTGTAAATGGGAATAATAACAATAATATGATTGTGATCACTCAGTGAGCTAGTATCTGTCAAGTGCTTAGAGCAGCACCTGGCGTGAGGTTGGCACAGGTGCTGATGACTGTCTTATCAGGCTCTGTATCCTGGGGCCGCACACAGAGGGCACTCCTGGGAACACTGAGTGGACCTAGGTGTTTTCCAAGTCCTCTCTGGTTCTCCCTCCTTTCCAATTTTGTGTCTGTGACAAGCATGGATGTGAGAGTTGGACTGTAAAGAAAGCTGAGCACCAAAGAATTGATGCTTTTGAACCGGGGTGTTAGAGAAAACTCTTGAGAGTCCCTTGGACTGGAAGGAGATCCAACTAGTCTGTCCTAAAGGAGATCAGTCCTGAGTGTTCATTGGAAGGACTGATGTTGAGGCTGAAACTCCAATACTTTGGCCACCTGATGCAAAGAGCTGACTCATTGGAAAAGACCCTGATGCTGGGAAAGATTGAGGGCAGGAGGAGAAGGGGACAACAGAGGATGAGATGGTTGAATGGCATCACCAACTCAATGGAGATGAGTTTGAGTAAATTCCGGGAGTTGGTGATAGACAGGGAGGCCTGGCATGCTGTGGTCCATGGGGTCTTGAAGAGTTGGACACGACTGGGTGACTGAACTGAACTGAACTGAACTGACAAGCTGGAGCAGGAGAGGCCAAGGAAGAGCAGCAGAGAAATGCACAGTGACCTGAGAGCATCTAGGCTTGGAGTCTGCCTGGAGAATCCCAGGGATGGGGGAGCCTGGTGGGCTGCCGTCTATGGGGTCGCACAGAGTCGGACACAACTGAAGCGACTTAGCAGCAGCGGGCTTGGAGTCTGGGCGGAGTGGGGTGTAGCCATGCGTTTCATCTGTGATAACAGTTTTCCCCGGAAAGGATTCAGCCTCTCCTGTTTCTCTTTTCAGTCTCAGCTGCCCCGGTGGATGCTCTCCTAGGATCCGCTTGTCTGAAAGCTGTCATGAACTGAGCAGGTCATTGACTGACCAGCCCGAGACAGTCCCGGTCCTCAGTGTCCGCAGGGGACCACAGTGCTGAGTCACTCGGGAGGAGGAGCCTGGGCCAGAGGGGACCTGTGGCTCTGCAGGGAGGCCTCGAGTCAGCTGCGAGGGAACAGGCCCCCCACCTGCCCACCCGCCCCACACACGTTTGTACCCTGGCTATGCATGCTAAGTCATGCAACTCTTTATGGCCCTATGGACTGTAGCCCACCAGGCTCCTCTGTCCATGGGATTCTCCAGGCAAGAATACGGGGTTGCCATGTACATACTGGAGTGGGTTGCCATGCCCTCCTCTGGGGGATCTTCCTGACCTAGGCAATGAATCCTTGTCTCTTAGTCTCCTGCATTGGCAGGTGGGTTCTTTACCATGAGTGCCACCTGGGAAGCCCACCTGTGGGCTATGACCACCCCCCTTTTTTATCTCTTGTCTTGGTGGACCAGTTTTGGAACTTATGACATCAAGGGATGAGGAACTCGTGACTCGGGTGGCCTATAAGATTTATTTATTTTATATACTCTGTTTTCTCCCCAAAATAGATCTGAAGCACCAAGAGGTCTTTCAGGGTGACCTCGCCTGGGTTGGTGCTGAGCAAAGTTGTGATTCCCTCTTCCTGTCCCCAGGACATGCATCTTCCTACTCCAGGCCCCAAGACTGTGGTCCTTCCCAGCTGCATGCCACCCAAGCCCAGCTGAAGCTTGACTGGTCAATGACCTTTCCTCAGGATGTTTGCGTTTGAGAAGAACAGGAAGTCCCAGCATCTTACTTCTTCCAGGCCACAGTTCGCAGGAGCCCAGTGTTATGGGAGATGGTCCTAGATAATTTTACACATTCAATCAACAAACATTCACTGGTGCCGGAGCTGGAGCTACAGTGGAGAAAATGAGGATCCTGCCCTGAGGCCTCACCAATAACTAGGGAGACATTCAAAATAAGATGATTGCAATATTGGAAATGGGAATGAGGTACTATGGGAGGCCAGTCTTCGGAGCTGACATTTACCCAGGGCTTCCTATTGTCAGGAGCTCTGCTACGTACTTCCGTTACACTTTATCACATTGGAACTTCATGCTGATCCTGTGAGATGCCCATTTTACAGATGAACAAATTGAGACTCAGAGAGGAAAAGCAATCTGAAAGGTCCCACAGCTCATGAGTGCTTGAGCCAGATTTACCAGACTCAAGTCTGCCTGAGAAGTCAGGGAGGCTCCACAGAGGAGGCAGGTCTGGGGGGCTTCTCTGGGTCTTTGTCAATATGTGCTGGCTTGTCTCTAGTTGTGGCAAGCAGGAGCTACGCTCCATGGCAGTGTGCAGTCTCATTCCAGTGGCTTCTCTTACTGTGGAGCTCGAGCTCTAGAGCACAGACTTCTGTCTTTGTGGTCCTCAGGCTGACTTGCTTCGCAGCATGCAGGATCTTCCCTAACCAGGATCAAACCCATGTCACCTGTATTGGGAGGTAGAATCTTTTTTTTTTTTTTAATGTATTTACTTATTTTTGGTTGTGCTGTTTGGTTGTACTTGTTGCTGTGTGTGCTTTCTCTGGCTGTGGTGAGCGGAGGCTACTCTCCAGCTGCGGTGCGCGGGCCTCCCATTGCTGCGGCTTCTCCTGTTGCAGAGCGCGGGCTCTGGCAGGTGCGGGCCTCAGTAGCTGTGGTGTGCGGCCTCAGTGTTTGGGGCTCCTGGGCTCCAGAGCACGGGCTCAGTAGTTGTGGCACAGGGCTTAGTCGCTCTGCAGCATGTGGGATCCTCCTAGATCAGGGATCAAGCCCGTGTCTTCTGGATTGTCAGGTGGATGCTTAACCACTGGGCCACCAGGGATGTCCAGAGGAGGCAGCTTTTAAACTGAGCCTTGAAGAGGGAGTAGGAGATGGCCAGAAGGAGAAATTGAGGGGGATGGGAGAGGAAGACAGCTTGCCCGTTGGTGGGAACCAGCAAAAGCTCAGCAATTTCATAGAATGGGGAGGAGAGCTTCCTTTCCCTCCCTCCCCACCTCCCATGACCTAGAGTTAGCCACCCCAGTACAGGACTTGCCCAGGATATTCACACCCACCTGGAAGCCTGTGTCTTCCAAGCAGCGATTGTGGTCTCTCCCTTAGCTCTCTGGCTGGCAGCATTTCAAGGAGGGAAAGTGACAAGAGCAAGTGCCTTGGGACTAAACCCACCTGGGTTCAAATTCCAGCTTGGTAACTTCCTAGCTGTGTGGGCAGGTAGCTTTCCATCCCTGAGCCCCTGTTTCCCCACCTGTGATAGGGAGCTAACACCACCTCCGCAGCCTGTACTAATACTGAATAACTGGGAGGATGTGGCCAAACCTCCTGGCACCACCCTGGCACAGTAAGTGGCAGCTGTTATTCTTATTAGGAGGTCCATGGATGACTGCTTCAATTCCAACTAGTTAATTTCAGGGGCTGAGACATTTTCCATGGGAGCAGATGCCCACTGGCTCTAATGACAGTCTGTGGGCAAAAATCTCTGCAGGACGCAAAGAGGATTAAACTAAACGAAGCAATTCATGTGTGCAGAGTGCTCTGTCCAACGGCTAGCACATAGTGGGTGGTGCTCCAGAAATGAGAGCTCTCCCTGATATTTATAATTCAACAAGCTTTCTTATGTAGACTTAAAATGGCTCTAGTGCAAGGTAAATAACCATGACTTACAGAGGATTTTTTCAGGGATTCATCTCATGCCCTCTATCAAGGGACTCCTATCTTGTGCAACGACTTTATCTTTCTTTACAAACCTTGTTAGGTTCTGTCTGTGTACTTTAAGGAAAAATTACTTTCTGGCAAGCTGGAGTCTATAACCAGAAAAGGGATATGATTGCTTTAGAACCTGAGAACCCATGTGTGAGGTTGCCATGGAAACAGTTTAATGTAAACTTTATTTCACAGTAAACCCAGCTAGGTAATTGGTCGGGAAGGGGAGGAAAGAGGCTAGAAGCAATTTTCTCCAAAATAAAAAAGAGAGAGAGAAATAATAATTAGGGAAAGGCTGATGGGTGAAGAGTAATGTTTTTCTGCTCAGGGAAAAAGTAGTTAAAATGTTCATGCTGCTGGTGAGGATAGAGGCCACGTGAGGCAGACCTGGCTTTCTTTTCTTGTGTTTTCTTCTGTCTATGGATTAAGATACAGAGGCAGAAATAGGAGTAGAGAAAAAAGGGAAAACAGTAAAGTTAATTAGCACTGCCAACTAAAAATATGTAGTCTTTATGGCTATGAGAACACTGCTAGCTAGTAAGAAAAGCCACGTGTACAGCCTTTTGTAGGAAAGGTGTTTTCAAGCCCCACAGAGATATTTAGACATACATCCCAGGAACTTTCAGACTGTTAAGAGATGAAGAATGAATTAAAGATGCTTTCTGTTCTGGCCAGAGCCCTAAGTCAAGGTTAAAACTAGCAATAATAAATAATGGTTAAGAATTAGTGATACCTGGCTACTTGTATTAAACTAACTGTTATTCTGATTGCATATATATATTAATATTTATTTTATTTGGCTGCACAGGGTCTTAGTTGTGGCATGCAGGATCCTTAGTTGCACCATGTGGGATCTAGTTCTCTGGCCAAACTGCATGGGGAGCACAGAGTTCCAGCCACTGGATCACCGGGGAAGTCCCATAATAATATAATATATTATTATATAGAATTATTATTATTATTTTAATATAACATGTTATTATATTGGACAGTAACATTTTGCCAGTGCTTCTTTGGTCTTTTTAAAATGCAAAGTTGGGCTTCCCTGGTGGCTCAGTGGTAAAGAATCACCTGCCAATGCAGGAGACATGGGTTCGATCCCTGGCTCAGGAAGATCCCACGTGCCATGGAGTTGCTAAGCCCATGCACCGAAACTACTGAGCCGGTGCTTTAGAACCTGGGAGCCGCAACTACTAAAGCCCTAGAACCCTAGGGCCCATGCTCAGCACCAGGAGAGGCTACTGCAGTGAAAAGCCCCGTACCGCAACTACAGAGCAGCCCCAGAGTGCAGCCATTGCTGGCTGCAACTAAGAAAAGCCCGCCCGGGAGTGAAGATCCAGCACAACCGAAAATAAAAATACAGAAATAAGTACAAATTCGGAAAATTATTTTAAAACCTTTAAAAAAAAAATCAAGGTTCTCTTCACTAACCACCCCGTCTGCTAAGCATTTGAGTCATCAGCCAATTGATAAATATTAATTGAGGGTCTACTGCTTGTCAGGGCTTCCCTTGTGGCTCAGCTGGTAAAGAATCTGCCCACAATGCAGGAAACCTGGGTTCAATTCCTGGGTTGGGAACATCCTCTGGAGAAGGGAAAGGCTGCCCACTCCAGTATTCTGGCCTGGAGAATTCCATGGACTGTATAGTCCAAGGGGTCACAAAGAGTCGGACACGACTGAGCGACTTTCACTTTCACTTCTCTTCACTACTGTTTGCCAGACCTTAAGCTGGACCTTGCTGATTACTTTGCCGACTAAGGTCCGTCTAGTCAAGGCTATGGTTTTTCCTGTGGTCGTGTATGGATGTGAGAGTTGGACTGCGAAGAAGGCTGAGCGCCGAAGAATGATGCTTTTGAACTGTGGTGTTGGAGAAGACTCTTGAGGGTCCCTTGGACTGCAAAGAGGTCCAACGAGTCCATTCTGAAGGAGATCAGCCCTGGGATTTCTTTGGAAGGAATGATGCTAAAGCTGAAACTCCAGTACTTTGGCCACCTCATGCAAAGAGTTGACTCATTGGAAAAGACTTTGATGCTGGGAGGGATTGAGGGCAGGAGGAGAAGGGGACGACCGAGGATGAGATGGCTGGATGGCATCACTGACTCGATGGTCGTGAGTCTGAGTGAAGTCCGGGAGATGGTGATGGACAGGGAGGCCTGGCGTGCTGCGATTCATGGGGTCACAAAGTGTCGGACACGACTGAGCGACTGAACTGAACTGAACTGAAGCTGGACCTATGGGTACAGTCAGAGATAATCAAGGTAAGCTGGGTTCCTTCCTTCATGGATTTTATAGTCTAGGAAGGGAGGAAATTCAAGAAAAATTAGAGTTGTCTTATAATTGCAGTAAAAAGGATAAGTCTGGAGAAGTACAATTTTGCGCAGAGAGATTATTAGTAGTATGAGTCTAAACTTAAGTGCTAAAATATCACTCATGTAGAGCCTGATCCCAGAACTCCAAAGCATGAATTCCAAGAACTACACTCCTGCTGGCCTGCTTTCTGAATTCAGCAAATTTAATTTTTTTTTTTTAGTATCCATTATGCGCAAGGTATAAAACAGACGTGATCTTTTTGCTGTACTGGGTCTTCATTGCAACCAGCAGGCTTAGTTGCCCGGCGTGTGGAATCTCAGTTCCCCAACCAGGGATTGAACTCATGTCCTCTGCATTGAGAGGTAGATTCTTAACCATTGCACCACCAGGAAGTCCCGAAACAGATGTGAACCTTGCCCTCCAAAAGCTTGCACACCACGTCAGGAGGCAGATATGTGGAAATGACCTACTATAGTCCTGTTACTAGCTCACAGTCACTGAGCCCTTCTTATGGACCTGGCAATGAGGCTATGCACTGACGTGTGTTATCTCATTTAGCCTTTGTAACAACATTGCCATGTCGATATTAGCCTCATTTTTCATATAGTGAAACTGAGTCATGGAGTGCTGAAGCAACTAGCTCAAGGTTGTACAACCAGGAAGTGGCGGAGTGGGAATTTTAACCCAGACACTGGGTTTCCAGGGCTTAGCTGTCTGTACTGTCTGCAGCTAATCAAGTGGCGTGAGCCGCTATTTTAACCTATTTTGGACAGAGACTATTGGTCAGGCATTTAGAAAAGTCATCCAGTAGAATTGGTGGGAATAGCCAGAAATCAGGACAGAAATCCCCAGGGTTCAGGGGGGCTCCTGGGTAAAAGGAGAATCCCTTCCACTCCCCGGTGTAGGAGTGAATCTGGACCTCCCTCCTCACTCTTCGGGCAAGCCACCACCTGGACCCACTCCAAACACCCTGAACAGCGAGGAATAGTTGGCAAGTCTAAAGAGCCAGAGAGGAAGGAGGCTACGGGACACCCGGGTTTACTGGGTACACACCAGGCCTATTTCTAGCATCACCGCTGAAAGAGAGCAGCCATCAAGCACGTGAGGCTCCTAGAAACAGACCTGGAAAAGGAGCGAACCAGGGGAGGCCCCAGGAGACATGGAGGCGACAATCCAGAGGTGGGACCCCTGAGGAGCCCACTCGCCAATGACCACCGGGTGACCTTGGGCAGCCGGCGTACCTCCCTGGGCCTTGGTTTCTTCTTCACGCTATCCCTGTTGCTTCCAATGTGATTTCCAAATTTCTGACCGATAGCCTAGAGGAAAGGTGTGTGACCTTGTTCAAGGTCGTGGCTAAGAAGTGAGAAGCCTGGATACAGACCCCGGCTCTCTTCCCCACGTGTCTCCATCCTTTCCACACTCAAAGGCCGGGCTCCCAGACTGAGTCACCCAATGGAGCAAAGGATCCGTTTGCTCTAAGGGGGTTTCCCTAAATTCATCCCAATCGCACCCCACCTTCTCTCTACCTGTCCTGACCACCCCGGGCGCTCCCTGAGAGCCCATCCAGGTATATTCCCTCATCCTGCCCAACCCATCCCTGAGCACTCGGTGGAATGGGTCTGTGATTAATGAATGCGACCATTGCCCTGAAAAAATAATTAAAACCCACAGGGCATTTGCAGCCTCAGCTGTTGGGGTGGCACGTGCTGCCTTGGTTATTTCTGAAATAATTAATGACTGTGCTTGTCTCATCTCACTCGAGGTGTCAGGAGCAGGGAAAGCGGGGGGGGGGGGGGGTCGCTGCTTCTGCCCACGAGGGACTGGGAGAGTTATTTTTATAAGTTGTGCCTCAGAGCCTTTGCAAAGTCAGTCCTCCTTCCCTGTTGGGTGGCTTGAAGATGGCAGATGGTTCTGTGTGAACCTCCCCTAAGGAGACTGTTCCAGACATGCTTTCCCCATACTCAGGCCACACGCAAGGAGTTGTGCACCGTCCCCATCAGCTATACCCCAGAAGTCACGCCGAGGATCACAGCACCATTCAAGCCAGAGGCAGCCCGCACCCCCACAGCCTGGCCTCCCCTGGCTGAAACCTCACTGTGCTGAAAGCCAGCAGCTTAGGCATCACCCCTACCATGTGCTAGGCTCACTAGCAGCATATTTCCTCTTGCAACATCTGCCTGGAGAGGAGTTTTATCGCTTCAGCCCCCGTTTTTCAGATGGGGCAACGGGTTTAGGGAGAGTAAACCGCCTGCCCAGAACTCTATGCATAGCATACGGCAGAGGTGCACCGGAAGACCAGATCTGTGGGCCTGGAGCCACGATGACGAACCGGGGAGAGCCAGCGGGCCAGTGGGAACCAAGCCAGGTGGAAATCTCAAACGGGACTGACCACTTGAGCAAAGCCTCTCGGGGTGAACGAAGCCAGCAACTATCTCCCTGCAAAAATGATGAATCTGCAACTCTTAGGGGTCCAAGCCTGGTGGCTCAAATGGTAAAGAAGCCGCTTGCGATGCCGGAGACCCAGGTTCAATCCCTGGGTTGGGAATATCCCCTGGAGAAGGAAATGGCAACCCACTTCAGTATTCTTGCCTGGAGAATTCCATGGACAGAGGACCTCGGTGGGCTACCGTGCATGGGGTCACCAAGAGTCGGACACAACTGAATGACTAACGGTTTCCCTTTCACGGGGGTCCAAGCAGCTCTCTGGGGACCATACACCCAGGAAGCCCTGGGCAGCTGGAAGAGCCTCTTCCTGCTCAGCCTCCTTGAGGACAGAGGCCGGCAGGGGGCCCCGGAGCTCCTCACCCCGCTGGGTCTCCCTGTTCTGCTCCTGAAGCACGCCCCTCAGATCCCACTAACATACTGGAGAGTCTGCATGGTTCTCTTGCACAGGGCCAAGGAGGTGCTTGGAGGGCCAGCCCTATTGGGTTTGAAACCCAGAACCTGAAACTTCTGAGGAGGAGGAAAGCAGCATATGTTTTGCCAGAATAGGCTCAAGAAGCCAGCAGCTGTCTGCACCATGTCTGAAGCACCAAAGGTTTGCGTGAAGGTCTTCCTGACCAGGGTTCTCAGCTCAAAATTAATTAAGCATTGTGACCCAAGAAAAAACAGAAAACTCAAAGTAATGGCAGTTTATTTATTTTTCAATTAGAAATGTTATGTGTACATGCATGTTAAGTTGTGTCCGACTCTTTGCAACCCTGGGGAATGCACCCCACCAGGCTCCTCTGTCCATGGGATTCTCCAGGCAAGAGTACTAAAGTAGGTTGCCATGCCCTCCTCCAGGGAATCTTCCCAACCCAGGGATCAAACCTATGTCTCTTACATCTGCCTGCATTGGCAGGCAGATTCTTTACCACGAGCACCACCTGAAAAGCCCAAGTTATGGTCATGTGCAAAGAAAAAATTTCTTTTTTTAATGCCTAAACAAGTATATGTGCGTGTCTTTGTGTATAGTGTTAGGGCTTTTGTTTATTTCTTTTGCTTTCTTCCTCTACCCCAAAAAATCATTTTTATTGTTTTAGAACATACTGTTTTCATTTAATAATATACTGTGGACATCTTTCCAATATTTTTTAGATCTGTGTATTCTTTTAATTAATCTAAAGTTTTAATAAGGGACTTCCCCGGTGGTCCAGGGACTAAGACTTTCTGCTGCCAGGGCGGGGGCCCAGGTTCATTCAGCCTTGGGCAGGGAAATAGATCTCACCCGCCACAGCTAAGACCTGGTGCCGCCCAGTAAATAAATATTAAAAATATAACAGAGAGAGACCACTAATGCCTGGTACATGGTGAGTCCTCAAAAGATATTTAAAAAATAAATTAAAAATAAATTAAATTTTAATAAGCGACACATTCACCTGGTTCAAAATTTCAAAATTTCAAAGGTACACAAGAGTATTCAAAAGAGGAGCTTGCCCCCACCCCTCCCTTTCAGGTGCCTGGCTAGCTCCCCGGAAGCAATGAGGTTTACTTTTCTCATATATCTTTCCAGATCTGTTAAGCATGGACAAGCAAATGTGTACATACAGTGTCCCTCTCAGCTTACATATCAGCATACATCATATATATTGTACATATGATACATTCTGTTCCGCACCTTTCCTTCTTTCTTAATATCATGTCCAGAAGTCAGTCATATCCATATGCCACATGTCATTCTATTTGGTCATTAATAACATTCCACAGGAGGTCTGTAGACTAATTTATTCAGCCCTTCCACAAATGGACCTTTAGGTTGCTTTCCATTTCTTTTGTTCTGCTATTACAAAGAGTGAACAGCAGAATCTATTTCAGTGAATCTCCTATATGCCTACTCATGTGTGGCCATGCTTTTATTTCAAACTGACAGATTGCTAGAAGTGGAACGGCTGAGTCAAAAGAGATGCAGGCAGGCTTTAAATTTTAACAAGTAGTGCCAGATTATTCTCCAAAAGGTTGCAGCAATTTGTGAGCTCTTTATTTTGCAAGTTGTTTACATTTTTTGCCAATCTGATGAGAGAAGAAGATAGGATCTCCTGGTTCAGAATGTGAGTTTCCCTGACCTCTCTGTGGGGATGAGCATCTTTTCATTAGCATTTGGCCATTTGCAGTCAATTTCTGCCATTGTCTGTCTTTAGCCCATTTATCACCGGTTCACTCACTAAAACTCTAGTGAGTTCTTTGTCTTCTTCCTATTTACTTCTTAGGACCGTTTTTTTGCATTAACCCTTTGTTTTATGTGGAAGTATTTCCCCTTAATTTATCCTGAGTTTGTGTATACCGTCATGTGCCAAAGAAAAAAGTTTATTTTTGTGTGTTGTCAAATCTGTTCGGGATGATACTATTTCAAGGAAAAGAGATTTATTTTTATCTTACAAGATAAACGTTTTTAATTTAGACAGTGAAATTTCAGCACAACTGTCGATTTTGCTTGATTGCCAGATGCTTTACTATTCTAGGAATTGTGAAAGAGAAAAGGACAGAGGTCACTGGATACAACAAATCTTTTTACCTGCTCTGTACCAGGTCATGCCCCAACCTTCAGATGATGGAGATGATAATGATGATGATGAAGATGACCACAAAAGCACCTGCTCTGCACGGTGTGCTGTGCCATGCTCCTCATTATGCTCTACTCTGCACGCTCTCATTTCACCTTACAACAGCTTTTGGAGGTAGGTAAGGTTTTGTTTTGCTTTTTCTCCTTGAAATAGAATTCTCAGATCATAAAATTCACCCTTTTAAAATGTATAATTCACAAAAAGCAGAAAGCATAAAATGTATAATTCAGTGATTTTTGGTCTATTCACAAAGTTGGGTAACCATCACCACTATCTAAATCTAGAACATTTTTATCACCACCACCCCCTAAAATAACAAAATATCATGGTAAACTGTTCTCATCTCCAGATGAGGAAACAGACTCAGAGAGGTGATGTAACTTGGCCAAGACCGCACGGCTGGGTCTGGATTTGAACCGAAGCCCCATTGCCTGGGATGGCATCTTCCTAACCGAGATCCAGTATTCTAGACCAGGGATCACCAAACTTTTTCTTTAAAGAGCCAGATGGTAAATAGTTTAGACTCTGTGTCACTCAGTAGGTAAGTATCCTTTTCATTGAATTTAGGGCAAACCAAGAATAACTCTATATGAAGAAGAAATTTCTAAATGCCCAAAAGTGAGTCAAGATTCCAGGGAGATATTCAAGCAGAGAGCAGGAAAGTAAGAAACAGTTTCAAAGGGTTGGGTCCAGAATAGATCTATTGGAGCCAGAGACTGCAGTCGAGAGCACCAGGTCTGTGAGAAATCTCCCCTGTAAGCTCCCACGCCTAAGAGCGCTCGTGGCATACAGCAGGCCATTCAGAGGGTGCATTGTAAAGTCCACAGCATCAACGTGCTGCCCTGGCATCTCTGAGTCTCACAGGGCACCAAAGTCTAGCTCCCCTGCTCCAGACTTACTACCCGCCATAGTATATTCAAAAGCAGAGACATTACTTTGCTGACCAAGGTCCGTCTAGTCAAGGCTATGGTTTTTCCAGTAGTCATGTATGGGTGTGAGAGTTGGACTGTGAAGAAGGCTGAGCGCCGAAGAATTGATGCTTTTGAACTGTGGTGTTGGAGAAGACTCTTGAGAGTCCCTTGGACTGCAGGGAGATCCAACCAGTCCATTCTGAAGGAGATCAGCCCTGGGATTTCTTTGGAAGGAATGATGCTGAAGCTGAAACTCCAGTACTTTGGCCACCTCATGTGAAGAGCTGACTCATTGGAAAAGACTCTGATGCTGGGAGGGATTGGGTGCAGGAGGAGAAGGGGACGACAGAGGATGAGATGGCTGGATGGCATCACTGACTCAATGGATGCGAGTCTGAGTGGGCTCCGGGAATTGGTGATGGGCAGGGAGGCCTGGCGTGCTGCGATTCATGGGGTCGCAAAGAGTTGGACACAACTGAGTGACTGAACTGAACTGAACCCGCAGGGAAAGGCTCCCCATCCTGCTAATCCCCCTACCAGCCAGATCAGCTGCCCAACCTGACCCTCAGCCTGAGAAATTATTCAGACAAGCCAATCACTTCCTCCCAAGGAAACCAGAGGTCATCTCATGCTCTCTTTTACTATAAAGCCCACCCCTCACAGCTCCTGCTGGCTCACTCTGTTCCTGAGTGTAACCCCCACGTGGCCCTCTGTGACCGGCCATGTTCTTTTCTGGGCTGTATGTTTGGTTAACATTATCCTCTGTTTGAGCTCATCTGTTCACTGTTAGAAGTCTTTTTTTTTTTTTTTAATTTTAGTTTTTTATTTTTTAAATTTTAAAATCTTTAATTCTTACATGCATTCCCAAACATGAACCCCCCTCCCACCTCCCTCCCCATAACAACTTTCTGGGTCATCCCCATGCACCAGCCCCAAGCATGCTGCATCCTGCGTCAGACATAGACTGGCGATTCAATTCACATGATAGTATACATGTTAGAATGTCATTCTCCCAAATCATCCCACCCTCTCCCTCTCCCTCTGAGTCCAAAAGTCCGTTATTCAGCGATCTATACTATTTAGGGCAGAGTTCCTCTCTCAACAGCCTGGCAAACAGGGCAAGCAAAAGATATCCCCTGCCCTTCCCCAGCATCATTTTCTGGTGTTGAAGATCTGATTTTCCACTGGGAATGCCCATCCCCCAACTCAGATCTTGTGGTTCATTTAGGACTGGCTCTGGCCATACAACTCAGACCTGGCTAGTTAGCACGTCATGTCCCTTTTGCCACAGTGATTGGTTCAGAGACAGACATATGACCCAGCTTGATCCACTGAGAGTCAATTCCAGGACTTTTTTCCTGAAACTATTCAGAAAAAAGCACTTTCTTTCTGCTAAGGTGGCTAAGCAAGTAAGATAACCACCAGAATTTACTGGTGACTGCTTTATTGCACTCATGGGGAGCCTCTTTGAGAATGAAGCTGATGTAGTGGAAAACAGAGCCTGGATCCAGCCACACCTGAAGTGGTGCCATTCTTAGACATTTAAAGTTCTGTGAGCCGATAAGTGGCCTCCCCCTTTCTTCCTTTTGCGTAGCTCAAAAGTGCTGGCTAACAATAAGCTTAGTGCATATAAACTGAATGTATAAATGCATTCTCAGTGCTTGCTGCATCTGGTAGTCATCCATTTAAGAGAGAAGAAACCTTATCTGCTGGAAGCAGATAGAAGAAATCTAAGATGTGTGTGAAATTTGCAGGGGGTCAGGGAGGGGGGGAGTTGTATGTTTTCATTACTCAAGCCACCCACTGAGGACACTGAGAACCAGAAAGGACTGCTCTACCCAGGAGGAGCCTCCCTGTGTCATATTACGTGTCTCCTGGTGGTCCTGTTCCCTTGGATGAATCAAACCAAAGGCTTTTCCTCCCAGGTGTGTCCAGTGTGGTTGGAGAGTATCATGTACTTGGCCAAATATTTGGTTTTCCATGAAACAAGCCGTTGACAAGTTACCAAAGCACAAATATGACTGATTCCTAGTGTAACTCAATCCAGTGACTGTAGTGACAGTCTTCGCAGGCGATGCTAACCTGGGTCTACAGACTCCTGAGTTCCATGGACAGAATTCAGGCAGGACATGGACTGGAATAGGGGAAAAAATTATACCTTAGTTTTCACTATCTTCTATCCCAAAGTTAGAATGAATCAGGGCAATAGTCATACCTGTGCCTTCGGTTCCAATAAAAATCACAGATATTTTGGTACCATGTGGAGGAGAAGAGAGTGAAAAAGTTGGCTTAAAGCTCAGAAAACTAAGATCATGGCATCTGGTCCCATCACTTCATGGCAAATAGATGGGGAAGCAGTGGAAACAGTAGCTGAGTTTGTTTTTTGGGGCTCCAAAATCACTGCAGATGGTGACTGCAGCCATGAAATTAAAAGATGCTTACTCCTTGGAAGGAAAGTTATGATCAACCTAAATAGCATATTAAAAAGCAGAGACATTACTTTGCCAACAAAGGTCCATCTAGTCAAGGCTACGGTTTTTCCAGTGGTCGTGTATGGATGTGAGAGTTGGACTATAAAGAAAGCTGAGGGCAGAAGAATTGATGCTTTTGAACTGTGGTGCTGGAGAAGACTCTTGAGAGTCCCTTGGACTGCAAGGAGATCCAACTAGTCCATCCTAAAGGAGATCTGTCCTGGGTGTTCATTGGAAGGACTGATGTTGAAGCTGAAACAGCAATACTTTGGCCACTTGATGCAGAGAGCTGACTCATTGGAAAAGACCCTGATGCTGGGAAAGATTAAAGACAGGAGGAGAAGGGGACAACAGAGGATGAGATGGTTGGATGGCAGCACCAACTCAATGGACATGGGTTTGGGTGGACTCCAGAAGTTGGTGATGGACATGGAGGCCTGGCATGCTGTGGTTCATGGGGTCGCAAAGAGTTGGACACAACTGAGCGACTGAACTGAACTGAACTGATGGTTATTACAGATACCCTGAAATATTGTTTATGTCACTGAAGTGACGTGAAAGTCGCTTAGTCGTGTCCGACTCTTTGTGACACTGTGGATTGTAGTCTATGGAATTCTCCAGGCCAGAATACTGGAATGGGTAGCCTTTCCTTTTTCCAGGGGATCTTCCCAACCTGGGGATCGAACCCAGGTCTCCCAAATTGCAGGCAGATTCTTTACCAGCTGAGCCACAAGGGAAGCCCAAGAATACTACAGTGGGTAGCCTATCCCCTGTCCAGCGGATCTTCCCGACCCAGAAATCAAACCAGAGTCTTCTGAATTGCAGGTGGGTTCTTTACCAACTGAGCTACCAGGGAAGCCGCTTTATGTCACTACAACTTTGAAATAAGCATGCCAGGTCTTGTTATTTAGTGTGTTAATAAGGAAACACTCTTATGATATCATGGGGCTTTTAAAAAGTATTTTGACAACTGTAGTTCATTATCATTTGTTTTCTTTGCAACCCTATGTGTTTTATTTTGGGCATTTAAAAACACATTCTGAGGAGGACTCTATAGGTTTCACTAGATTGTCAAAGGGGCCTGAAGCTCAAAAGAGCCCTTTTGTCTTGTTATTCTCTGAATCCAGTTCTTAGCCTCAGAGAACTTCTGTACACCTACCTATCAACAGGAACAGAAATACCTATATTACAAGGTGATTGTGTGACTTCCCTGATGGTCCATTGGCTAAGACTTCACATTCCCAATGCAGGGAGTCTGGGTTCAATCCCTAGTTGGAGGACTAGATCCCAAATTGCTCAACTAAGACCCAACACAGCCAAATAAATAAATATATGTTTTTTAAAAAAATACAAGATAATTGTAATGTTTAAATGACATAACAGTATCTAGCCTGCTGCTTAATACACATGAGGACATCTGGGCATGTTTATTCCCCTTTCTTCATTTCCAGCAGTTCCTAGCTGGTGATGCAGTATAAGGCACAGGGAATCAACCCTAGAACTTCCCAGGTTCAAATCCCAGTTTTTCTGTTTTATTAACTGTGTGATCTTAGTTCTCTAAGTCTTCTTCCTCTTTGTTAAACTGGGTCATTTCTTTCCAGTGGTGTTACAAGCATGAAAGATTTTATATATGTAAAATGCCCCACATAGTGCCTGGAGCAGAGGAGATTCTGAAAAATAGAAGCTACAGAGTTCCTTTGTAGTTCCAGTGGCCAAGACCCTGTGTTCCCAATGCAGGGGGCCCGGGTTCCATCCCTGGTCAGGAAACTGGATCCCACATGCCAGAACTGAACCCAGCACAGCCAAATAAATAAATATTAAAAACAAAAAATAGAAGCTGCTCTCATCACCAACAGTCGCAACAGTTTCTATCCAAAAAAAAGGCCAGACACTGCCTAGCACCTGCCCAAGTTATCCTTGCTTCGCCAGAGAACCAGCCTTATCCTTAGCTCACCTCTTAATGGTCTTAGTCACCTCTTCTAAGTGTTGGGTAAGCATCTGGGGATTTCTCCTCCCTGATTTAGGTTTTCCCCTAGTCACTCCCTCAGGATAATTCTGGAGGCAGCCTGGTAGTGTCCTCATGTATAAAATACTAGGTAGTCAGAGCTGAAATGACCTTTGGACCTTGTGTTATACATGGGGAAACTAAGTCCCGTGAGAATAAAGAGATTTTTGTTTTCAAGGTTGTGCAGATTTCCTTCAATAACATAGATTAAGTTGCTATCCTTTCTAGAAATTGTTTCATCTTTTCTCTGCATCCTTCCTCCCTGAAAAAGAATGAAAGCGTAGGCATTTCAAGATAGTGTAGGTGAATAATAATGAGAAATAAAATAATAAAATAATAAAAATAAATAATAAATAATAAAATAAAATAAAAGAGCTAACTGTCGTGCATTTAATCATGCCTGGCCTTGTGGTACAAAACGAAGCAGGTCAAAGGCTAGTAGAATTTTGCCAAGAGATCGCACTGGTCATAGCAAACACCCTCTTTCAACAACACAGGAGACAACCCTACACATGGATATCACCAGATGCTCAATACTGAAATCAGATTGATTATTCTTTGCAGCCAAAGATGGAGAAGCTCCATACAGTCAGCGAAAACCAGACTGGGAGCTGACTGGGGCTCAGATCATGAACTCCTTATTGCCAAATTCAGACTTAAATTGAAGAAAGCAGGGAAAACCACTAGATCATTCAGGAATGACCTAAATCAAATCCCTTACAATTATACAGTGGAAGTGAAAAATAGATTCAAGGGATTAGATCTGATAGATAGAGTGCCTGAAGAACTATGGATGGAGGTTCATAAACCTGAACAGAAAAAGAAATGCAAAATATACAGAAAAAGAAATGCAAAAAGGCCAAATGGCTGTCTGAGGAGGCCTTACAAATAGCTGAGAAAAGAAGAGAAGAGAAAGGCAAAGGAGAAAAGGAAAGATATATCCATCTGCATGCAGAGTTCCAAAGAATAGCAAGGATAGATAAAAAAGCCTTCCTCAGCAATCAATGCAAAGAAATAGAGGAAAAGAACAGAATGGGAAAGACTAGAGATCTCTTCAAGAAAATTAGAGATACCAAGGGAACATTTCATGCAAAGATGGGCTCGATAAAGGACAGAAATGGTATGGACCTAACAGAAGCAAAAGATATTTAAAAGAGGTGGCAGTAATAGTCAGAAGAACTGTACAAAAAAGATCTTCATGACCCAGATAATCACAATAGTGTGATCACTAACCTAGAACCAGACATCCTAGAGTGCGAGGTCAGGTGGGCCTTAGGAAGCATCACTATGAACAAAGCTAGTGGAGGTGATGGAATTCCAGTTGAGCTATTTCAAATCCTAAAAGATGATGCTGTGAAAGTGCTGCTCTCAGTATGCCAGCAAATTTGAAAAACTCAGCAGTGGCCACAGGACTGCAAAAGGTCAGTTTTATTCCAATCCCAAAGAAAGGCAATGCCAAAGAAAGTTCAAACTATCACACAATTGCACTCATCTCACATGCTAACAAAGTAATGCTGAAAATTATCCAAGTTAGGCTTCAACAGTATGTGAACAGAGAATTCTAGATATTCAAGCTGGATTTGCAAAAGGCAGAGGAACCAGAGACCAAATTGCCGACATCCATTGGATCATCGAAAAAACAAGAGAATTCCAGAAAACTTCTGATTCACTGACTACATTAAAGCCTTTGACTGTGTGGATCACAACAAACTGGAAAATTCTTAAAGAGGTGGGAATACAAGACCACCTGACCTGCCTCTTGAGGAATCTGTAAGCAGGTCAAGAAGCAATAGTTGGAACTGGACATGGAACAACAAACTGGTTCCAAATAGGGAAAGGAGTACGTCAAGGCTATATATTATCACCCTGTTTATTTAACTTATATGCAGAGCACACCATGTGAAATGCCGGGATAGATGATCACAAGCTGGAATCAAGATTGCTGGGAGAAATATCAACAACCTCAGATATGCAGATGACACCACCCTTATGGCAGAAAGCCAGGAGGAACTAAAGAGCCTTTTGAAGAAAGTGAATGAGAAGAGTGAAAAAGCTGGCTTAAAACTCAACATTAAAAAAATGAAGATCATGGTATCTGGTCCCATCACTTCATGGCAAATAGATGGAAAACAGTGGAAACAGTGACAGACTTTATTTTCTTGGGCTCAAAAATCACTGCAGATGGTGACTGCAGCCATGAAATTAAAAGACGTTTGCTCCTTGAAAGAAAAGTGATGACCAACCTAGACAGCATATTAAAAAGCAGAGCTATTACTTTGCCAACAAAGGTCCATCTAGTCAAGGCTATGGTTTTTCCAGTAGTCATGTATGGATGTGAGAGTTGGACTATAAAGAAAGCTGAGTGCCAAAAATGGATGATTTTGAGCTGTGGTGTTGGAGAAGACTCTTGAGAGATCCTTGGACTGCAAGGAGATTCAGCTAGTCCATCCTAAAGGAGATCTGTCCTGAGTGTTCATCAGAAGGACTGATGCTGAAGCTGAAGCTCCTCTACTTTGACCACCTGATGTAAAGAACTGACTCATTTGAAAAGACCCTGATGCTGGGAAAGATTGAAGTCAGGAAGAGAAGGGGACGACAGAGGGTGAGATGGTTGGATGGCATCACTGACTGGATGGACATGAGTTTGAGCAAACTCCAGGAGTTGGTGGTAGACAGAGAGGCCTGGCATGCTGCAGTCCATGGGGTCACAAAGAGTCGGACATGACTGAGAGAGTGAACTGAACTGAGCCTTGTGTTAAGAGCTGGACACACAGCCCCTCACACCAGCTTGCTCCAACCTAGGAAGCAGGTATTACTGTCCCCATCTTACAGAAGAGGAAGCCCCAGAGAGGGATACCTATCTTGCCCTCAGTCATACAGCGAGTAGGCAAGTGCAGGGATTGAATCCTGAGCTGGCGCAGCACCTGTGCTCTTTCCTGGATGACATTCCAAAGCCTCTTCTCCTCCTCACGTTTACTGAGTCCCAGTGACACTGTGCTTTACACTCATGCTGTTGTCTGGGGTCAGCGCTGTGCCTGGGGGTGGGAGACTCTCACTCCTGAAGTCTCTCACGTGTGCAACCCAGTGCCCTCTACCCCGAATCCCAGAGTCAAGAGCTGGTGCGAGCTGTAGTCCGTGTCTGCTCCAACCGGAACCCAGTTTCCAGGGGAGCCTTGGAGCTGAGTTGACCAGTGGCCTGCCCCATGGGTATCGCTCTGTCTGTCTCTCAGACAGGGCTGCATGGACCTGCTAGGGCTTCCCTGGGGGCTAAGACCTTAAAGAACCTGCCTGCAGTGCAGGAGATCTGGCTCAGTCCCTGGGTCAGCAAGATCCCCTGGAGAAGGGAATGGCTACCGCCTCCAGTATTCTTGCCTAGAGAATTCCTTGGACAGAGGAGCCTGGCAGGCTGCAGCCCATGGGGCTGTAGAGCGTCAAATGTGGCTGAGTGACTGACACATCCTACAGTACCTGCTACATGGACCTGTTAATCGTGTTTGCATTGTTGGGGTTGAGTTGTATGTGTGCTCAGCGTGCGTCCACAGCCCCCACCTTGAAAGCAGATGGGCACTCTGTGCCTTTGAAAGAAACATAATTAAGGCAATTTAGCATCTTTCTCAAGGGATACTCTTTCTCCACATGGGAGGAAATAACTTTGGAGCTGCGTTAAGATGTTTGAAGTTTAATTCTGTGATGCTCACAGCTGGCCTAATCAAGAGGGGTGGGGGGGAAGCATTTCCCCCCTGGGGCGGGATATGGGGGAGGAGACACAAGAAGAGAGGCAGTGGGGCTTCCTTTGTGACTCCGAGAAGGTCTCTTTCCCTTTCTGAGGCTCAGGGACCACATTCATTTTTTAGGTGGTGTAAAAATAAAAAAACCACTCAGCAAGAGTTTGAGGAGCAGCCTTACTGATTCAGAATCCCTGGAGACACTTAACAAGCTTCACAAGAGATCCTGACTCAAGCCAGGCTGGGAACCCTCTGGTTCAGAATTACAGTATCCTGGGAGACTGGTTCTAGGACATCCTATCAATACCAAAATCCATGATGCTCAGTTTAGTTCAGTTCAGTCGCTCAGTCGTGTCCAACTCTTTGCAACCCCATGGACTGCAGCATGCCAGGCCTCCCTGTCCACCACCAACTCCCAGAGTTTGCTCAAACTCATGTCCATTGAGTCAGTGATGCCATCCAACCATCTCGTCCTCTGTTGTCCCCTTCTCCTGCCTTCAATCTCTCCCAGCATCAGGGTCTTTTCAAATGAGTCAGTTCTTCGCATCAGGTGGCCAAACTATTGGAGTTTCAGCCTTAGCATCAGTCTTTCTAATGAATATTCAGGACTGATCTCCTTTAGGATGGACTGGTTGGATCTCCTTGCAGTCTAAGGGATTCTCAAGAGTCTTCTCCAACACTACAGTTCAAAAGCATCAATTCTTTGGCACTCAGCTTTCTTTATAGTCCAACTCTCACATCCGTATGTAACTACTGGAAAAAACATAGCTTTGACTAGACAGGCCTTTATTGGCAAAGTAACGTCTCTGGTTTTTAATATGCTGTCTCGGTTGTTCATAGCTTTTCTTCCAAGGAGTAACTGTCTTTTAATTTCATGACTGCAATGAAACTCTGAGCCATGTCATGTAGGGCCACCCAAGACAGACGGGTCATTGGTGGAGAGTTCTGACAAAACATGGTCCACTGGAGAAGGGAATGGCAAACCACTTCAGTATTCTAGCCTTGAGAACCCCATGAACAGTATGAAAAGACAGAAAGATAGGACACTGAAAGACGAACTCTCCAGGTGGGTAGGTGCCCAATATGCTGCTGGAGATCAGTAGAGAAATAACTCCAGAAAGAACGAAGAGACAGAACCAAAGCAAAAACAACACCCAGGATGTGACTTGTGATGGAAGTAAAGTCCGATGCTGTAAAGAGCAATATTGCATAGGAATCTGGAATGTTAGGTCCATGAATCAAGGCAAATTGGAAGTGGTCAAACAGGAGATGGCAAGAGTGAACATCAACATTTTAGGAATCAGCAAACTAAAATGGACTGGAATGGGTGAATTTAACTCAGATGACCATTATATCTACTACTGTGGGCAATAATCCCTTAGAAGAAATGGAGTAGCTATTATAGTCAACAAAAGAGCCCGAAATGCAGTACTTGGATGCAATCTCAAAAACGACAGAATGATCCCTGTTCATTTCCAAGGCAAACCATTCAATATCACGGTAATCCAAGTCTATGCCCCGACCAGTAATGCTGAAGAAGGGGAAGCTGAACGGTTCTATGAAGACCTATGAGACCTTCTAGCACTAACACCAAAAAATGATGATGCTCAAGTCCCTTACAATTGGCCCTGCGTATCCCTGGTGTGGAACCCACTGGATAAGGAGAGTCAACTGTATTCTTTGCTTTATTGAAAATGCTTTTATTTTTTGTGTTTGTAGAATTATAGAGCCAGAATTTTATGTAGCCTCTCTTAAATAGTGTGGAACATGAAGCTTGCTAATGTAATGTAGCTTGCTCAAAAGCCTCATAATTAATTTTTCTTATATATGCATATGTATCTTTTAAAGTTTATTGACAGTTTATTAAAACACACAAAGACATAACAAGTCCAAAAAATCCCAAAGTACAAGTAGTGTGAAATTTAAATTTTTTTTATCATTTTGTATATGTATTTTGAATACACATAAATTATACACTTGTTAAAAGAAATGCCAACAATAAGAGGAAAATGCCAACATATAAGAGAGTAAAAGATGAAATTCCTTTGTACTCACTCTGTTCCCCTCCCTCCTCAGCTGACTTTTTAAAAAAATATTTATTTTTATTTATTTTAGCTGTGCCAAGTCTTAGTTGCGGCACATGGGATATAGTTCCCTGTCTAGGAATGAAACTTGGGCCCCCTACATTGGGAAGAAGGGGGCTTAGCCACTGGACCACCAGGGAAGTCCCCAGCTGACCGTTGTTAATAACTTGGTGTGATTCCTTCCAGGTCACTTTGCTAGCAGTTATGTGCATTTTAAAAGTTTTACATATACACAAATGTAGTTTGGGTACATGAGCAGGATCACACCATACACTGTTCTGTAACTTACTTTTTTCACTTTAGCTTTTCTCACTCAGAGAGCTTATCACACCAATACACAGAGATCTGCCTATTTTTAACTGCTTAATGGTAACTTATAAGTAGGCATAATTTATTTAGCTACAGGAATACAAAGTCTTTGAAGTCATCTTCATTTTTTTACAGTGATAAACATATATTTGTATACACTCGGGAGAGTTTATTTTTAGGATGATGCTTAGCAATGGAATGGTCAAAAGCATGCTTACTCAAACTTTTGATAGTTGATGCCAAATTATCTTTCAAAAAGACTACCCTTATTTGCACTTCTCTCAGTAGTGAATAGGGCTTCCCTGAAGGTTCATAACAGTAAAGAATCTGCCTGCAATGCCAGAGACCCAGGTTCAATCCCTGGGTTGGGAAGATCCCCTGAAGAAGGGAATGGCTACCCACTTCAGTATTCTTGCCTGAAGAATTCCATGGAAGTCTGAGAAGCCTGGTGATCTA